>NC_137194.1:18965285-19050285 GCF_960531495.2 Zeus faber | reverse complement strand
ATCAAATGAGTTCTGTGACGGACGGAGGGGCGTGGTCAAGCCAAGCCGCGGCTGCAGAAGCCAGCATAGCTCCCTTTCCCCTGTCCTCAAAATTATTATTATTATTATTATTATTATTATTATTATTATTATTATTATTATTTATTATTAATACTGTTGACCAGCGAGCCTGTTTGTTCATCTTTATAATAAAAAAAACTCTCGCCATGTTGGCAAACCACAGAAAGAAAGATTCCCTCTCCCTCCGCAAACCCCTGCTTGTGGGAGTCTCTGCCGACAACAAACAATAAAACAATGAAAAAAAATGGCAGTGGGGGAAAAAAACTCTCAAAATAATCACTTTTGTGATTTTCGACCTCCTCTCATGCAAAACATTGGGAAACAGATTTGCACATTCTTTGCCGTTATTTCACGTTCCGTTTGATGTGGTCGGTTGCAGTGCTGTGATTGTCGCCAGTCAGTGCAGATACTGTAGCATTAGCTAGATATTTGCCTTAGTAGCCAGGCAGGCAGGGTGTTTTCAGTAATGTTGCTATGGTAACGTGATTTGCAAGTTCAAATAATGGCTTTATAATTGACCGTGAACCCATTTTTGAAACACGTGCAAAGCTCAGCTGACACAAAGAGATTCCATCAGTGGCATGTCCTTGAAAGAACAAGCAGCAATTTGTTTTATTCTATTTGTTTTATCAGGGGAGTTGAATTCCCTCCATGTTTCTTTGTTTTTAACCTGATTTTACACATAATAAATTGAACCTTTTGTAGTCCTCCATCTCGTCTATGTGAGAAAGTAATTACGGAAAATGGATCAATTTGTCCCTTTCAGCAGCATAAGGCTTTAGCTGAAGCATACTTGACCCGGTGGGGGGAGGATCACAGAACTCTTTCCAAATTCCCAAGGTTTCCCTTATCAAGTCCCCATTGCCCTGATAAATAGACGGCCCTTCTCCTCCAACCTTGGCTGCTTTTCCTGGCAGCACATCTTAACTCACAGCTGCCACGTCCTACACTTCTTTTAATTCCCAAACCAACAGCAAATAGAATGAAGTGATTTAAACATAGCTGCTCCAAACTACAACTGGAACACGTTGTCTCCATATTCAGCATGAGGCCGCAGTCCAGTAGAATAATATCGCACGACAACAAAACGCGATTGCTAGACGTTCAGAAGTGCAATCAGACGACGGAAATACATCTGAAAATAAACGACAAACAAGAAAAAAACTGCTAATACACAATAAACCCCTGACTGACTGAGATTATGAAGATAAACATCAAAAACCAGAGGTGAGAAATTTGATGTGAAGCCATCTGCAGGGGTGTTGGAAATGTGTGTTTGAAGTAACTGGAGACATTGTGAATCATGCAGAGCCTCGTCAAGGTTGTTCTCTCCCTTTTCTCCGACCCCTGACCTCTGAGTCATTGCACATTGTGGACATGGGGCAGAGAAATAAAAAAAGAAAATTTCATCTATTTAACATGAGGCGCATGTGTCGAGGTAGGAGAAGTGTTTGCATAATATATAGGCGGTGATGAAGAAAGATGGAATTCCCGCACTGAACATTATATTATGTCGTTTATCTCTTTTATCACATCACATTGTAATATGATTTGAATACATTCTAATTAAAAGCCTGCACTGATTAAGTAACAAGGTTCAATCAATTAGAAATCATCAGATCAGACCATTAGCGTACAAATTGATTTTGGGCACTTTTCACTGCTATGTGTTGATTGAAAAATTGAGGGAACTCTGAGACTCAGAGTTCCCTCAATTTTTACCATAGAAAGTTGGTTTGTCATCTCTTTATTCCTTCTTAAAGAACAAGGAGGATCCTTAATCCTCCATCTGGGATTAAGGCCAATTTGAACATTCACCTTGATTCCATGCACTCTTTCTATTGCCCGTCTGGATTTAGATTACATTCAGAGGAAACACTTCTTTTGTGTCCAGTTGAAGCTCAAGTTTGTACAGTATTTTAATTGTGAAACAAGAATGTTGAAGCTCAACAAGTCTGACTTGCCATGTATCTTTTAATTTTGGTTGTACTTATAAACCGTCCAGATTTTCAACCTCGTGTAAAATGACTTGCAATTTTGTCTTTCACGTAGCTACACATTGGTAATAAAAAGAGTTTTTTTTAAATGTAGTTGGATAAATGTTCGCAGGGCTTTTGTTTCCAGAAGATTTTTGCCATAGAGGAGATTGTATTGCAAGATATGTATGTAAATTAAATTACCCAATACAAAACTTATGTCTGAAAGTGCACTAAATAACTTGAGTGCCTTGGCTGTTGTTATGGCAACGTGACAACCAGAACCATGAGGGTTTGATCCCGCTGGTAGACTGCACCATCACTGCGCAGACACTGCTTGTTTGCGATTTTCCTCTTATAATAATTAAAGCACAGACTCAGAAATGCAATAGGCTTCAGAAATATATATAGAGAGAGATATTTCATGGTCTGCGATAAATCTACCTGGCGACCCGGTTTTTGGCTGGGACCCACCAGTTGGGTACCACTGATCTGAACCAGGATTCTTCTGAAATCCACTCCCAGTGAGCTGGAGCTGTATATTTCCATAAACAGACGTCAGGGCTTTTAGTTTTGGCTTTAAACAGCACTAGATAAATCTTCAAACACAATAAGAAGACGCTGAGCGGTATCTGTAAGATCCCACCACCTCCGCTCCTCCCTCCGCCCCAAATAAAACAGGAAACACTGAACAATCTCCTCTAAGCCCTCTTATGTATTCATAGTTTTCATGGTGCAACGTTACGAATTAAAATAAAAAAATTGAACGTTCTGGGAAGTTGACTTTATCAGTAAGCGTTCAGTTAAACGGAATCCCGTCCTAGAAAGTGGATGGTATTGTATGATAAAATGATAAAATGTACGTATCCGGTACAATGTGGTGAAATTCATTAAACAACAGAAATATGGTCATAATTTGACGCTTGAATGATGAAATAATCCACGTTGATGTTCAACAGACGAGTTGTATGTGGTAGGATTCTCTCCCTTAAAGCCAAATTCTGGCCATTTTCAACCTAGTCCTTTATTTCCTAGCCCCCTCCATTTTTCCCATATTAAGTTTTTTTGGTCATCTCTTAATTGGTTATTAAAGGACAAGGCGGCCCTTTGATACTTTATCGATCAAGACCTATTTGCAAATTCACTTTTTCCAGTATTAGAGTATTTTTCCCTGTTGTACTCCCACAAAGGCGGCCCGATTTGGGTTTTTTCCCACACAGTACTCTTAATTCCATTTTTGGTTTGGAGAAAAATTAGAACAGTTAAAAAGATAAAATAAAAAAGCGTCCACGCTGACAATTGCTGGAATTATCCTGTAATAGAAAAAATAAAAAATAAAATGATGCGGTGGTAAAAGAAAGAAAGGAGAAGGAGTGTAAGAAGTGGGAGTATCTGCAGGCGGACACGCAGCCCGAGTGGTAATAGAAGTGTCGGAGGTGATTGTTCCTTGTTTGTGTTTGTTTGTCCTCCGTCTGTTTTGCTTCTTCTTCCCCGAGCCACTTGTGCCTTCTGACCTTTTGGGGGGAAAAAAAAGTTAAAAGAAAATAATGGAAAGAAAGAAAGAAAGAAGAAAATAAGAAATCTCCATTTCCATTCCCATTTCCATCTGGCTTTTCTGTGAAGAAACTTGAAAAGCATCTCAGTTACTTACCCAACTGATTGGTCGGAAATTGTGTTTGTCTTTTCTTTTGGAAACGTATAGGCGAACCCCGGCACCCCGGGGAAAATGGAGCGGCTTCGGCTTTAAGAGAAACTGCGTCGTAACATTGACACAGGGAAATGGGAAGCGTTCATAATTCATGGCGTAAAGTCAGTGTTTCGCACGGCGCTTGGGACGCAGGATGCGCTGCCAGACGCCGGGTTGGAGGGACAGATCAGCTCTCTCTCCCCGGCGTCCTGGCAGGACGTTTGGCTGAAATAAGGAAAGAGATTAAGATGTTAATTGAAAACCTTACTTGGCGGCGAGCCCGTTTCCAAAGCATTAGGACGACCCCCAGCGTAATTGATATACTGTACAGCTGTCATAACTAATTACATTAATACCGCACAACGATTAGCCCTGTCGCGCCCTATCTTCCATTTTGACTCCTCCACCTCCCTTCCGGCGCTCCACTCCGCTCTCCAATAATGGGAATCGGCGGTGAGACGCGGTAAACAATGAGAGATCGCGTGAGCGGGAGCTGCAAAAGGTGACGGGAAAATAGAAAAAAACGCACCCAAAGCGAAGGAATTCCAAAGCCCTGGAAGAGATGGAGAAGATTGTCTTGTGAAAAAGCAAAGGCCGGGGTTTGCGATTACCGCAAGGCTCGCGGGGTTGATTGATGTCTAGAATGGGAAACATGAAATTGGCCATCACCGTGTGGGACAATCTGTAAATAAATGGAAATGATGGATGTGCGAACAGACAATCAAAATATTGATTTTACACTCCTAGCAATCATTATTAAGCTCTGGAAAATTTGATTAATTGTCGTACAAGTGTTTGTTTTGGTTCACAAGTCTTATTTTGCCATTTAAAGGTTATGTTCGGCATTTTTCGCCACAGGCCTTATAAAAATGCTAATTTCACTTAGTTTATAACCCCACCAAACACTTGTTGATTGAGGAAGCCTAACGCTCTGGTGAAGCGTCTCACTGTGCTTCAATACAGTCCAATGGGTTTGGGTTTAAGCCTTAAAAGAAACCTTTTGGGAAATTGGAAATAATATTCTGGACATTACAGTCCAACGTATTTTATGGGGGGAAAAAATGCATTTTATAAAGTCTAATTGACTCGCTTCCACAAATCAGCTCTTTTATGAGCTAGCTTTTAGGTTAGCTACATCCATGCTAATCTTTAGAGACTAAAAACAGGAAGTCATGCTGCTTCCTACTCTTCCTGCTTTTCTTGTGGAAAGTGGGGCACTCACTTTAAAGTCAGCTTTTACATGTGATATAAATAAGGTCGCAAACTGTTTTTATCAAGGTTTTTCCAGTGTATTAGTGACTCTGTTGCGTTTCTACGAATCAGCCATTTTCGCTACATCCGTGATAATGTGAGAGACTAGAAACAGGAAGTTGCGCAGCTTCCTACTGGCAACTTATTAAAAAAAAAAAAGTAGTTGCAGTAGTTCAGTGCTATGTTATATATGATTGAAACCTACAGATAGCGAACATGTTATAAGCTGAATCATTTAGCCTCAAAAGAAAACTCCAAATTGTAAATCAGAAAAATGTTGGAAAAACCAAACCAAACAACCCTCACTTGGCATTGTATTCACATCACAATCTATTTCTCAGGTACATTTCAGGTCACACTCTAATAAATCGATCCCATGCATACCCATGAATAACCTTTTATTGATGTTCTTCTTTTCAGATCATGAGCGGATCGGGAAGGACTCGTCCTACGAGCAGGAAGGGAAGGTCCAGTTTGTGATCGACGCCGTGTATGCGATGGCCCACGCCCTGCACAACATGCACAGGGACCTGTGTCCGGCTCAGGTTGGACTCTGCTCCCACATGGAGTCGATCAACGGAACCATGCTGCTCAAGTACATCCGCAACGTTAACTTCACAGGTCAGTGTCCCCAACCCACCAGGAACAAAATATGTTAAATTCAAACCATGTTCAGGTTCCCAATCCTTTTTAATTGACATTCAGCACTTAAAATGCAAATTATCCAATGTTCCAAGTCAATCAGTGAGTGTGAGTACTAATAATTTAATAATAACTTTGTAATAATTTAGACCTATTCATCCATTGTTATTAACACTAGCAAATATACTGCCACTTAACCCCTGCGGCACTATTTAAATTGAATCTAATTAATTAATTAATTGTTTTTATTTATTTATTTATTAAACATATTTATCCTGTGGATAGACCTTTGTTAGACAAGATTTTGCTAATTGTCTTTTCAGAAATGCACCAATCCTTACCAAGACAAAGTCCTTGTATGTGAAAATGCACTTGACCAAACAAACACATTCTTGATATTCTTTTGTGTTTTCTTATTGTTTGTTTTAAGTGGTAAAATAAATAAATAGCTAAATACATAAATACATAAATACATACATCATTAAATAATCAGATTAATTAAGGGCCACATTAAACATAAACACTATAATCATGAGCTCATGAACACAAAGGAAACGTTAACGCTGGTATCCTGAAGCAACAGACTTCGAACTCAATAATTTATAAAAACATCAGAGTGCAGGGAAATCATAAAACTTTCATTCATTATTTCCATAAAACACCTAAAGATATGCATGACGAAAAGAGACAAGCTTGTATGTTATTCTGTGCATAGTTATATATAAAGGTAATTTAACACATATGTAACACAATGTAATGTAACACATTTCATATAACATATAATTTACTATCACTTTTCTCTGGTATTAGTAGGGCTCCGGTCACTCTAAAAGCTTTCACACATGCACTATAACCCTGAAATTATCCGGACATAACCCGGGGGAGATGTATGTGTGAACACAAATGTCCAAATCATTTAGACCAGACATTAACCAGCCAGCACCCTAGTACAAAGTCTGTGTAATTTCAGATTAAACGGTATGTGTGAACAGAGCAGGTAATCTTACATCCACAGTAATATTTTCTTATTATTTTTAAAATAGCGTTAACAGACAGGACTTATTTTGAATATTCAATAAAAAATATTATAAATCTACATGGCTTTATGATGTCATTCTCTATATAGCCTGCCTATCAATTGTTTTTAAGCTCAATAAACACAGATAATATTTGACCGGACTCTCTCCCATTGTCCAGGAAATTGAAATCACCCAGGAAGCATTGACCGGCACCAATTTTTTCTCAGTGAAACTCTGATGTATATGTGATGTTACATGAATTAACCTGCAAAAGGTCATTTTTGGAAAACGACTTTTTGAAGACCAAATCTTGTTTTTATAAAGAAAAGAATTTAATTTGAAAATAATGATAACACAGCATGCAGTCCAACTGAGAATATGTGGTAGCCTATGTGTGAACGAAATGCTGAACATTATTTCACAAGTGCGAGTTTAGCTCAGGCTGATTGGCGTCTGATTGAGTCATTCACACCATGGCGAGTGAAAATTCGTTTGACATAGGAGGTAGAAGACCCACCTGCTTCTTTTAAATCAGAAAATGATATGTGACTTACCGCAGCAATGGAGATGTACTGTCTGTGTGTATGTACTGTATGTTTCTGGTAACAGATGGAAACACTCCTCCTAAGTTTTATTTTTTATTATTCTACCTTATATTGACATTTCAGAGGTATTTCCAGGAAATTAACATCACCTGTGTTGTATTCGGGTCAATGCGGTATAACCTCTTCCCACCCGAACGAATCTGCCGGTGCACAGATTCACATTCATCCATATACAGGCCTAAGCAACCTGAATAGGCTACTTGTCCGCAACCCCCAGTTGACGATTGCTGCGGAGAAAAGTGAAAGTAACACGCCCACCACACACAAGTGTCAACATCCGTTTTCAAGCCACAACGCAATGTATTTTGGTTTGCTTCCTATACTAGGTCCCATATTAAGTCCGAATACGTTCTCACATGTTACGAACCACGGCGCGGTTCACCGGGAACCCTGTCCTTTCGGGAGGACCGGGGTTCGATTGTTTGCTCCGCACCAGAGTTGAAAAAACAGTTCTCACCTCTCCAAACGAACCGGACTGACGACTTCAACGCACCGTGGTTCCATTAAAAGGGACCCAACAGGGTAGGCGTGAAAGGGTCCTAAGTGGCTGTAATGACTTAACATAATTACACATCAGACTGATGTGGAGATGGGAATGACAGAGGGTTTACGCAATCACACAGTCTCCAACAACAGCAATTACGAAGATAATTACCCACTAATGAATACGGTCTTGAATAGTAGCGTGTCATTTCAGAGAGTTTCATCTCCAGTGTCACCCGCTTGAAGCACCGAGCGAGAGTTTAATTTCAGCAGATGTGATTGATGTGGGGTTTTTTTTTTTTATTGTTTTGGACACAATTTGCTATCCGTTGTATAAGTGATGTCAGGTCTCTCTTGGGTCTCATCTCTATGCAGCGAGAGCGTCATTACACACAAGTGTGCGGGCCGTTGCTTAGATGTACAAAACCATCGTCCTGCTCCTCTTCTTCCTGTGTGCAAAGTCCTTCACAGCGTCTCTAAAAGTCGATCCGCTCGGTCACTTTGCACTCGTCGGGTTATGGAGCCTCTCTTGGCTCGTTGTGGAGCAGATATAAATCTTTGTTACTTTTAATTTGTCACTGAATCTCTGTCCTCCGGCTACGGTCACAGCGCGCATATAATATACGTTCTCATTGCAGTGGAAATGTCACCTTAAATAATAGATTTGTTCGGTCCGAAATGTTTTGGGCAACATAAATTACGGATGAAGATATACAGTTTATTAGCCCTAAGAGAAAAATTTTTGACGCAATGAATTTGAATGACATCTAAGTGCCGGTGAAGTATGTAGTGTAATAAAACTAGTACTACTTCAGTTCCATTGTCCCAGCATGCATTGTACAGTAGCCTAATATTCGCTCTCAATGGCGAATCGGCGAAGAAACACCTGTAAAATCCCACCCTAGCCTACTGTAACAACCAAACGATGGCCATAATCTGCTGTGCGTTTGTCATCCCCAAGGGGACATCAACTGAGTCAGCGGGAGTGGCCACCTGTTATTTACCCCCAGGTAATGTTACTCAAAATCTGAGTTGGATCCCCCCGCCTTTCTTTGTTGGAATTCTGGTTCATAGAATATTTGGAGGATTCTGAAATGCTGTTTTCAGACTGGACAGCCAAGCTGCTCAGTTTGCTACAACTGGGGATACAGACAATATTTGGGAGTATTATGGATGTTCTAGACGTGCCACAACCTACAGTACAAATAATAAATAGTGTTCCTAAGTGCTCAATTTCAGGGACTGAATGTCACGGAGTACCCCTCAGTTCTTTAAGAAAAGTCTTATTCTGGATGGAACTTGTTAAAGACGCTGTATATAGACTTAACACATTCATTTATTTATGGAGTCGTATTACTGGAAGGCTTCTTAGCAATGAAAAGCATTGGGGGTTAAAACGCAGTTGCAGAGGAAAATCAATGGTGTAAACGCATTAGCGGCACAGCAGAACTGCTTCAGACACTTTCTGGACAGCTGAGTGGAGAATCTAAAAGGTTTTTTAGGGAAAAGAACGGGAAGTGTCCATGCAATCCCACCGATTCTGGGAAGTGTCTCTGGGCGTCCGTGCTGACTAGAGGAAAGAGGAAACCTGGCCGGTCCAGATGTATATCGACATTTATTATATCTTCATTGCAGAAAATGCCTCTGGCCTTATTCATACGGAGCTTTTCAGCAGTTAAAAAGTGAGTCACACCCCCTAAATAAACCTGATTATAGGGATGTGAGTTCACATTACTGTGGTTCAGCGGAATTGTTTGGTGAAGGTTAATTTCCAGAAATGTAATTTCAGGACTGCCCAAGTTGCTTTTCAACATGACACTCCACATGGTCTTATCATGAATTGACTGAATCATTGACTGATTCAGTATGTCAAAAGCAACTTGCAACACCATGTTGTCATATGTCACTTTATGAATGACAAGGAAATTAATACATTTTGAAGAGTGTGGATCTGTAAAAGGTACGGGATTGTCGTATTGCGTCAAAAAGGAAGTAAAGACGACCATTTGTTTTAACTATATAAGTCAATATATCTATATGAATTAGTTAAATGACACATTTTAAACCCAATATTAGTACAGTGTAAATACAATACTTGCAGTACAAGGTTACTACAATATAGAATAGAATAAAGCACTACTGCAGGCAGCGAGGAGAGTGAGATGCAGCTTTGAAGACGCCGGGTCACTTTCTTAGATCATTCTCGCGGGAAGAAATGTGGAAAAATGCCGAAAAAACGATCGAGCCCGGCCTCGGCCCTTAACTCTGCTCAATTTGCCGACTAATGACCATGGACGGCTCGCACACTTTTTTATTCTTTAAGGCAGCCGCGATTTACGGCCTGGAGTATAATAATATAATTGGAGTATAATAACGGTCTTGTGTTTTGACATTGGAATAAAGGCAGGTTCGGTCAGTACCTGAATGAGTGGAAGCCTCCATTTTGGATGAGAGTTTTAATTGCGACCTTGGATCATACAGTCAATATTTGTGGTCATTAACACGCTTCACTCAAATATTTTCTGCGTTGCTGGGTGGCGAAAACAAAATCTGTTATTTTGTTTTTACATTTCAAACGACTCTGATCGTCATCTAAACATCTCACCCTACGAATATGCGATAAAATTGCGACACCTTTACATGTGGAACGTATGGTTGAGGGTGACCAAGACACAGGACACCGGGAGTCGAAAGTAGATGAGCAAAAACGTGAGGATTTATTTACCCCAATAAAATATTTACCAATGGATAGATGGATAGCAAGACCAAAGTACCTTGGAACATTGACACATTTCTAAATAAGTAAAGTCCAAATAAAAATGAAGTCATCAAATTGAGCACAACATAAAGACGAGTGACGTCTGAAAGTGACACAGGAGGAACATACAGGGGCACAGCTAAACTAAAAAGGATGCAAGAGGGGTGGGACAAATATCACAACAATATGATTAAAAGACGAAAAAGTTCAGTAAAAGTTAACATAAATTGCAGAATAAATACCAAAAATGCTTTTAATTAAGAAAGGGATTTCTCTTGAACTACATAAAAATGGGCCATTCCCCTCCCCCACCTCCATGAGGTGAGTTAAATGGGATCTTGAAGCAGACGCCGATGGCGTTCTGGTCCTTCTTCAGCAGGCAAGATGGCCGCCGACAGCAGCGGTAATGTGGCAAAAACAAATACACTTATTGTCAGTAAAAAATGCGATAATGAAACTGTACAAGGTTAAACTGAAACGCAGGGACTCTAGTAAAACAATGCAAACGTAAAATCCTATCAATAAAGTATGGAGGCTGTATATACCTGTGTATAGTATATGCCTGTGTGTACATGTGTATGGATGTAGTGAGTATATAAAAAGAGAAATTCTAATAAATTCATATAATGCTGGTAACTTAAACAGTGTGGTCGTAGGTGTGACCATCACACTGGTATAAAAATGGATGGCGTGCTGAGGGAATGACGTGTGTTGGGGGGGGAGAGGAAGCTAACGCTACGGCAGCGAAGAGAGACAAGAAGGCGCGTTAATCATGCCTCTGAAATGTGTGAATCCCCACTCCCCTCACACCCCAATTTTATAACAAGCTGTGAAGTTGGGAAAGGTTGGAAAGTTGGCGTGGAAACGGAAGCCAGAGAGAAAAGCTCCCAACGGCAGTGTTAATAAAAAATGTGTGTTGTTGTCATTTGCTAGCTCGTTAGCTCGTTAGCGGCAGGACCTCCAGGATACGGCAGGACGGGGGCAGCGGGCCCAGCGAAGGGGTGTGAAACAATACGGCGAATATGAACAGACAGCGGCCTCCGAGAACCAGGACACCATGGCTGTCAGCCTCCATCCTCCTCCCATCGGTTAGATTGTAGCGGCAACATCAGCCTCAAGTTCCCCCGCAGCCTCATTTTGTCTCAGCGTGTCATCAAAACATTAGCTGGAACTCAGTGAATTAAAACAAACAAAAAAAAAAAGGTTGAATCCTGAGTTTCGTATCTTTTTTATTTTTTAACCTGTACTGTCAGCATGCTTGCAAACAACACAGAGTATTTCTATGCCATTGCATCCAGGACAGAGTTAGTCTGCAAGTGGAGTTCAACTTCTTAACCTGCAATGCCACTCTTGATTAATTCTTTAATCATCGGGAACTGCTGCAATAACTACTCCAAGAGGGGGGAATCTCCCCTCATGAGACAAATAAACATAGAACTAAACGACAACATGTACTGTACATGGAAAAACATAAACATAGAAACATCAGACAACATGTACAGACAAAACAGTTAATTAAGTCTGGGAAAACTGGAACAACAATTCAGCATGTGACCTCTTCCTGTGATAGCTATGGCAGTAAATGAGGGAGAAAAGGAGAGGGGTGTAACCAGAAGAGTGTTCGGAGGTGTGTTTGAAGCAGGTGCTTGTGGTTTGTGTATGCCCGTGATGAGTCTGCCTGTACTGTGTGTGTGTGTGTGTGTGTGTGTGTGTGTGTGTGTGTGTGTGTGTGTGTGTGTGTGTGTGTGTGTGTGTGTGTGTGTGTCCACAGGTGAGTGCATGTGAATTCTGGGTTTCTTATCAATCACATCTACGGTATATAATGGTGGTTTTTGGACTTCAAGTTCAAGTTCAAGTTCAAGTTCAAGAGATTATTTGTCACATACATATACATACGTTCATACATATATGCAGTGAAATGTCATGACACCCGGTGATTACGCACAATAAGCTCTATAAATACTAAAAAATACCAAAATGTGCGTAATCGGCACAAGGTGCTCACGCAGGCAGCCGCAAGGGGAGGCGCCACAATCGCGATTCTGGGTCCTATAATTATATAATATTAGTCTTGTTTTTTTTCCTCTTCCTCCTCAGGAATCGCCGGCACTCCGGTGGTCTTCAATGTCAACGGGGATGCACCGGGACGCTATGAGATCTACCAGTATCAGATGAGCAACTACTCCAGGGAATACAAGATCATCGGAGACTGGACGGATCAACTTCACCTGGAAGTAGGATTGTCCTTAAATTGAAATAATATACTTAACTTGAAATATACAACACAATACTGCTCTGTGGTGGTTGTACATAAAATGTAAAAAAGGCCAAAAGACCAGTGGCCTCACTCAGATCTTTAGATAAACTGCATACCGCATTTTATTTGCTTTGTTTGGAGAAAAGATCACCTTGATGGAGCTAGAGAGCTGTTCCAGTGCGGAGGTCCGCAGCTTTGATGATTTCTTCCCGGGTCTGTATTTGAAGCCCCCGACATTTATTAGAGGCCCAGTTTTTATTTGACTATTGGTTTATATTTGAGGAAATACAGTATTATAAAAACAAGGGAGGGAGACGGAGTCATTCGGGCAGTGGAGCACCAACATGGCGAGGATTTTATTTATGCGGGTTACAGAAAGATAAACTAGAAATGATTAACAGGGTTTGTATGTTGTGCTCCTGCTCCGGACCGCAGGCATTTTCCGCGTCCTGCGCCTCTGCTCTCCACTAAAAGACAGAACAACATATAAAAAGACTCTCAGCGCTGTCAAATCAAGCAAATATCTTTAAAGCTATGACTTGTTAATGACAAGGGTGTGGCAAACTGTGTTTCTGAGATAATCACCTTCAAAGTTTTCCCCCACACTTGGCTTTATTCAAAGCCGCATGGCTACTTGTCACTCGGCTGAATGGGGACTTGACACCCTGCTGAATGGGGTAAAATCTCTGCATTGTTCTTGTGTTTTAAGGGAATGTTGAACAACGTCATCGACACACAACATCTTTTGTTTTGAAAAAGGCTTTTATTTAACAGTAAGAATATATATGTTTGATAAAAGTGGAATTATTTAGGAGTTTAAAAGTACGGACAACACAACAAAATGTAGTCTATCAATAATATGAGTTTCTGTATATTGGTCTCGTGTCATTTAATATATAAATGTGCGTATGCCATATCTTCAAAGTTCTTGGAGTTATTATGTAGGCTAACCCAACACTCTGGGAGCCTGTTTGAGCCTCTTTTCATTTTCTTTTCGCCCCTGGCTGCATTTGCAGGTAAACTTGAAAATCTTGTCCATTGCTACTTGTTCATTATCTGCATCACCAAACTCAACGGACTTCATCACTTCATCAGCTTCTTCTGTTGTAGCAACAATGGGCGTATCGTGGGTCTCCTCCGGTGGTTCTTGAAAATATTCCGTGTCACCGCCACATTCAGGTTGAAATCTGCTGTTTGAAATGTTCTCCAAGTCCCGGATAACGCCGCTATCAGATTCAGCGTCGCTGTTAAAGAACTGACTATCATCGCAGAAAATGAAGTCAAGTATGCGCTGCTTACACTGACCTGGATCTATCGCACTGGTCAGATTAAGGTCTGCGATATGATTTAGATCTTCCGCCACCCGCTTCTCGTAATCAATAACAACATAGAGATGAAAGTTTTCACAGACAAGTGAATCCTCGTCTTGTTTACGGAAGTGTCGTCAGCTTTACGTCTTAGTTGGTATACACCCCCTACACAATGTCTCAGTGTGTGTAAGAGTAGTACGATTTAAAGGTTGAACTCTATCAAAACGGTTTCACATTGTGACTTCACATCACATGGAACATGGAGGAATGATCTTCACCTGGACAGTCGCTATCAAGGAAACGATCGATCGGTGTTGTTCAGCGCGATTCAGCGTCTCAGTAAGTGAACTGTGTTTCCCCATGTCATCTAACGGGAATATGTATCTCCACGGTTTAACATTATTTGACCCTTTATAAATCAAAGTCAGTTTTGAAAGTACGTTGAGAATCTGAAAAAATCTTGTTTTCCTTCTAGAAAGCTTTTTTGAAATTATTTGGCTGCTCCTGGGGATTTTAGAAATGTGCGAGATAGCGGGTTTTGCTGCGGTGGGTCAAATATTGTTTACACAAAAACATTAATCAACATTAAATGTGTTACGATCCCTCTAACCAACAGGCTCGTATAGAGACCAAAACATATGAAAGGACGCCGAGACATTAAGTAATCAAAACAAACAGGCTTTTATTTAGAAAAGAGGAAAAAAACATACTCAAAGTGCAACGAAAAAAACAACCAAAAGATTGCTGCCAAACAGAACAAAAGATGGGTACGCTAAGGGGCCAGCCAGGCAATGGGCCATACAAACCCAGTTCTTTCCCCTAAACAACCAAAAAGAGAGTGTAAACTAAACCAAAACAAAACCCGATAACTAGTCTACCAGTGATCCCCAACCCAAAGTCAAAAAATAACTTATACCAAAACACAACATACCGACATGATGCATAGAGAGAAAACAATCAGGTTGAAAAATAAAAAGGAGGAAAAGCAAACCCCCAACAATTAAGGGCTGCCCACTGTTGGGCAAGTGTGTGTGTCTCCCAGTGCCCCTCAGCCCCCTCTTTATCCTGATTGCTTTGATTGGCTCCAGTTGCTCCACTCCTGGAGCAAACAGGTAGAGAGGGAGAGAGAGAGAGAGAGGACAGGGAGAAAACAAAATATGTGCCCACAAACAGTCTTCAACAATGCGCATGCATGCTTAGGCCTAAACGACGCATAACAAATGTCCAAACAAATGTCCAAACAAATTTTTGTAAACTAACTAAGAAAACTAAGAAAAAACTAACAAAACAAAAAGCTTCAAGTTCCTGACTGTGAAGTGGGTCATTGTAAAAGGGAGACTGAGAGAGTCTCCTAGTTACAAACAGGGCTCTTTTTGTTTCATTCAATTAGAAAACAGAGTAAATTATTTAAATCTACAATAAAAACACGCTGTTTTTATTTGCTTTGTTTGCTTTGCTTTGTCTGACTGCGCTGCGGATCTGCGGGCACTGATATGCCGACATATTCTGCTCGCAGGCTACGATATGCTTTGCACGAGCAGCGATATTGTGCAAAAGAATAATATGCGTGCATGGCTGTTTGAGTTGGACACGCGTCTCCTCTACATCAGCATGTGTGGATCTCTTTTGCGCTTACAGATTTTGGTACTGATATCCCGTGATACGACTTCTCATGGCCCAGTGACAAATGTCCCATGGCCTAGCACCGGTCCTCGGCCCGATAGTTGGAAAGCGCTGTTCTAGCCTACTGATGTCACAAAAGTCATATGGTATATGACTGTGCCATATGATTTTTTTCTGGCACCATTACAAAGGGTGAAAGCCACATTAAGCTTGTATTTGCTTTCCCAACACGGTCTCTGTCCCTCTTTCACTGCGGTGCTTCATTCTATGGATGTGGGTGACGATTGCTTGGAATTTGAATGTCTCATACGCTTGAGTACAGCCAGAGATTTTCATCAGCCTATTACTTTTCAGTCCGATTCTGATCCAATTTGCGTTTAAGAACCCCCATTCTGCTGGTATGCCAGACACTGGAATCACTCATGCCAGCTCACTTGAAAATGTATTTAGTTATATTTATTAAATCTATTGCTATGTGGCTGGATTTATAAACATTGGTGTGTCCAATCTTCAACCTAACAAGTAGGCAAAATGGAGCACATTGCATCATCTTTGCCACTGAAAATAACGCTTTAAAATTTTCATTTATACCGTTTCACTTCCCCCGGAGTAAAATAAACAAAAAAATAATTCTATTACTGTGCAGATGTTTGTTTCAATCATTTCCCCAATGTTATTTCAGTTAATTAAGCCTCTTAAACATTTTACACGGCAATTGGCAAATAATGTCCTACCTCACAGACTCGCTGTAGAACAATGTGCTACTATAGAACCATAAGTAATTATCCTTTCCCGGTTAGTCAAACACGCTTTTTAATTAACTAATTAAACTACTATGATGCTTTCTGCTTAAGAGAAAACAACATATAAACAATGCTCTCCAGTGTCTGAAACACTGACAGCTGATAAGGGTTAGTTTTGTCAAGTGGTTCATCTCATTCTCCTTTCACTTTCATATGCGCATGTTATCATCTCGCAAAGTTAATTGAATTGCGCCCTCATGCCTCATGTTTATGGAACGAGAAAATGTTCGATACTTGCAGATATTTGAATTTGACTGGTTTTCTTTATTTTATACATAAGAATGGAAATATTTAACCCTCCTTATTGTCATTTCCAATGAAAGATATCGGTGAATGTGTGCACTTGTAAAACTGAAGGCAAGGAAAGATAAATTGCTATGAAATGCAGTATAGACATGATATGTCTTGGTATCTTACTTACCTAAGTGACACCCTGTCCCCCCCCCCCCCGCCAGACCAGCGAGATGCAGTGGCCCGGTGGGACTCAAGAAGTGCCCTCTTCCATCTGCAGCCAGCCCTGTCGTCCCGGACAGCGCAAGAAGACAGTGAAGGGCATCCCGTGCTGCTGGCACTGCGAGAACTGCGATGGCTACCAGTACCAGGCCGACACCTACACCTGCAAGATGTGCCGCTTCGACCTGAGGCCCAACAAAAACCACACCGGCTGCGTCCCCATCCCCATTGTCAAGCTGGAGTGGAGCTCGCCCTGGGCTGTCATTCCCGTCCTCATCGCGGTGCTGGGCATCATGGCCACACTGCTAGTGGTGGTCACCTTTGTACGCTATAACGACACACCCATCGTCAAGGCGTCCGGCCGAGAACTCAGCTACGTGCTGCTGACGGGGATCTTCCTATGTTACGCAACAACATTCCTCATGATCTCCACACCAGACGTGGCCATATGCTCCCTGCGCAGGATCTTTCTGGGCCTGGGGATGAGCATCAGCTATGCGGCACTGCTCACAAAGACCAATCGGATCTACCGTATCTTTGAGCAGGGCAAGATGTCCGTCAGCGCCCCTCGCTTTATCTCCCCGGCCTCCCAGCTGATCATCACCTTCAGCCTGATATCGGTGCAGCTGCTGGGGGTCTGCATCTGGTTCGGCGTGGACCCTTCCCAAGCCATCATCGATTACGAGGACCAGCGTACGGCCAATCCGGGAATGGCCCGCGGCGTCTTAAAATGCGATATATCGGACCTTTCGCTCATCTGCCTGCTGGGCTACAGCATGCTGCTGATGGTCACCTGTACGGTCTACGCCATCAAGACCAGGGGGGTGCCAGAGACTTTCAATGAGGCCAAACCCATCGGCTTCACCATGTACACCACATGCATCGTGTGGCTCGCCTTCATCCCCATTTTCTTTGGGACTTCTCAGTCGGCAGAAAAGGTAAATGTTCACACACTTTCTTCTGTTTATTCTGTACTCCCTACATTTCCTTAAATTATAGGAAGTGCACATGACAGTCTGACAAACTTGCATTAGAAATCACTTTCATTATGCTGGATTTTCTTGACAAAATGGCCACGCCAATTTCACTTTGTTCTGTAGCACGTGTGTTTTGTGTTTGTGAAATCTGCTTTTATTCACGGTGAGACGATGTGGTTTGAATTGCGCTCCACTGTGGGGATTACAAGGCTTTTAGAGTTGACTTGTGAGCATAATGCATTTCATCTCAAGTTTGCTCCAAGTGTTTTCTTTAATTGTGTTTCTCTGTGTGCATTTGATTGAGATTCTCTGAGGAAGGAATACCAAGTAATCACTGCACATTCATCCATCTCACAGAAGCAAATTGTCCTTCGCTGAGAAGTAGCATAATACATCGGAGCTGGCTTTTGATGTTTCCCATTGGTTTGAATGGAATTGAGTGCCCATGGAATTTCAAGCATACCAACAGATCTGTGCACCCATTTTACCGCTTGTAAAATGTGTCTTAGTCACATTTTACCAGTGGGATTCTTGGGTAATTCCTGAGTAATAAATATCTGCACAGATCCAATAAAGAGCCTCTCTTGAGGAGATAGCTGGTGATGTTCAGGTTAGTTTGTGCTACATGCACTGTTAATGATCAAAGCCTGTAAAATGGTTGTATTCCCGGTATTTCTATGTCCAGTATTTTGGATTATGATGACACTGACAGGTCAAAAAATTTGTTTTTAAACATGGAAATGCTATTGAAACACAGTGCAACGTATATCTTTTCTGCACCAGCAGAGGCTTCAAGGTGGAACGGACATGGAGAAATGTTAATGGGATGCAGTAATTTATAGGCTCTACCTCTCTATCTGCCTCTGCCTATTTTGTTCTTAATGCAAAGTTGACGTAGCAACACCGAAAAACAAACCAAAACAAACAACAAGATCAGTAGATGCATGAAGCTTGTTTTTTTCCCTTCTAAGCATCTTGAAAACCCAAGCCAAAACATTAAGAAATTCATAAAACAAGACGGGATCGGACGAGATTCATTCATGCCCGACGGTCAGACATAAGATTTTGATTTTGATGTCTAATCACTATGACAAACACAAGCGTACCTGCTCCAAAGAGGCTTCATGAGGACTCCCCCTCCGGGCGTCGTATCCCCTGCCCCCGTCCTCCGACTGGCAGTCGAAACGTGCGCGTGTCAGGGAGGATTTATCTCAACGAGGCCGGCGGGATGGGGGGGAGACGAGGGGGGAGACGAGGGTCCCGGCCGAGTGACTCCACTCTACGCTCCAGATGGGTAGAGCAATATTGTTCCTAACTCACCCAGGGCCATGTGTAATCTTCTCAGGAGATTACTACGACTACACCACCCCTCCTCCTCCTCCATCACAAAGGAACGCCTCGCACTGTGATGGAATACTGAGCTCTAGAAAACTCTTTATTTAGGGGGCTTGCGTCCCTTCCTCCTGCTTGGCTGGCGGGTGGATTCGTGTGTACAGTACGGCTTCGTTTTAGAAATTCTCCGCCTCCCAACATGTATTACAGTCACTGTTGACTCTGTCTATTCCTGGATTTAATTTTCCACATTCCCTAGTTTCCTGCATTATAAGTAATTTATTAATTAGTAATTTTAAGTAATTTCCCCCTGGGATTATTAAAGTATTTCTGATTCCGATTCTGATTCTAATATAAACGTACAGTAGCGGTGTCATTAGGGGTGGGCATCCGATGCTTCAGCCCGGAATGTATTGTGAGTAGCCCCAGATCTAAAAAACAAACAGGTTTTTTTTGCAGGTTTCCATCATTTTATATCGACAGTTAGACCAGTTGAACATATTGATATAAATAATACATATATAATATTTAAATATTTCAATCAAACCCGGCTATTACAAGACCTCAACCATGTTTATGCGTACTTCGGTTGACGTGATACTTTTTGCCTGAAATACGGCAAGAAGATAATAATAATTCAAATCCGAGCTCAAACAATAAGGTTCATATCACATTCCAGTAGGGCTGGAACCCTATTTAAAAAAACAGCCCCTAGCTATTTATCTGTTCCGATCATGAATAAAAGCCCTTAAAATGAATATGATATTGTTGATCAAAAAACACAAGTAGGCCTAGGTGTTGGGTCCTGCAGCAGATCTACCTCACGCTACTTGGCACGAGCGCATTTTGAGAAAGGAAGAGGGAGAGGGAGGGGGAGGGGGAGAGAGAGAGAGAGAGACAGAGAGAGAGAGACAGAGACAGGACTTGTCATAACATGTGGTCAAGGCCAGCTCTTCCTATAGGAGAGGAAGCGAATGGGGTTCAATTTGCACCCCTGTCTTTCCCACCACCACCTGCAGCATGAGGCTCCCCTTGGGCTAAGCCCCTGATGTCTTTGAATCCTAAAACCGCCCCTGATATACAGCACAAGTCCAAAAAAAGTAGGGCTGTCAAACGATTAAAATAATTAATTGCATGTATTATTTACATGATATTTGATTTTTGCGATTCCTCTTTTTCAAGATATTTCCATTTAAAAAGCACTGCATTGAGTTATGGACGTACTATGATATCATTGTTGTGAACAGAAACACAAAGTCATCTTTGCTAAGAGAAACGAGCCTGTTCACATGAAATGTGAGTACAGTTATAAAAAGGTATTTTGAAACATTAACCTAACTTGAGCTGTACTTTAGTATACTAGTTAAAAGTGTGTTATTTTGGTTATTAGTTGTGTCACTGTTAACTTCTTAAACTGTCAACTGTATTGTAAAATCAACATAAATACAAAATACACAAAGTATACTTCTAGACAAAACACAAAGTATAGCTCTTCCACAGACAAATTGTAAAAAAATTCTAAAATCAGAAGAAAAGTGTGTTCACATTATGAACCACATTAGCGAACACCTTATTATGGAAAAAAGCTTCTCGCTGACATTCATGCCCATAAATAGGCGATGATATTTCCGTGGTGGAACCAAAAGCTGTGTACAAATATGTCCCCCTTCCCGAACAAACAAGATCAATGGTGCAAGAGAACACGTACAAGCAACATATGTCATAACCCCGTGCTGAGAAACACATTATTTACAGTTGGTGACTAAGGAGCCCTGAGGGTTATTTCCAGACCACGCAACTAATTTATGATGTCTGCACAATGTAACGTCAGTGTAAACCCGAGGCCCGTCCATTAGAAACATGGCTGCCAGCGCCGTTCACCATTTACACCGTTCCCCCCTCGTGTTCCCCTCTGGAGGTGCTGCTCTCACATGTGGTTCACACTGCAGTGCAGAAGAAATGTTGAATTTACTATGACGAGCATTTCTTCCTGGTTGAATCTAACTACAGTAATACGTGTCTAATCATACGTATTTAAGTGAATCCCAGGTTCAAGTTCGTTTGGATGGTTGAAATTAGTCTTGGGGCTCCACTCTTTTCTTTATCGGTTCCTCTTTCCGGAAACACTCATTTCTGATTTTTAAGACAATTTTCAATATTTTACCTCTTTCTTGGATAACTCCACTTCCACTGCAATGTGTTAATTCTGTGATGCACATACCCCATAAAACCCAATCAAAACTGGCCGTCTCATGTATGTGAGAGCCAACATGATCATGAATCGGGATTTTTTTTTTGTCCAACTATTCAAGAAATGTGACGCCTGCCCCCAGCTCTCAATCAACTGTAATTGTAATAAAATGCTTTATTTATTATTAGTGTAAAGTCAGTGGATTATCGTCGCGGAAAATCAGTGTGAGCAGATGAAGTGTGTCAATCAAATCTAGGTGTCCACTCACACTGTATTTATCAAAGTCTTTTTTACTCCCTTTTTTCGATTGTGTTTTTACACCCAATCAATATTGACCAAAAATCCATGTGCAATCACTGTGCTCTCTCCCAGATGTACATCCAGACCACCACCCTGACCATCTCCGTCAGCCTGAGCGCCTCCGTCTCCCTGGGGATGCTCTACATGCCCAAGGTCTACGTGGTGCTCTTCCACCCGGAGCAGAATGTGCCCAAACGCAAGCGCAGCCTCAAGGCCGTGGTCACCGCAGCAACCATGTCCAACAAGTTCAACCCCAAAGGCGGTCTGCGGCCAAACGGGGAGGCCAAGTCGGAGCTGTGCGAGAGCCTGGAAACACAAGGTGGGTGTCCAGGCTCTTTGAAGCAATAGATAAAGATAATAGTTTAGGTTGGGTGTACTTCTGCGACAAACCAACCAGTGATGAAGGGCTTCTTAATCCTTCAAAGACACTGAAAGGGAATTCCAGAGAAAAAAATGTGAATAAAATGGACGGATGGATGGAAAAGGCTTCATATCAGTTTGGATAGAGCGTTGGTTATTAATTATTCGGCTCTGGACCGTTTCATTATTCGACAGAAGTCACTGTTGAAAATTCTTATTTTCGTTGCCACTGACGCTGCACAGAAGCGGTGTCTTTCTTTAGATATTCAGTCAAAAGCATCAGGGCTAATTTTATTCTAATTTTTTTTTTTCCGTCCATGAATTACTGTTTTGGCTCGTACGAATGACACCGGGAGTCATTTGTGGGAGGCAAGGAAACGTTTCTTTGTACGGCAGATTTCATACATGGACAAGGGCTGTTGAGAGTGCTCCACATTCAGTAAGGCATAGCAGACATTGTATGAAAGCAAAGCAGAACAAAGGCATGGAATTAGAAAGCTGGAAATGGATAAAGACATAATACAATCGCAGCGATAACAGGTTAAAGTCCAATTTAAAGCAGGCTGACGCAGTTAGGACATGGCAAGACTGAGAATATGAGCGAGAAAAAAGACTGTAGGTGACACTGAACTTGGTATTTGGGTTATTACGGCAGGTAAGCAGGAGCTGGTTTCGATAGTTCAACATTCAGTTTCAAGCTTATTGTGACTTTTGCATTTCATTCTCATTCTCTTTTTTTTTTTTTTTTTGCCGCTCCTTATGCTTCGCTCTCTTCCACGGTCCTCTGTTGAGTTGTGAATTTTGAGTTGTATTCTGTGTATCAAGTCGCCCTCTCATGATAAATTCTTACCAAAGTTGCTTAACTTCCTTGTTTTGTTGTTTCCTCAGACTGACCTCAACGCCGTAACATCTCGAATTGCATTTGCAACGGAAGATATTTGAAATTGATCAAACAGTTTGATAAATAGTGAGGCCTATAACTGCTCTGTATCCCCATCAGGTTATGTTCAAAGTGCGTGGTGCAAAGTGCAAAAAACGAAAATATCCCAAAAAATAGATGTACTATTTGATCTACTGTTACATCAGAAAGACTTGTTAGGCTGCTCACAAGGCTTTCCCCCTCATAAAATAAATAAGTGAGATATGTACTGCGTTCCCCATGTTAATGTGAATTTGGAAAACTCTTTGGCGCGTGGCTGAAGTCCAATGAGGACATAAGTGTTGCCATTAGTCATTTCTAGTGGAACGTTGTGGAATAAAGGGACGCAGAAGCACTTTAATGACACATGGTTGATGAGGAATACCATACATCATGTTGAACCTCAATACGGTGACCTCTTTTCGTGGAACTAACGCTGCTCTCCACTTTGGCGTCAGACTATGGTGAGGCAGGGGAGCCCTGTGAGGGACTGTAAACATCCAGGTAACTGGTGGACCACGAGCTTGCCTTTTTAACCCTCTTATGTTCATCCACTTTTCTCCATGAGTTAAGTTCTGCTATGTTTCACTGGGAACCCTCATGCCTGCCAAAGCACCCCGGGGCTGATACGCGACACCCCGAATAGCGGAAGACACCCATCACTCATCAACCCCCCCCCCCCCCCCCCCCTCCCCGCAGACACGCTGTTGACCCGTGGACGCTAACTCGCTCTGACAGTATGCGGCGTGCGCGTGCTTCCCCTTAAATGACCGATCGCGCTGGCCGAGGCCGCTTATGCTAATGGCGGAGATGACACCACTCCAGCTGAGCGGCCGAGACAAGTGATAGCCGCGCGTCCTATGTAATTTGTTTCCGCCGCTGACAAAGGGAGGAATTTGCGGTAATGGGACATACAACAACAATAAGAGGGAACAGGGGAAGACAGATGGCTCTGCCAGCTCCAATTCTTTCTGGACCATCTATTTTTTTTTATCTTGGCCTCGCAGCGCATAAATATTCAAATAAGGTTCATCTATCAATGCTTCCCCGGGAAGAGGAAGAGATGCTTTGGGTGAAAAAACGAAAAAATAAAGAAATTTAAAAATTTTAAAAATACCGCCCCCATGCACATAATCCAAACTGGTACAAAGAGAATAGTGAAAACGTGTTTACCTCTCTACCCATCTCTCTTCTTAAGCCTCCCCCGTGGTCCTGGGATGCTGCGGGCACATTACCCGCACCGTGCATGCACACTCAGGACAATGTTATTTAAAAATGTCACGTGGACGCAGATGCATGCACGCACACACACACACACACACACACACACACACACACACACACACACACACAAACACACACACACGCACACGCACACTTCCTGCAGGTACATTAAATCAAATAAGCAGTTTTCTGCCCTTGGGCTTCGTCTCTCAGCAGACGCTAAATTACAAATCAGAGAATAGCGTATGTTATATATATAAGTACGTTATTGAAAATTGAAACGACACTGATGGTGCCGCATATAGTTTTTTTAAATAGCATAGAATGATTTTATTCAGACATGCTGAAAGACTTCCCGCCGCATGCCACGCTTGCTGCACCTGATGTTTGGGCTCTTTGCATGTGGCTAAAGAGCTCTGAATGCATCTGAATGGTCCGGAGTGAAGCTCTAAATGGAAACAGCGGTGAGGAACAAAAATGAGTTTGTCTCCACTCCTGGTCGGAGACTGCAAACTACCAGAAACACACTGTGCATGCTGTCAACAACAGATCACTGATTTGATCGATTTCTTTGATAGTACATGTGGATGTTTTGTATCCAGTTTTTCTGTTTAGTACCGAAGACATATGAATAGAATGTATCATCCCTATAATTATTTGCGTTTTTATGTAATTTCCATATTTAGTTTATATATATCCATACATACTTTTATGTACATGAATATATTTTTCAATATATTTATTTCTATATATTTTATATATCATAATAATTTATATATTATTTCTATATATGTATTTATTTTTACTTTTT
The DNA here is from genome assembly GCF_960531495.2 of Zeus faber. NCBI lineage: Eukaryota > Metazoa > Chordata > Actinopteri > Zeiformes > Zeidae > Zeus > Zeus faber. The sequence goes on along the minus strand of NC_137194.1, from coordinate 19,025,244 downwards.
TAAAGGATAGCTTTTATCATTATTATTATTATTATTATTATTATTATTATTATTAATAATTAATTAATTAATTTATTTATTTATTTAATTATTATTGTTTTATTTTGCTAGACAAATCATCATGAGTAGTAATGTAAATTCTACTTTCCACGGCGCTGCCTGTAATGTGTAGTATATGTTTTTATTTGAATTACTATGGAGCCAAAATCATATCTGTGCCATCAACCACGTGGCAGATCCTGCTCACATATCTTATCGTTCCAACGATCTTATTTTGACGGGTGACTCCAACTGCAACTGCGACTCAAACATGTAAACGGAAACGGAGCCTCGGATAGGAGACAAAGAAAAGTGACAAATCTACTCTCCCTTCCCTCTACCCCCCCCCCTCCACCTCCTTTCTCTCTCTCCATCCTCCTTCCACCCGTAGCCCTGGCCTCCAAGCAGACGTACATCAGCTACAGTAACCACGCCATCTAGGAGAGGGATGGCGTCGATGGAAGGATGAGATGCCGGAGAGCTCTGAAAATAAACGAATAAACACCCCAGCAGGATTTTCCCGGAGTGTAGTGTAGTGTGTGTGTGTGTGTGTGTGTGTGTCTGTGCGTGTGTGCGTGCGTGCGTGCTTGTGTTTTTGTGGGGGTGGGGCGCGTCACGGATGTTGTCTTTGTTTTGTTTGTTGGTCGGTTGCTGGGTGCTGGGGTGGAGCTCCATCAGTGGATTGTTGTGGAAGGGACAAGGGGACGTGTCGCGAAAACAGGACGCTTCTTTCCTGTGTGATGTAATAAAGGTGGAGTAAAAAAATAAAAAATAAAAAATAAAAAATAAAAAATAAACCCCACCCGCGGTTTGTTTTCATGTGATTTCATGTGTCCCTCGGAAGCGCGGACGGCGCCGTCTCGCTCCTCTCCGCGGCTCTAAGTCGTTTGTCTGAAGTCAAGGGACACTGGAACAAAAGCAGAGGGAGGAAAGAAATCGAACGTTCGGTCGCAGTCAAATGCAGTCGGCTGACGTCGACTGAACAACTGCCTACTGCCTTACTACGCCGAGTATCGCTAAATGGAACCGCATCCGAAAGCACCTCAAACGAAAAAAGCGGCGGGTCGTCACAGTTCTCTGTCAATGTTCCGTTTCGGTGATGATGAGGAGGAGCGTGAGGAGGAGGAGGAGGAGGACCCAACCCCCCCCCCCCCCCACTGTACAGAACCTGAGCATGCCTGTGGGAGCATCACGTCTTACTGTGCTGTGTTGTCAACGTCTAATGGAATGCAACATTCGTCATGGTTGGTATTCGCGGTGGCGACGTCATTTTTTTGGACACCCCCCCCCCCCCCGGCCCCGCCCGGCCCTGCCCCCCCTGCCCCGTGCCCCCCCCCCCCACTGGCTAACATCAGGAGAGTTTGTATGTGAAACGTGAGACCAGACCCATTCTACAAATCAAACCGTGCTCATGCGATGATGTCTGTATATTATGCACCCCATCGCACAAGGAGACCGCGAGGTCGGAAGGTCGGAGGTCCGACCGCGAGGACTTCAAACACTTCGTCGGCCCTCGTTTATCGAGCAATTGTTCAAGAAACTGGTGCATATTTCCGTCCATAGCTTATTAAAAGCAGCTTATTTATCGAAAATAACGGCTTTAATTTCATATTTATATCTTAATGACACACCTTTATTTGGCATTCAATCCAGTAGCTAATCGATGATCTATCCAGACTCTCATTTGTTTGATTCAGCGGTTTGCTGATGATGCCGTCAAAAGGAAAACAAAATATATTTTATTATAGACATCCTTTATAGCACAGTGGATTTTCTTTAGAGATTAACTCTTTTCGTTTTGCCATTAGATTGCGCGTCTGCTTGATAAACGAGGGCCGCTGCCTTTCATTCTGTGCCTGTTTCTGTCCACGATTCTTTTTCCTTTAAATCATTTCCTGGATTCCACACTGTGTGGTCTTTACTCTGCATCAGCGTTCTATAGCACAACGACGAAAGACAAATTGCACAAAACTCCAAGCAAAGTGTTTAAAGTAAAGTCTGTATCATCCAGTCCTGTGTCTCCCTGGGCGACGCAAACCTCTGTATGTTGCATGTCAAAGACTCATTCCAAGTCAGGGAGGTCAAAAAGGTTGGAGGATGGAAGGAAAACCAGCGTGCAGGAGGCTTCTAAATAAGTATTTGGTTCAATTAATGATTCTCTCAGCTTCAATGAAAAAGTCCAAGGTGTTGCCGCAAAAAGTGTTTGTTTGTTTGTTTGTTTGTTTGATCATTTGATAAAAGTATTTTGTGAGATGGTTTGTGTTTTCGTGAAGATGACAATTTACCGCTTCTTTTGGCCACTTTCCTGGTTAATTTACGCCCCCAAAAAATACACTTTGGTTCTATGTTGCAAATGTAAAGTATGTACGTGCTGACCAATTTTAAATGGCTATTGTATGTTATTAAAAAATTATTGATCATGTCTGCTTTATGTACTGACTTATTAAAAAAAATAATAAAAAAAATAACAAAAAACAAAAAGGAAAGCTAAAGAAAAAATAAATGACAGTGCCTGGATATTTATGAATTATCTATAGAAATTATAAAAATGTGTAGAGCATGTTCATTTTTATACAAGATGTTTCTAATAAAAGATTGTTTATCTAAATGGTTTCTGTCTGTTATTATATATATTGTGTGTTGTTCACTCTAAGCTCTACAAATACACCATGTGGTCTCAAAAGAGCTAACGGTTTTTAACTATGCATCAATATCTCAATTTCTATTTATATTATTTATACAGTATAATATTTAAGTCAAATGAGCGGTAGCTCCAAAAAATTAGCCAAATAAAAGAAACCTACAAATTAACAATAAACATTAAAAACAAGCACTACACTAAGCGTAACGCTTTATGAGATGGCCAGCATTTTATAGTGTAACTTCCAATCACGTACCGTGCAACTTCCCGGATCATATGGTGTTACTTCCTCATATAAATCATAAATGCATATGGATGAAGTGCAATAAAAATAAATGCTATTGCCCTCTCATTCCAGTTGTGACAGTCATTTTTTATGCATGTGAGTTGGGCAGGCAAGTTTCACTCACACATACCGGGGGTACAGTAGGTGCACTGGATGTGAAAATGTTATACCTGTATTTGTGGTGCCACCGTGGTTGCTTTTAAACCGTTAGTCACTACTACAAATAAGTTAACATCAGTATAACTTATGACTATCGTTATGAATTGGCGACGGTGCATGCATTGAATGCTGTTATGTAACAATTGTGTGCATGTGTGTTTTAGACTTACAGGTGGATATAGTTTCAGAAGGGGAAAACTTTGGTGTCCCCCCCTACTCTGAAGGGAAAACCCTAAAAGACTTTGCTTTGGAGCTGGGCTGAAGGACAAAATAAACAGACCGAAAAAAAAGTAATAAACTCCATCAGAGTCATACAGTTTTAGTTTATTTAATCATTTACATTTTAATATAAGAATAATTTACTTTTTAATAAAATAATATTTTGATAATTAAATATAATCAAGAACATATGTCTTAAGGGACCGGTCTAATGGTCTTGTGTTGCAGTGGGGGCGGGTCATTATTGTTGGTTGCACACTATGCAGAGAGGCAGAGCAGAGGATAATGTCTTGAATTATGTTGCTGTATAGTATTGTTCATGAAGATTGGAATTAAGTGAATACTTGTGTGGGAGTCTCTGCCCACGGGTAGGGGTTTAGGGAGGGAGACGGAATCTTTCTTGCCGTGGGTTGCCGACATGGTGAGAGTTTTATTATACAAACTGAACAAAAAGGCAGGCTGGCCAAAAAGGATAAATGATAGAGAATATGGCCGCAGGAGGAATGACGCTCCAGTCTGTCTCCTGCTCTGTCTCTTAAGAGAGCTCCCTGCCCCGGATCAGTCCAATCAAGCGCCGCACAGGTGCTGATACGGCCGACTCGGGGCAGCTGTGCGGTCACGGGAAAGGAAGCCATGCTGCCATCTGCAGCCGCGGCTTAACCACACCCCTCGGTTCGCCGCAAACGCCTGCTTGCACTTCTCTGACCGCTGGACCGGAACTGGAGCACCAATTCGAGTTAAGTCGGACAAGGGGCTGGTTAGCTTCAAAAATTCGGGTACAAACCTTTTATAGTCGCCGGCCAGTACTTCCCATTATGAGTTGCTGCAGTGCTGGACGAATATGCCTGCTAGGAGCAAATTTTCCAAAGTGTAGACCCATTTCTCGACTTGTTCTTATTCAAAATCTTACATTGAACTTGAAGACATAAGCATAATAAATCCCTGAAGTGTGGGTGAAGCTTGCCTGCCGAACTTATATGCATGAAGAATGATTGTCACAACTACCATGAGAAAAACACAAAAGCATTTGTTTTTATTGCACTTCATCGATGTACATTTATGATGCATATGAAAAGGTTACACCGTAAGTTTTGGGAAATTACACAGTACATGTCCGCAACTTACGCTCTAAATCCCCAAGGAAGTTATACCATAAGTTCCAGGAAATTACATGGTACATTATGGGAAGTTACACACTAAAACATAGGCCGTCTTATAAAGCATTACCAAACAAGCAAGAACAAGAAAAATAATCATAAATTAAACATTAAACAAGAAAAATTAGGCCATGATCAGGAAACTTGAAAAAAAAAAAAAGTCAAATAACAAATAAACAAATAAACTAGAATCAGGGAAAAGTTGGCAATATAGAATAATTATAGAAATTAACAGAAACTAAAAAATGTGGCAATTTACAATAAACCTTAAAATTACATACACCGATCAGCCACAACATTAAAACCATTGACAGGTGAAGTGAATAACATTGGTCATCTCTGATGCTGCTATGTTAGAAATGTGTCAGAACACACAGTGCATCGCAGTTTGCTGTGTATGTGGCTGCATTGCCGCAGACATGTCAGAGTGTCCATGCTGACCCCTGTCCACCACCCAAAGCACCTACAATGTGCACGTGAGCGTCAGAACTGGACCATGGAGCAATGGAAGAAGGTGGCCTGCTCTGATAAATCACGTTTTCCTTCTACATCATGTGGATGGCCCGGGTTAGGGTCCAATTGAGCATCTGTGGGATGTGCAGGAACAACAAGCCCGATCCATGGAGGCCCCACCTCACAACTTCCAGGACTTGAAGGATCTGCTGCTAATGTCTCGGTGCCAGATACCACAGGACACCTTCAGAGGTCTTGTGGAGTCCATGCCTCCACAGGTCAGAGGTGTTTTGGAGGCATGAGGGGGACCTACATAATCTTCTCCTTCTTTCGGATGCTCCCATTAGGGGTCGACACAGCAGATCATCTGCCTCCAATACCTTGGAGGGGGAGCTACACAACATTAGTGGTTTTTAGTGGTGGTTTTCATTTTGTGGCTGATTGGTGTATACTGTGTGTGACAGGGTTAAAAAACAAAATAATTATTATTCTATTATTATTATAACGTTTTAAGTATATTGAGTATTAAAGCAGCACTATGTAACTTTTGGTATTTGGGAATTTGGTGCCCCTACAGTTTCTGAGCGCAATTTCACTTTTGCGCCACTGTCATAAAACTCAGAATACAATTTGAACGTTATTGGTCACGTTTATGTTACCAGCGCAATTAAAATGTACACCTAAGTTACAGTGGCCCCTTGCACGGGCGTTGCCGCTTCAGCGAGCCTCTCTCCCCGTGGCTTCATAGGGCGCGGGTATTAGCCCCCTACCGACTGGCTACCGGTGTAGGTACCAGATGTGCTCGGCCTGGCAGATCCACTCGCACGCGCGAGTCAGAGGGTGCAACAAAACAATGAAAGTGGGGGCCGGCGCTCGCCTCCTGACATGCGGGCACCCAAGCGCACCCCCGGCGGTCCAACCCGCGCCGTCAGGGAGGTGGAGCGGCTACGTTTTGTATCAGTATTATTGCCGGACATTTTCAGCGGGAAGTTTAGAATTTTTCAGGGTTTTTTTATATACATTTTACCAGGCAAAAAAATTGGTAATTACCGGAGCCAAACACCAAGGAAGGGATGTAGAGCTCTAAAGCGTAATATACTTTTCCAGCTGTTTCGTACCCGAACACAGAAGATACATAGTGCAAGAACAGGCGTTCAAGCTGACGGGTTGATGGCAAGTGTCCAAAATGAAGAGCGGAGCGTCATAATTCACAAGGACCCGGTGGCTCGGCTGATAAATGATCACGTGGCGATATCTAAAGCCGTATAATGTCTGTGGGCTTTATCTCCATCAGTGAAAACAAAATGAAAAAAAAATAATAATAAATGAGATTAACGACCTCAAAATCTCCCTGTGGACAATTAGGGAACAGCAGAGTCATCATGTCTCCGCTCTCTTCTTTATCTGCATCCCCTCTCTGGATTTGTTTCTCTCGTCCCTCCACATGCTTGATATATTGTACGTAACTCGACAGGTTTAACAAAAGCAAAAGCAATGCTTGATATTACAGACTTTTGGTTGCCGTGCGTTTAATTGGCTTCTTCGAAAGTGGAGCTGCCTGAGTCAGATAAGAGCGTCAGTGACTCCTTTGGCCCATGGATTTTTTTGTTATCTTCAGTACTGTACCTAGAAGGCTGAGTTCCTTCAGAATAGAAGAGATCTGTGGTTATTAATTAGCGCTGACCTGGAAACGCACACGCACCGAGAAAAAGTTTGGAAAAAATGTTCAACTTTACTTTCGTCACATTTCAAGGCTCGACTGTTACCAACAGCGCAATTCCAACGATTTAAGCTGGTTTCACGCTGAATACGTCAACTGACAAGAAACAAACTGGAAGTCCATTCATTCCTACAGAATGGTGAGTCAGATTCCTGCGCTGCGGAATTCCTGCGTCCGATCGACATTCCGGGACGCGTTCAGATTTTTGAACTCATGCGAACTAATTTCGGTCTACGACAGGAAGTGACGTCGGTCTACTTTTTTACTGGAGCTGGCCCCCGAAACTAGGTAAATAAGTTACATATTTCAGAATAATGGAGTTATTAATGTCAACGTAAAATGTCACCAATTTTTTTATTTAGCCGTGGGATTAATAATCCTTTCGATGACGAAGGGGCCGAGATAACGAGGTGCCAGTTTCCTGGATTCTGTCTTCAAAGGAATATTTTTGAGAAGAGAGCTAGACTGCCTGACGTGTAGAGCTGTTGGGGGCTGGCACTCAGTGGCGATCTGCCAGTCTCTTATTGTTCCTGCGCTGAGCCGAGAAGGGCTGCTTGTGTCTCCCTCCACACTCTCTGACAGTGTCGAAGGCGGTGTTGGACTGAGGGTACGGCTAGTTCCTTCTCCAGAGGAGGAAACAAAGGAGGCTGGTAAACCAAGAGATGCTTCGAAGGGAGAAAGACCTGTAGCAGCGACGGCCACGGGTATGCAGCCACTCTGATCCTGGGTCCAGGTCAGGTGTGACTGCTTTACCCGCGCCATCGCCACACCACACACAGGTAGAAAGTTCTCACAAATTGTAATCAAATTCAAATACATTTCCTCATAAATACTTAAATGTACCTTCAGACGGCACTCTATTTTAATACTGGCTGTGTGATGTCCCTTTATCATCATGTGGAGTAGTCTGCAAATGTGCTCTATTAAATAATCAGAAGAAAAAGGAAAGCCCCCGCCACACACTACAGTGGGATGCGATGATTGAAATTGAAATAGCCACATCTCTACTACAAGCAATTTATGCCGCCCAAGCAAAAATCCATGATGGGTTATAGCCTTTTTTTGAACCTCAAAAAAACGTAGCAAACCACAGAGTTAGCATTAATGGAACCTCATTGAGGGAAGGATGAGTGCTCCGTCAGACGTGCACCGTGCACGACTTGACCTTCAAGACCCAAAGACAACTCCATCCCTCAAACCATACAGAACAGATGTTGTGGGGGGGGGTGTTTCTAACAGTCATGTATGCATCGAAACCTGTGATTTTCATAATAGACCATTTTGATAATAGACCATTTTAACACACTGTTAGCTCACTGTTAACGCTCTTTCAATATAAAAACGTATAGCGCAAAGATGGTGAGGTTTTTGCATTTGTCACGGGTGATATAAAAAATCATTGCAGTTTAACAATGTCACTCGTGGAGTGGGCACCTGCCTGTGCTGCCTGCTGTGATAGGATATTTCACTGAGGTGCATATCACTTTACATTACAGGATAATGTATACATTACAGTCGCCCCTTGCACAGTAATGACAGCATGCCAGCGCTGACAGGATGACTTAATGGAGCACAAACAGGAGGAGACTGCTCATTCATCTGTGTGTGTGTGTGTGTGTGTGTGTGTGGGTGTGGGTGTGGGTGTGGGTGTGTCTGTGTGTGTGTGGGTGTGGGTGTGGGTGTGGGTGGGTGTGGGTTCCTGTGCACCCACAAGAAAAGTCAGAAAGCCAGTGTGAGGTTTATTATGGCTAAAATGATAATCACGATTATTTTATTCAATATTGTGATCACAATTATTTATCACGATTATTCATTCATTTTGGGGAGCGCGATTATTATTTTTTTGCACTTTGTAAAGAAATTCCAAGGACAGAAAACTGCCTTCACAATAATAATGTATTTTTTCTTTGGGCTGCTGTTAGGGGTCGCCACAACGGATCATCCGCCTCCAATACCTTCTGTTCTGCGCATCTTCCTCCCTTACGCCACCCGCCTGCATGTCCTCCCTCACCACATCCATAAACCTTCTCTTTGGCCTTCCTCCATTGGCAGCTCCATCCTCAGCATCCTTCTCCCAATGTAACTCTCATCTCTGCTACACACGTGTCCAAACCATCTCATTCTGGCCTCTCTCACTTTTCCGCCAAACTGTCCAACCTGAGCCGTCCCTCTAATGTACTCATTCTTAATCCTGCAACTCCATCTGGCCTTCCCTGTACTTTTCCATCAGCATTCTTAAAGTAAACATTGCATCTGTAGTACTCTTTCCTGGCGTGAAACCATACTGCTGCTCACTGATCCCCACCTCTTCTCTTAACCAGCCTTCACTACCCTTTCCCATAGCTTCATGCTGTGGCTGATCAACTTTATTCCCCTGTAGTTACTACAGGTCTGTACGTCTCCCTTATGCTTGAAGATGGGTAGCAGTACACTTCTTCTCCACTCCTCCGGCATCCTCTCCCTTTCCAGGATGGTGTCAAATAGTCTCGTTAAGAACGCTACTGCCATCTCACCCAAACATTTCCATGCTTCCCCAGCTGTGTCATCTGGGCCAACTGCCTTTCTACTCTTCATCTTCTTTAATGCTGTTCTCACCTCATCCTTGCTAATCTGCTGCACTTCTTTATCCACTATCTCCACATCACTCCAATCTTCTCTCCCTCTCATTTTCTTCATTCATCAACTCCTCAAAGTTCTTCTTCCACCGTCTCAACACACTCTCCTCACAAGTCAGCACATTCCCATCATTATCCTTCATCACCCTAACCTGCTGTACATCCTTCCCAGCTTGGTCCCTTTGTCTCGCCAATCGTTACAAGTCATTTTCTCCTTCCTTACTGTCCAACCTCTCATACAACTCGTCGTATGCCTTTTCCTTTGCCTTTGCCACTTCTCTTTTCGCCTTGCGCCGCATCAGCGTGTTCTCCTGTCTACTTTCTTCATCTCTCTGACAATCCCATTTCTTCTTCGCCAACCTCTTCTGCTCTATGCTCTCCTGTACTTCCTAATTCCACCACCAAGAGTCCTTGTCTTCCTTTCTCTTCCCGCATGTTACACGGAGTACCTTCTTGGCCGTCTCCCTCATCACTTCTGCAGTTGTTTCCCGGTCATCTGGTAGCCGTTCACTCCCACCTATTGCCTGCCTTACGTCTTCCCTAAATTGCATGCAACACGACTCCTTTTTCAACTTCCACCATTTTTTCTTTGGCTCTTCTTTCACTCTCATCCTCTTCCTGGCCTCCAGAGTCTTCCTACAGACCACCATCCGATGCTGCCTAGCAACACGCTCCCCTACCAGCTCTCTCGATTTACCCTTCATACTGCCAATGTTCAAAGTTGCTACTCTCAACTCTACTCTCCTACCCTTCTTCCTCTCCTGCTGTCTCTGGACACGCCTCCCCACTCTTCTTCTTCATCGGCGGACAGTAGCACAATTTCCCCTGGCACCCCGTTGGCTAACGGCACCAGTGGCAGTCGTTGTTAACCTGGGCCTCGACCGATTACGTATGGAAATCAGATTTGTTGTCCGCATGTTTGATTTGGCATGTTTTTTACGCCGGATGCCCTTCCTGACGCAACCCTCTCTATTCATCCGGGCATGGGACCAGTACTGATGATTCACTGGCTTGTGCACCCCCAGTGGCTAGAGTAATAATGGATTTATTTTTAAATAATGTATTTTATAAACCTAGAAATAAATAAACTCAAATGTACAAATCTTTGAATAAAAATGGGACTTTCTTCACATGAATTCTGCCTTCTTAGACTATATGTAATTACAATTTACAAAAAAGAAGAAGAAGAAGAAGAAGAAGAATCCAAAAACGATTGTTCTTCCTCTATTATGTTTATGTGTATGTATGTTTAGGAACATCATGGCTCCGTCCTTTCACTCTCCACAAACCCGCACCCCCACCTCACCCCAGATTTTAGTATTTTAGTATTTAGGTTAGGGATAGCTGTGCTACCAGTGGGGGACGGCTCATATGTTTCCCCTTCAAGCGCCTCAATAATTGATCCCAACAGCCATTCCTATAAAAACCCTTTCTATATTAATGAGCCGCCTCCCAGCATTTGGATTACTGCGCTCCCTCCATCATGTGTCTAACCTCGCCAGACAATTTGAGACGGGTGGATACAGTGTGGGGAAAGAAGAAAAAAAAACATGTCCTGTTCAATATAAAAATCAGAACATTCATCAAGGCAGACCCACACCTCGCCGTTTCCACAGCACTCACTTGCTATTCCACATCCAGAGCATTTATTTCCATTCAATTGCTGAGCTGCACAAGTAAAAGGGGGCCATTTGGAAGCGAGAGAGAGAAAGAGAGAGAGATAGAGAGAGGTGTGTTGTCAGACCTTGAACAAATAATAATTTAAGCGGCGAGTTGCCAGAGTATAGGGCGGTAATGTAATTTATGGCTAAAAGGAAAAGAAGACAAAAACTCATTCATCAATTTGAAACAAGAGCATTCGTAAAAGGTGGTTCGACATATTCATACATGAAAATGCGTTTTATTGTTAGGTTAAATTGACAGACGGCTCTGTGAGGCCTAATTGTGGTGCCACAAAAATTGCTGAGTTGCATGACTACATGGCAGTGAGCTATTAAATTAAAACAATAAATAACACAACAGCCTTCTGAGAAAATCAACATTACTGTCATCACCTAATAAATAGAAAGTAGAGCAGTTACACATTGTTCCTCATCACAGGGTGAAAGTGGTGACGCTGAAGCATCCCAAACTACATCACTCTACTGGAAGACTTTTTTTTGAGATTGGGCTCTTTACGAGTGACTCAGTAAAATGATTCTGTTTCCCTCATTTGATTCAAGGAACCGGACTTGGATGGAAAAATCAGCACCGTGAGTGTTTTAAACTTTTTTCTAAAACCCATTTTGGGTATTGTGTTCGATATGTCAATTTTAGGACTAGATACAGTATGGAGGATGTGGTAGCCTCTACCCACTGGGAGGGGATTAGAGAGGGAGACGGAGTCTTTCTCCTATTGGAGCACCGACATGGCATGAGTTTTTATTATGACAATAAACAAAAAGCCTCACTGGCCTAAAAAATAAATAATTAACAATAATAATAATAAGAATCAGTCAGAGCGCAGGAAGAATGACCCTTCTCTATCTCCTGGTCGGCTGACGAGCCCCGTGCGCCCATCTCCCTCTGCAAGACAGACAATTATTAAGAAATCTATCCGTCCCAAATTGGACCAATCAGCTAATTCAGCCGATTCGGGACAGCTGTGCGGCCGCAGGAAGGAAGCTGTGCTGGCGTCTGCAGCCCCAGCTTAACCAAACCCCTTGATACACCACACGGTGGCCCAACTTAGGCCGGGGAGCCGTTCAGCGGATAGGTCCATGAGTCTCTCCAAGGTTGCTGGGGCCTTGAACAACCCGAATGGAGGTGTGGGAAAGTGGTACAACCCGAACGGAGTGGACAATGCCGACTTTTCCTTTTCCTTTCCAAGGTTATATGCCCGTAGCTCTTGGTTAAATCCAGTGTCGTGAAAAAATGAGCTGCACCTAACCGATCGACAAGTTCATCGACCCGGGACAACGGGTAGGCGTGGAAACTTTGACACAGTCTACATAGAACTGGACCGAGCCATCAGGCTTACCCACCAGCACGATGGAGCTAGACCAGTCACTTGTCAACTCCTCTATCACCCCCATGTCCAGCATGGTCTCTAATTCCGCCCGCACAATCTTGCGTTTATGTTCGGGCAGGCGATGTAGCCGAGAGCGCAACTTCACCCCCGGGATCGTCTCCACACGGTGGTGTATGAGGGACGTGAGGCCTGGCAGGGAGGAGAAAACATCAGAGAAGGAACACTGAAGTGCGACCACATCCACACGGCCACATCCGCATGGCCACATCTGCACTCTGGCCTGGAGATAGATTATCACTAAACAGGGTCACTGTCACAGCCCCAGCCGTGACTTTCCGTCCCCTGGTCTCCTTATGTGTTTCTCCTCCCTTTCCCTCTTGTATCTAGTATGTCCATGTCTATACCTGATGATGCAGCGTGGACGTGGCTCCTGGTTCCAGGCCTGGCTTCCACAGCTGCTTCTCGTCACACTCATCACCACTCTCCATAAGAACCCGGGCTCCTCATTCAGACCCCGTCTGATCGTACCGTCACCTAGTGTGGTATTCTCCAGACTGCTCTCTGATTCTCATGTATTTGTTGCTCCTTGCCTGTCTAACCCTGTCAGCCCCTTGTCTCCAGAAAACCTCCCACATCCCAGCCTGCCTGCCGACGCCTCACCACCAGCCTGTCCACACTCCGAGCCCTGTGCCTTCAGCCTGCCCGCGTGGACCCTGAACGACCCACCTGCTCTTGATTTAATTCACACATAATTTTGTTCCCCCCTTGTAAATAAACTTTCTATACTTTCCCCATGGTGTGTGCTGTGTCTGGGTCCTATCCGCCTCGTTCATGACATAATGATCAGACCCCAACATGGACCCAGTAGCCACTATCCCCGTCCATCAGACCATCTCCACCCACCACGAGATCCTCCACCGGCACCACAAGCTCATCCGAGGACTCATGGACACACAGCATGCCGTGGGTGGTCAGGGAGTACAACTTGGGGAAATGCTGAAGACCCTGTCAACTTAGATAACCCCTTCTCCTATGCTCCCCCAAGATCCCTCTCGTCAGCGACCTCCTTCCATCCAAGAGTGCGATGTACCCGCACCTGAACCCTACGCAGGTGATCTGGGTAGGTGCCGGTTTTCTCCTCCAGTGTACACTGGTCTTTGACCACCAACCACCTACGCTTCAGATTATTTCAAGTAACCCTATGTTACAGGACTATTAAGGGACTTTAGATTGGGCACAAGCAACCCTACGCAGGAATAACCAACATTCTGTACAATTTTCTGAGTTCCTTGATGTATTCCAGAGGGTGTTTGATCATTCAGTCCGTGCAGAGGACACCGTGGAGAGACTGCTCAACCTCCGACAGGGTCCGCAAAGCGTTGCTGACTACTCAGTAGTTTTTCGGGTTCTGGTGGCAGAGACCGGGTGGAATGAGGTGGCCCTTTGTGGCGTATTTTTGCACGGTTTGAATGTAAACAAAGTATGAATTAGCACTGCAGGATGCATTAACCACTCTGGATGCTCTGATCCCTCTTTCCATCCAGCCGGACCATGGCATACGGGAGAGACGCCGTGAAAAGGATTACAACTCCCGCTCTACCATCAGCGCTCATGCCTCGTCCCCAACTCTCGCAAAAGTCACCCCCGGTACCCAGACCATCTCCAGCTGTCCTCGTACACTCGTGGCTCCACAGGAGGAGCTGATGCAACTAGGTAGAGCCCCACACACACACCAAAATGCTCACCCCGTAGCTGTGCGGTGCCACAATCTACTAGCCCTTCCATTGTTAAATTTGGTGGATTCCGGTGCCGAACAGAGTTTTCTCGACTTGAGCTTGAGGATAGGAGCCCGTGTCATGACATGTGTCTGCTCCTGGGCTAATTCCAGTTGGCCCACTCTCCACAATAAACTGGTGTTTACAACCCCCCATCTTCTGTGTCTCTGTGCTGAAGGTCCCTGAAACATCACTTGTGTGGCGCATGGTAGGAGAAACTGCACAATGACACCTGTACAGGTCCGCAGAGGGGCCGTGCAGCCCCCACAACAGCCAAGTCCGTGAAGCCTTCACTAGCCAGCACAGCAGCCCGAGGCCCCATGTTCCGGAAGGGAGGAGGGGGCAGCCTGTCGTCGCTCTGGGGGAAGGAGGTCGGTCAACCATGCTGCTCCAGATCCCCTGGAAAGGGACCAATACAATTTTTTTGGACATTTGTTTGTATAAGGTATGAGAACCCTGTTTCAGAGTCCAGTGTTTTATTATAGGGAATGACACTGAGACTGAGAATGGTGATGAGATGTGATGTATACAGTGTATATAGTGTATATAGTATATGGAATATATAGTACATATAGTGTATATAGTATATAAAGGGTGATGGATGATGTGATGTTGGCGCTGAGATGCCACGGTATTGTCCGAACGGTCGTTAAACTGATAGGTCGTTAAGTGAGGAGTACCTGTACAATATTTTGTAATATCCTATTTTTTAAAAGTCCGCCATCTTAAACGGTATAATAATGTAATTTATCAGATCAAGTTTGGTACTGAGTATGATACTTTTAGTGCTGTGCAACAAGTTTGTTGTTACTTTTGCTTATTCATCTGGTTGATTTATCTTATGTCATGAATTCAGAGGACAGACGCACATTTGGTCTGTTGTGTGGTGGCATGGACTAAAATAAAAAAAATTTAGTCTCAAGCCCAACAGCCTGTATGAATTTCATTGACGTAAAGAGCGGAATCTCCAAAAATTGCCGAACTTTTCAAGTGTGTTTCCTCTCCTCTGGCCACCATCTCCGTGTCTACACTATCTGTTCTCTAAGGGACTTTTTTTTTTTTCTATTTTCGAAGTTTTGGGATACTTATGGGATGTGAGTGATGCACAGTTCTGATCGCTGGAGTGACAAAGGAAAAGAGTTTTTATGAAATAAAATATCTGGGGAGCTGGTGGTTTGGTGTGGGGGTGTGGTTGGCCGGGGGGCAACCGGGGGGGCCTGCAGGCTGGGTTTGAGTCTCGGTGGCTTGCTCCTGGTGCTGGCTGGTTTCTGGCATGCGACACGACGGGGCTGTGGAGAGATGCCTTCCAGGGCCCCTAGGAGGCCGCTTGCTGTCGTGGGTTTGGGTTTAGATGCGGGTGGCAGCTGTGTGCCCTTGCCCCCAGTGCGCGGCCGGTGCCCTGAGTACCGGGGGTGGTGAAGGACCCACATATCTGGCGGCCTTCAGGCGTCGCCGGGGGGGGCTGACATCCAGGTGCTCTGTGCTGAGCACGCCTCAGCTACGTGGATTGGCGCTAGAGACCGGCAGCTTGGCGGGGCAGCTGGATAGGGTGTCTGGGGGGCAGGCGGTTTGGGCTGTGGCAGGCCTCAGGGGTTGCTTCATGGCCTTTTCCGCTACTTGGAGGCTCTACGATATAATACTGACCTTCTACTCCAGAACCATTTTGGACAAGTCCCGTACACTCACTGGTGGACACTTCACACGCACACACACACACACAAACACACACACACACACACACACACACACACACACACATACAGGCGGTCTCATCACAGGCACACACACACACCACCAGCACCTGCTTTGAACACAACCCAACACTCTCCTGGTTACATCCCTCTCCTTTTCTCCCTCATTTACTGCCATAACCATCACAGGAAGAGGTTGCATGCTGAATTGCTTTTCCAGTGTTCCTGGACTTTGTTTTTGGGGTACTTGTTCTCGTCTGATGTTTCTATGTTTATGTTTTTCCGTGTACATGATGATGATGTTCCATATTGTTTGGTTCTATGTTTATTTGTCTCACCTGTGGTAATTCTCCCCCTCTTGGAGTAGTGATCAGTTGTGTATAGACCAAAAACAGGTAAGATGGTTCTCCAAAGAGGGAGATTGCTGGAGGATCTGTACAACTAAAAACTGTGCTCTTGTCATCCTACATGTGGTCCACAGGACAGAGTTATTGCAGCAATTCTTGATGATAAAAGAATGCCCTGCTGGCATTGCAGGTTGAGAAGTTGAACTTCACTTGTGGACTAACTCTGTCCTAGATGCAATGGCATACAAATACTCTCTGTTGTATGCCCTGCATGCTGACAGCACAGGTAAAAAAAAAAAAATTGAAAAATAAAAATTTCTAATAGCCCAACTAACTGACTCCTAAAACGTAATACAGTAAGTCGAATACTTATAGGATGAAATAAAAATATATTGAATAAAATAAAATACAATAAAATAAAATGAAATAAAATGGAATAGAGGGAATATGCTTAGCTAGAGGGAATAGCTATTGCTGTAAGTTCAAATTTTATTTATTGATGCTTAAAAGCATAGAAATTAATTTTGTTGAATAACTCAATATCGATAATTACACTGTAAAAAGATGTAACTGCACTTCATTATACTCCCTGTCTCTGTCTACTGTACTGTATGTCTCTCACCCACAGTTTAGTAAGCGGGAAATTTTATTTTGACGCTGTTTTCAGGAAAAAGCCCAAAACTGTTTGAAATGTTTCCCCCTAAACCCAATTCTGCCGTACATGATCTCCAGTGATTTATTTTCAGTATTTATATTTCAGCTTGCTTATGTTTCTGATGTTTTGATTGAAAAAGTTTGAATTAGACATGAATAATATTAATAATTTTCTAGCTTCGCTTTCATGTGAGTGACACAGACTGTTATGAAAAACAGATTTATGACAACTCACTGCAAAGTAAAACACATAATATATTTTACTTATTTTAACGATGTGTGTCAGAAGCTCTCCGGGCGTTTTCAAATGTGCCCTCGGGCTGCTCACGTCCGAACCCATCACACAATAGCGTGATTGAAATGATCTTCGCTGTTTTCTTTCGACATGAGGGTTGCTATTAAAGATAACGTCCCCATCTGCCTGCTGACACTCATCTAGATCACACGGCTCAATAACCTTTGGACACATCAGGAACACTCTCGAACAGCAAGAGCTTTGGTTGGATGTGTGAAGTCTGGGCTTAACCCAGTCAGGTTGAGTTTCTCCACACAGCACTATGGCGAGCTACACGTAGACGCAGGAACTGCCAAGAAATCTGTTGCCAGAAGAGCTTCCAGGGGGTCCCCAGCAAAACGATAACTAGTTCAAATGATTCCTCTGGATCCCAGAGACTAAATCTGATCAAATGGGATCTGTGGTGTATCAGGCAATAAATAGAAGACAGCCCTTTATCAAACAAAAAGCTAGAATTGTTGTTCAAAGCCACTTATACTAGACTCTTGTGTAATTAATAGTTCACTTTGCAATACACACATTTAGCATATGTTTTCGTTAAACAATCCAGACATTCAATTAAAAGACATTACATACAAAAATTCCACAGGTTATGCTGAAATGGCGTTTTAAAATCTTGTTCCATGTGCCTTTTTTAACTTTAAGCACCTGCACCTCTTAAGGTCCGATGGGAACAGCCAACTCCAAGAGAGCTAATATCCCAGAGACCAATCTTTCACTCTACTTAGTACAAGTATGATCAAAGTGATTAGATTGCAGATACAGTTTGGCAGATATCCTGACGCCACGCCACCGCATCACAGCGTTGCCCTTCTGCGGCATAAGTCGCTTGTCTGGGCAATCATTAAAAATGATTTATCTGCTCCTAAGTGACACTTGAGGATCTGTGGATTTCCTTGACTTGTTCTCTTATAATGTGTCAATCCATTCAAATCCAAATCCAACGGTTTCATATGAAGTCATTTCATGTATTTCCATGATTAAAGGTCCTGCTCTTAAACCAAGCCTGAGTTGAACTTGGTCAGGTCTCTCCCGTTCCAATAAGCGTCCAATAAAAATTACATCCCCAGCTGAGCATCTGCTGCCTTGGCCACTTGTTCATCTTTCTAGTTATTAATTAATTCACAATAGGCACCCGGTGCATAATCGTAAATTTCATCAAAACAAGTCTTTTTTTCTTTTCATTTTGGGTGAACTTATCTGGAAATTCACTCATCCAAACAGTCAAAGAGCAAACGCAGCGAAATAAAAAAATAAAGATTTTTGATTTGATGCCACCATGCGGTGGTATAATGAGTTTAGCAGAACAGCGAGGCGGCGTCGGCGTAGAGCAGCAGCTTGCGTTGTGTGCGGAGTGGCTCACGTCCAGTGGAACAATCTGCCTCCCTGTCAGCCACCTGTCCTGACGTCTCTATTAGGGACAGATCAGATCGCCCTGGAGATTATTCCTGACGAAGTCGCAGGGAAAGCACTGCATCAGCAGCCCACAGAGTCCACAGACAACACAGACCACACAGACACTTCTCTGCTACTGACAAGAAGCGCAGCCACGAGAGTCCTCACCGGGTCTTAATTTGGCACGGTGGCTGGTTTCTAGTTTAAAATATAAGTTTCTAGTAAAAAGTAGATGTAGGGGGAACTTAGATGAACTAAGCAAAGTGTAACTCAGTGTTAGCTGCGGATAGATGTGTGCATATCAGAGCTGCCAAGTCTCAAGCCTTGACCGTGTGACTCGCGCTTATCAACCGGTTCACACACTCACACACAAGCCAGTCTCACACTTTCCGTGCTCATAGTCACGATAATGTATCCGTGTCCCGCAGTACGATTGCCCGACATTTTTCATGCTACACATGACGAAATGTTTGAATTCATTTGAACGGGGAGATTTTATTCCAGTTTAGGAGTTTTGACGGTGAAGGAGGGGGGCACAAATACATACACTGAAACTAAACAGTTGACCATATTTTGGTAGCTCTTTTAATTACTGAGATATACTGGAGGGCTTCTAAGGTAACCTCTGGTCAAGTCAAGTCAAACTTTCTTTATAAAACGCAGTTCATACCAGGGAAACACAATGTGCAATACAGAGAAATACAACCAAATAAAATATATAAAATGTGCAGCCATAAGAACAGTCCGTGCACAATAAACAAATCTCACAGCATACAGCGCGCGCGCGCGCACACACACACACACACACACACACCAGCAAGGTTTTTAAGCTGCATTTAAAAGTGTTGAGTGTGGGAGCCTCTCTCAGGTCCTCAGGCAGGTTGTTTCATCTACGTTGGGCATAGATACAGAAGGCAGCCTCCCCTGCTTTAGAGTTAGTACGAGGCATGGTTGAAATACCACTGCCTGTGGACCTGAGAGTTCTTGCTGGCTTGTATGTAATGAGCATTTATTTTATATACTGAGGTAAAAGGCTATTTCAAGCTTTATATACAGGTAGCAGAATCTCAAAATCAATCTTCGTTTTAACGGGAAGCCAATGTAAAATAAAATGTATGTAACGTAACATACATTAACCTACAAGATGAGACATTTCCCAAAAATGTGTTTGGTTTTGCTCTACAAGAAAGTAAAAAAAATAAAATAAAAATAGTATCTGAAATCTGAGCTAAAAAAATATATTTTATTCAATTTAGAATGTGGACAATATAGTTATTCAAGATTCGAGATGTTTATTTGTCACATACATACAATCATACATACGCAGTGAAATGTCATTACAACGCTCAGTTTAGTACTCAGTTTAGTACTTATTGTGCATAATCTCCAGGTGAGATTATGCACAATAAGTACTAAACTGGGCACAGCTAACCTAATTACTACTTAACTAACTAACTGAACTAACTGATTCCTAAAACGTAATGCACTTGGTAAATTGAATAAAATAAAACAAAATCAAATAAGACTCAAAAAGGTAATACTGAGTCGGGGTACAAAATAGAAATCAAGGGAATAGAGTTATGTATATGGAATAGGCTATTTTATATACACAGATATGTGCAGTGGCAGTGGCATGTGAATAAAGTGAGGTAGTGTGTATGGAGTACAGTACTGCACAGCAATACAGAACAGCAATACAGCACAGTATGCAGTAACCCAGTGCAGTGATACAGTATGCAGTACAGTATGCAACAAACAGTACAGTAGGCAGTGGGGCCTATGTGTGTGTCTTAGTGGGGGCCCCTGGTGAGTTCAGCATTGACAGTTCTTATGGCTTGCGTTAAGAAACTGTGATATTGACCTTTGAACTCTGACCAGAGGTCACCTTTGAAGACCTATATCTCAGTGATTTAAATTAGCTACCAAAACAGGGTAAACTGTTTTGGACAGCTCTGGACATGTACTTTTAGATTGGTGGCAGTGTAAATAGGGGGCACCACTTAAAATGTCCTAACATATAATTCAGTGCTTTTCAAATAATATATGGAAATTCGGAGAACGCACCTATATTACCCGACCAAATTAACCCCTCGTAGCACATGCATATTGTTTTCCACCCATGAATTTGTTTCATTTTCAGGTTTTTAAGAATACGACTACCCGTACTTTACCCACGAGGTAATTGCATGAAGATGAATAACAAAATGGCGCGGCTTTGTAGTTTTTGTAGTTGGTTAGTTAGCTAGTTTTTCAAAATATTTTTAAATAAATGCGCTTTGCAAATTACATATGTAAATTCTGACAACGCAGGTATATTCCCCGACCAAATTAGCCCCTAGTAAGACATGCATGTTGTTTTTCACCCATAAATGTGTTTCATTTGCAGGTTTATAATAATATAACTACTTTACCCATGAGGCAACTTCTCTACCAAAGTCTGCATCTTTTCGACTGTAAGTCACCTAATTCTGAACCGATTTTCATGAAATGTGGTTTGTTATAAACGGGAGAAATTGAACATGTTACTGGTTACTTATTGGCATGAAATTCAGTTACTAGGGGAGGATCAAATCATGGCCCTCCTGCACAGCACTATGACGGTAAGCAGTGACCAAGTGGTGGCTTAGTGGCTTCAGGACACAAAGACCTCAGTACAAGGACTGAAACAACTGAAACTTGAGACAAAGACTTCACCAATTCTGTTATTTTTTCTTAATTCGGTTTTTTACAGTTTACAGATGACTTTTCAGTTTTATTCTTGCTGATTCTTAATATTTTTTATTATATGAATGGAGCATAATACATATAATTATTTATTTCCTCAACATTATAATGGTGTTTTTATTATGCCACTAACAACTAACAACTATAGATGATATATGAAAGTAAAGAAGGAAGTTTACATTCACTTTGGGACAGTAAAAATTGCTTTTCGGGACGTTCGGGATGTCTTCGCGTCGCGTCATGCTGGCCCTGCAACTCAGGGCCGGCAGAAAAAAGCGATCAGCGAAAAGCGACTGTGAATAAAACTTTGAATCATTTATTGTGCAAAGAGTTGTTACAAATGTTGACAAAAACATTTTCATAATTCCTATTAAAGTCAAAATATATTTGACAAACAACTAAAAGTTATAGGGAATTGCGATGAAGTGGTCAAAATCGGCATTGAACGACTGGACCCTGGACCTCTCGGCCCGCACTGAAAATGAGCTTTGTAGTAGCTGAATATATTAAATTGACTGTCATAATTTCTACATTGTAATATGAAGATCCAGTGAGAACTAGAATTTCTTAAGTAAAAATTGTAATGTATACACATTTTATTCATGTAATGAATGAACTGTGTGGGAAGAATATGTTTTATTGTGGATTTACTCATACTATTTAAATGTTTTATAGTCACTGTGCAAATGATGTGCAATTCATGGGGCTATTAGCCCTATTAGCACTATTATTTAATTCCTCATTGAATTAAATAAAAAAGCCCTGTGATTCCCTGCCGTGTCAAGCATGGCAACTAAACCCCCTCCCAATAATGCACATATAGTAGTAGTGCAGTAGTAGTACTAACTAACACTCCATGCGTTAAAAAAAAAAAAAGTGATCATTTCATTATGCTCTCTGTGCAACACACTATCCTCCAGATAGAAGATAAGAGCAACTTTGCAGGTTTTGTTGTGTTGTCATGGTACATATGCACATTTGAAAAAGTGGATATTTAGTCAACTGGGGGGTTCAAGCAGGAAAAGAAAGAGGTCTCGGTGAGCACGTAGATGAATGAGATGAGCAGGAAGTGAACAGCTTGCGTGATAAACGCTGCTGTTGGCGGCGAGACGTTGCGCAGGAAGCAGCCCTGAGATACTGGAGATAATATACAAGCTGCGGCACATATGGAAGGAAATGAATCATCGCCGTCTTTCTCGCAGCTCTCTGAGCAGAGGGGGCCCGTTACTGACTGCGACCCAACGTCGCTTGAAAGCTGTGGGGGAAAAAAAATCGACCTTTGTTTCGTATTTAGCGAGAGGAGACTTTGAGTCAATTCTACACGGCGACTAGCAGCAAGTAGCACTCAAGTAACATATTACATATCACAGTAAAGCGATCGTATTCCATGAGTGATAAAATGAATTGGGTAAAATAAAACACACTTAGAGGGGTTTTTTTTTATTACATTTTGACATGCCGTGGTTGTTGCTATTTCATTAAAACTGCATTTGTGGAGAAGTTTTTTACTACGTAATCTGAACATGGCCTTAAATCCGGCATAGTTATAGGAGAACATTAAGTGTACTTAGAAAGTGAAAATGTTGAGTAACTGGGAACGTTATGGTCATATTCAAGTTACAAAAAGGAGTTAGTTATCATTAGTAACCTGTTGAACCTGGAAATCAGTGCCATTTTAGCAGGGGATTAATATGAGAGAATGGATCCATGTTGTCTATCATCATAATGAAGAAGCAATGGGCTCTGCATAGTCATTTTCAAACACTGATTCTTCTCCCATGGAAAGCCTGTGCTTTGCAGACCCACAAGGTAAAGGCATCCACACATTTTTCCACATGCCTTTTGGAAAATGGAAAATAGAAACTGTATCCCCGAGCAAAGCTTTTCTATCACAGGATTGGAATGTTATAGTAGAGACTGAGGCCAGCTGCCAATTAGGAATTTATAGCAAATCAGTGAATCAAAATCTGAAAAATGTAGGCAATATCACCAATAATACCATCCTAGTCTGTCGTCTAACGAAGCTGACACTAACCTCAACATTAGCCTCACGTAGGGTTTTCATTTAATGCAAAGAGTCAAGCGCAGATAAACGCAAACCCCATTTTTCCCTCAACATGGCATTCACTCTTTTCTTACTCCAGGCTGAGATTTGAATGATATTTAAAGCATATTTGAAGATATAATAACAAAAATTGTCCTTGGCGAGTGCATAGTTCCTTTTAAACCCGGTCCCGCCCAACACAGCAGGTGAGGAAACGCCAAGAATCTTGTGCTGAGCCTCCACGTCGGGCCCCTGGATGGGTTTTAAGGTCCGGTGACATAAAGGAAACGGAGTGGCCAAATCAATCATAAGTAACTCGCAATAAAAAATAGACGATTAGTCACTTGTTCAGCAGAAGTTTAATGAAGTGGCAGAATAATGTAGAAGCAGTGTGAAAAATGACTTTGGGAGAGAGACATAAGTTATAAGGTTAAATCCAGAGAGCTCCAAAGTGAGCGAGTGTCATGGGACCCTTATTCTGTATAGCGTAAAATGATAAATGATCCTATATACTGTATGTGATACTACTGTATAGAGGTGTGTCGCTCATAATATTGTGTCCAGTGGGAAAGTGATTCTGTCTCCTTCATTTGTAGCTTAGTCAGGAGCTCTCTTTCTGTTCATGACACATTCTTTTTTATTACACAAAACCGCATCTATTCTATTCTATTTTATTATTTTATTTATTTATTTATTTTCGGGTGGTGTGTTCTTCCCTCAGCACACATGCAGCACACTTGCCTCGGGTTGAGAACCAGGGCTCCCGTTCTCGTGAATAATAGTTTTGCGCTGGGAGGGCATCCAAGTCGTGCCACTACACGGGTGGAGGTATATCATAGTGCTCACTAAGCGAAGCTGCCATGACCCGGCTGCTGTACCCCACGATGGGACGGGACTGAATTAAACAAATGGACCCTCTGTTCCTCCGGCCAAGTAAACAATACAGCCTTCCTCCTCTGCTATTCCTCTTCCTCCATGTCGTTTTTAGGAGATTTCGCTAAAACGGCGCTTTACATATACTGCGACAAACGTTTTAGCCCGTGATCCATCGGCTCTCGTCTTCCTCAGATCTTCAGTAGCTGTTTGGCCAAACTCAAGGGGAGGTTTCCTGAAGTGAGGAAACGAGGAATTATAGTTAAATTTGACAGATTCAATTCAAATGGTAATACATGCATGTCCTGTAACTGTGAGATTCTGTCTTCCTATCAGGTTTCAGCACTTCGGTCAGCGTATTGGTGGATATCCCGTCCTTTTCGAAGCAACGTAGGAACATAACTCCGGCTGAAATGCTTGGCCCGCCATTGGAGGACGAGGGCATGAAAGAAGAATGAATTAATCGGTGTAACGGGTAGATCGCTTCTGGTAACCTTTGCTGCATGCTTAACCTGCTCTAGTTAAGATTTAATTCACATTTAAGGCCCTGAAGTGGCTCTTGGACAAGGTGACAGAGAACTATCTCAACTAAACTTTCGTCTTGAACCCAAACCCAGATTTCCTATATGTGGAGGTCGAATCAACGTTACACTTTTTTTTTTTTTATTTGTATCAATTAAATACTATCCTCACAATATGTCACCTGTGTATTTTAATATATATGTCACAAAGAATGTATGAATGTATATATTTTGTGCTTTCACATAATACCTCTTGCTCCTTTGACATGGGATACATTTCCACCCACCCAGCGCCTCCGGACGGACGGAGGAAGATGCTTTCGCCGTGATTGCAGGTGTTGTTGTTTTTTTGAAGCAAATTCGATGCTAATTCATTCTCCCTCTCCTCAGGTGGCGCTTGATGCTGACAATGCAGCTTTTCCTCCTCAAGTCACCGCTGCTGGATGCTGCTGCCAAAAAGCTTACACCCCATTACAAGGGAATGTTCTGATGCGCTCGCTTGTAAGTAATTTGGCCTTTATTGAATATTTGAAGGCCAATGTTTACTAAATGAGTCACTTGACATTAATAATTTGGCTCCCGCATCTGCTCACACACATCCCAGCGAGGCAGCGGAGCAGTGACAATATCTTTTTTTTTCTTCTTTTTTTTTTTTCTCTTTTTTTTTTTTTTTTGCAACTGTACAGCCAAATTCTGGATTCGGAAACCACCAAAATGTATTGTTAAACACATTGGACGATTTCTTCTCCTCTTGTTATGACATTTGAAATGCCAAAACGATGTAAATGCCATTGTTCCATAATTTTATTTTCATTGTGACACAATATTAATCCATGACAGCAGGGTAATAGATTTTGTGCTGCCATGTTCTCTGTGCCCTCATTTTTTATCAAGCATCACAAAGGGGTGACTAAAAATTGGGCTAAAAAATGCATTTAAAAATGACACACTAAATTATAATGTTTAAATAAGTAAGTAAATAATAATAATATTAACGCTGCCGTTGATGTCATCCTATTCACCATCAATAAATCTTTTTTTATTTTTGTTTGCACTTTGTAAACACTATATAAAGAGAGTTTCAACAGCTGAGAACACTACTCACCGTTGTACTGGAAAAAAGCGAGCTCTCCCATTCATTTCCCTTACATATTTTGTGACGCAAAACCTAGTTCACCCAATGGCCACTAGGGAGAGGATTCTGCTGTCAGACGCGGATACGCATTCGGTGTGACGCAAGCCTTATGGTGAAATGGTGTATATCTTCAGATGAAAATGTCATTCTTAAAGCTCTAGGCATTGTTACAATCATTAAAAACCTTTCTTTACCGCAAATTCTTGAATTAAAGTGTAAAAAGAAATGTACCTATATGGCCCGACAAGAAAAGGCAAGAAATGTAATTAGCAGATTAGGATAAAGAGGCCGCGATACAGGACTCTCTGGCTACCACTTGGTCAGACCATTCATTATGGTGACAAGAAACAAAATTACATGGGACACAAGTTTCATTCATCTGTAATGAATCTCAATTTAAAGAAAGAAACAGTTTCTCAAGTCTGAGATGGGCTCGTTTTTACTTTTTTTCTGACTGACTCACACCTAATGGCCACTTATCTGATAAACTCCTCGCTGATCATTGATAATCTCATCTGGTAAACATATCACACGGTACGTAAAATATCCCTGAAGTGAGTCGGTGAAGTCTTTGGCATTTCAAATTAGTGAGGAGCACTAAGCTGGAATACACAAATAGGCTTAGCTTTTAGTACCAGAACCTATTTGGTTTATCATACAAAAAAATGTTTAAAAAAGACAGTTATCTCCAAAAAATAAAGGTTTATTTCATAATAACCTTCGCTCTAAGGCCAATGCCAAAATTATTTAAAAAAAACAACAGGCAATTTAACTGAGGCAATGTAATGGGTATTTGGTTTTAAAAACAACTAATACTAAAGAAATCGAATTCATTTGGCAGACTATGAGCTATTGGAAAAAAAAAACAACCAGAACAGCATTACATTACAATGGCTTTTAATGAATCTCTATTCATATGTGGGCTCCAAAAATAATGACCTTGAAAGATGTCGAATAGGATTAAAAATCAACAAAGAACAAGTGTTACTCAGTGTAAGCTGTGAGACTGGGAATAAAGATTGCTTCAAAAACAAAAAAAAAGCATGATTGTTATCGATGTGCAGTAAATATGATGCAAATCCTCCTATTTCTCATTAGTGTTTTATTGAGTGATATCTAAAGGCTAATTGCACTGAAAACCCCAGAGACAAATCGGTAAGTAAATTAAAGCGGTATCTGAGGCATTCACTTGCAAACATCAATTTAATGGTAGATCATTTCTGATGTCAATGGAATCAATTAATTTAAGACTTTATTGAACTTTACTTTATTAAACAAAACTTTTGGTAACGAAGTAGCCACATAAGCAATTAACGATACTTCATCAAAGGTAATTCAAGGACTAAATCATACTGTGGGAGTCTCTACCCGCAGGTACAGGTTTTGGGAGGGGGACGGAGTCTTTCTGGCAGTGGGGCGCCAACATGGCGTGAGTCTTTATTAATAAATCAACAGAAAGCCAAACGGCCAAAACGGGAACATAAAATAAGAGCATTAATCAGTCCGGGTTTCTCCTTTGTTACGGTCTGCAGGCTTTTCAGCGTCTTGCACCACACAATCCACACTGCAAGACAAAACAACACACAAGACAACTCTCCCAGCCGGATCCGACCAATCCGCGTTAACGGGGATGATTAGGCGGACCCGGTGCAGCTGCGCCGCGGCGTCACCACGCCCACTCGTCTGCCACATACCCCCACCGCTCCACTGAGGCTGGGGAGTTGTCCGGCCGCCAGCTCATGGCCTTTAATTCTGCCTGCACAACTTTGCGTTAATGCTCGGGCGGGCAATACGGCCGGGAGCGTATTGTTATCCACGCGGGGAGAAGACATCAGAGCAGAGCTGCCGTAACTCCTCCACATCCGTGCTCCTGCCTACCAAGAAGTGGTTACTGGACAGGGCAGGGGTGAGTCATTTTTGGAACCTCTGTCCCCAAGTCAAACCCCTGTGATCATTACGGTGGCCAGACACATGGACCCCTGCTCCTTCCTCTCGTTTTGGAATTTGAGGTGATAAATCTGAGTAGCCCCACTCCTGTCCGACCGTTCTACCTCATAATCGACCTCCCCAACCCGATGTGTGACCACAAAAGGGTCTTTGCCACTTTGTGAGTAATTTAGAGCTGGATGGGAGCAACACCTTGTCTCCTGGTGCAAATCGCCGGAGCCGATTCCCTCTGTCGTAAAACCGGTGCTGACGTTTCCTGGGCCTGGAGCAAATCTTCCCGTGACAAGCGCCCCAGCGCATGTAGCTTTGCTCACAGTCCTAAAACATACCGAACTTCGTTCTTACTGGTGCTAGGACCTTCCTCCCAGTTTTCCTTAATTAGGTCTAGTAGCCCCCGGGGTCTCCTGCCGGGTTGCATAGTCCACTAGGACCAACACAAAACAATACCTGTGGGCACTGCAGTCTAATGGCCTGATGAGGTCCATACCAAGTCTTTCGAAAGGCGCCTTGACTAGGGTGATACGGGTGAGTGAGCGCGGCATCTGGGCACATCAATTTGCCATCCATTTTATTACCCTCTCAAAGGCCGCGCATAAGGGTACGGTCCCGCGACTGCTCTAGAGTAAAGTCACCCGTGGAGGAGACCACTGGAACCGGGGAAGACCCCAGTAGGGATTCCTCTGCTCCCGACCCCATAGCAAGCATTTATGTATTAATGCCTCCCTCCCGGCCAATCCGTACCCAGAATCAGGGAGTGCGACAGACGGAAGCTAACTGCAGCCATCACCTTATGCTTTTTCCCCTTGTAATGAATTTCAAGCCGCACCATCAGACACGTGTATCCCCATGCACACAGCAAATCTCCACCTGTGGGGGAGATTCGGTGGGTCCTCCTGTCGGCTCCAGGTCAGCGGCGGCAGGACGGCTGTCGGTCGTGGCGTGCTCTGGCTCCTCCTCCTCCCCGTGGTGCTCCTGCCTCCCGGATAGGGCAGTGTTGCTGGAGGCGCCCTGGGCCCCAGCAGGCGGTGCAGGGCCAGGTCAGGTCTGAACCTCTGGAAGACGGAGGTGAGGGAAACCCTGCGGCAGCAGTGGGTCCGCTCGGTCCTCATTGGAGCTCACACTGGCAATGACGCGCTCCCACTGGCTGCAGAGGAAGTCACGCCCGTCCTCCAGCTTCGAGGCGCTTCTGTAGCCAGCGGATCAGCTCCTGGGCGCCTTTCATCCGGCACCCTTCCCCTCTTGAGTCGCCACTTGTGGGAGTCTCTACCCACAGGTATGCGTTTAGGGAGGGAGACAGTGTTTTTTGCCTTGGGGCCCCAACACAGCATAAGTCCATTAATAAATCACAAGAAAGGCTTACTGGCGAAAACTGGAACATAAAATGTGAGGATTAATCAGTCCGGCTTTCTCCCCGGTAGCGGTCTGGTCCACAGGATTTTCAGCATCGCCCACCATGCGATCCACACTGCAAGACAAAACAATACATATAAAACTTTCCCAGCCGGTGGTGCGAACAATCAGCATTACGGGGCAGATTAAGCGACCCTGGTACAGCTGTGCCACAGCAGGAAGAAGCCAGCGCCATCACCTGCAGCCTGTGGCTTTACCACTCCCCGTCGTCTCCCACACATACCTTAAAAATAGAAAATGGCTTCAGTAGCACAGAAGGTACAGTGTGGGTCTGGCATGAGATGGTTGCTGGGTTAATCCTGGGGTTCTTCTGGTAAAAACATGTCATTAAGCAAGTAATTTAACCCCAAACTACTTCGGGTGGGCTGGCTGACACCTTGCACTTTAATGGATGTTGGTGCCAGACGGAAAAAAAAAGAAGCAAACTATTTTGAAAAAAACACTATAGTTGCCGTCTCTACTCACAATCACAAGAACAAACCATACAAACTGCCAAAGCATTATCAAATTAAACAATAGTGTGATTGATCACACTACTGTGGAAACGTGTGTTTTTTTCACCCACGGGTCTTAATGAACAAGCCAATTTGGTTCTGGCAGTAACTCTTGTTAATGACTCAAAAGGAACGAATCATCTACAAAAAACGTGACTTCATAAGGAGTGGTATCGAGCACCTGGGACACTGCTTGACACGCTGCATGCCGTGCTTCGTGTTGAAAAACTTGAGCTCAAAAAGGTTCAATTGATTTTGAGGAAGTGACTGAAAAGGAACAGATCAGCAAACTGACTCAAATTGCCCAGAACTGTTGTGTGTGTGTGTGTGTGTGTGTGTGTGTGTGTGTGTGTGTGTGTGTGTGAGAGTGGGTGAACTAGAGGTCTTAATTGTAAGTTGCTTTTAGTGACCGTGGCGGCTAGAAAAGCACTGTACAAATGAAACGCAGTCCATTTACATAAGGACAAATATAAAATCTCACACTTAGAGAGTCAATCAGACATTAATGTGTTGGTTTTTGGACAGATAACCTAATTATATTGAAATTAGGGCCCCATTATAACTGGGGGTGGGCACCATTTATAAAGTGCTCTAGTGATCTAAATAGACCTTAAGATCAATCGACGCTGTTGAAATTCAACTTTATTTATATAGTTTGGAGATGAACTTTAACCCTGGGTTGAACTCCATGTTCCTACAAATGCCTTTAATCACAGTTTTATCCATCGCCAATGATCTTTCTGAACACCATCCAAAACGTGATGGTTCTCAAAATTGCAACCACATACCCAGGGTTGAAATTCAGGCCCCTGACTCATCCGACACTTTTGTCAAATGAAAACTCCAATGCCATTCAAAAAACACCTTGTTCTGTCGGTATGGCTCCCTATTTAGCACGTTCACACACATCCTCGAAGATCTTTGATGTTTAAAGGCAATTTCAAACGTTAACTATTTACTGTGCGTTGACTAATAGCAGTTTACCTTTTAGTTACTCTGCTTTGCTATATCAATGATCATGAATACATTTTTCAATTACAATCTAGATCTTTTACAGTATAGAGGGAGGATCCCTAGTTTTGCGACCTCACTGGCTCCTACATCGTTGTAAGCGATGAACTATCAATTTGCAGTAATTTGTAATCATTGTAATCGTCATAAAAAGCATATGAACTAAATGATTCCTTATCTGAACAGGTTGGTTGACTGGGGAAGAATTAAAGGTACTTATCGACATCAGAGGGGAGCAATTACAGCGAGCAAATCAATCACCTCATCGTATATAAAACAA
Source organism: Zeus faber (assembly GCF_960531495.2). Classification (NCBI taxonomy): domain Eukaryota; kingdom Metazoa; phylum Chordata; class Actinopteri; order Zeiformes; family Zeidae; genus Zeus; species Zeus faber. Next base: position 18,994,349 of record NC_137194.1, on the reverse strand, counting down.
AGTCCATCACTTATCATCAGCTGGTAGATGACATTGTGTCAAGATATTAGACGATAAGTTCACATAGAAACATCATAGATCTTATTTTGAAGTCAACAACGGGAAGGTCATTCCCTTTGCAACACTATGAAACTTAAATAACAAACTAGTGGAAATTAGGTTTGAAACCAATGCAAACTTTTATAACCCATTTAATAACCCATTTTTAATTTCTATTCTTATAATCCTGTATACGTACAAAAATCAATCATTGTCAAGTGAAATTCTGTTGAAGTCTCTACTCCCTTTGTCCAAAATAATCTGCATTTTAGGTTATCTTAATTTATTTTATGAGGGTGCGGCGGATGCACGGGAAGGCAGGGCATAGCATGGGCTCCAAATCCTCAGCCTAGAGGGAAAATAAAGGTACTGTAAATATGATGATGATGTGATGTTAATCTTTCTTTTTTTCTTTCTCACTGTGTTTTGAAAGTCCTTTCCGAATATTCCATCGTTTCTCACTGCTGATCCAGGCCCCGCAGAGGATCCCCTCACCTGGGACCAGCAGGATTCTTAGTGTGCTCAAGCTGCTGTGGGCAATGGAAGATTTAATATACATGTTTACACAGTTAGAAGCAGCGATTCATCACCACGTCTCTTTTTATGGGATGAATAATGACTGTGCATCTCAGTAGTCAATGGAATTCTCATCTGTGATTTCCCCAAACAACATTTACCAAAAAGGAAGGAGGTTGCTTAAAAACCAATTAGGAGATACTAGGAGGGTGAAGAGATGACGTAATGGCTGCGTGGGGTTAACGCTGTTCATTTACGACGTGAGTCCTGACATTAGCACACACCAAAAGTCAATGTGTTATTATTTGGGGTTTTTTTTATGTGTGCACCTCAGGGGTGCAGGGTCTCCTCACGCTCTCTGGGATTGGGTTATGGTCCTCGGGGCCGGGCGTGAGGGTTGTTCCACGCTTTTGCTTGGCGGCACCACGACATAATACTGATCTAATACACCAGAACCAAATGGGATAAGTCCTGTACACTCACCGGTGGACACACACACACACACACACACACACATACAGGCGGTCTCATCACAGGCACACACACACCACCAGCACCTGCTTTGAACGCACCCCAGCACCCTCCTGGTTGCATCCCTTTCCTTTTCTTCCTCATTTACTGCCCTAATTACGACAGGAAGAGGCCACATGCCAAATTGCTGTTCCGGTTTTTCTGGACTTTATAAACTTAGTTTTTTTCGATACATGTTGTCATCTGATGTTTGTTTTTCCATGTACATGTTGCTGTGGTTTCTATGTTTATGTTTTTCCATGTACATGTTGTTGTTTGATTCTATGTTTAATTGCTTCACCCGTGGTGATTCTCCCCCTCTTGGAGAAGTGATTAGTTGTTTATAGACCCAAACATGGTGAAATAGTTTACCAAAGAGGGGGATTAGTGGCGGTTCTGAAAAAGAAAAAAAAAGGGCAATGTGTTTTTACCCTGTAGAGAGATATTAGTGGTCACTAAGTATATTTTCTATCCAACATTAAAATATTCCAGGCCGAACGAAGTCAACCCGAGTCGAGCTGCCATGGCTTGTGAAGGTAAAAATCCAACTGTGATGAATGAGAGACAAATTTTTTTGTGAAGCTCTGATTCCTGTCTAGTAGATAAGAGTAAAAGGTTAGAGTTTTGTGTGTGTGTGTGTGTGTGTGTGTGTGTGTGTGTGTGTGTGTGTGTCTGTGCGTGTCTGTGCGTGTGTGCGTGTGTGCACGTGTGTGTGTGTGTGTGTGTGTGTGTGTGTGTGTGTGTGTGTGTGTGTGTGTGTGTGTGTGTGTGTGTCTGTGCGTGTCTGTGTGTGCGCGTGTGTGTGCGTGTGTGTGGGTGTGTCGTGTCATGCAAATAACTTTGCATTCTGCTTCCTCGGTCAGACGCCTTTACACCCTGAAGTTAGTGAAAGAAAAGTGCTTTTAATCCTTAGGAACGGGTTTGTATATCGTGCTGCTTAAAATATATTTTGCCGCCCTGCAGGGAAATTTCACCAAATCTCCACCGCTGAGTAAATTGTAATAATGTAGGGGCTCTGTTATTTAATTAAATGATGCTTTAAAAGGGTATTTTTTACGAGGGTCTCTCTTTCATCATTATCACGCAGCGAAAGGCCCATTATTAGAACAGCGGCGGATGTTAACACCGTAAAGAAGAGCTACGGCCTACGAGGGGGAAGATCTACGGCGGTGGGGCCCCACGTGATGGACCAGCAGTTCGGCCCACACTTATTTATGGCTGCTTAAATCTGCCAGGTGGAGATGATGGAGGGCGACCGCTTGATTGGAAAGTGTTAGATAGGTCCTGTCGCCGCGACTCCAAAAAGAATAACTGAGAAAGAGAGGAGAAGTGGCGGAAATACGGATGAAACTGTTGAACACGGTGAGCAGAGGGGAGAAAGAAGAGAGAGACGAATGGATGATTGAAGGGAGGGGGGAGGTATGCCCAGAAGGTTGTTTGCACAACTCTCCTGCAGCCTTAAATTACTTTCTTTAAAATCCAACTTGCATTTGTTCCATTGGATGGATAACATGTGATGCGTGACGCGTGATGGAACAGGTGGTGGTGTTTCTGAAGTCATTATGAAGCGAAATGATGGTCGCCGGTGCAAACAGATAACAGCGAAACGAGGGAGAAATGGGCGGCGTGTGATTGCGTGGAAGGTCTGAGAGGGAATTGATTGTAAAAGATCAATTTGCAATCACAGCCTGTGCTTCATTCTGACATGTACATAGGGTTGGACGCAGGGGACGGAGAGACAGCTTGCATCTGTGTTGTGTACAGTATAATCAGCTGCATAAAAAAACATTGGCTTTAGAGGAAACAATAGCAGTACACAGCTGATTGAATTTCATTGTAAACATTACATTTATTAATCTATTATTATTATTATTATTATTATTATTACTATTATTATTGTTTCATTATTGTAGTTAGTGGCTCAGGAGGTGGAGCAGGTCGTTTAGTAATCGGAAGATTGCCGGCTCCTCTTGGTAGCGTACTGATGTGTTCTTGAGCAAGACACATAACCCCCTAACTGCTCCCTGGACGCCGCGATATGGCAGCCCACTGCTCCTAGATACGTCAGCTCCTAGGATGGTAAAATGCAGACAAATGCATTTTGTTGCCTCAGTACTTGTACTCTGTGCAATGACAATTAGTTGAATCGAATTATTGTTATCATTATTATTGTCATCAGTATTATTATAAAATCTTCTCTTTCCTCTTTTTCCCATTTTTCTACATAAAAAAAGCATTTTACATGACCCTATCCTGCCATACCTTTGATATAAAAATGTGTCTCTTTTTTTCTGATACTTAAACAAGGTCATTTAGGTAATTTTTGATAGCAGAGATTTTAAAGTTTTTTCCTTTGATTTTTTCTTAATTTATATTTTCTGTTACTCATAAAGTCACGGGCTCATATACCATCTGCAATAAGTATTCTTCTACTGAAATACTGAACTTGCCAAACTGATTGGACAAAATTGCAGGGCCATCTTGTTAAGTGGATAAGCTATCATGGTCTAGGTGCGGCTCATTCCGTGGTGACAGGTGATGGACCGGGAGGTTCGCTGAGAGTTAAGGAGCCACAGGCACCAAGCCCAAGCTGGGATAACAAGCTACTGCTGCTAAATTGGCTTATATCCAGACATATGACTATTACAGATACATCAAGAGAGATCTGTTACTATAAAGACCCTTGGAAGACACTTACTGTAAAAGTAAGTGAGACTTACTGTAAAAGTAGCTGTCCCTGTATTTAATAATAGCAGTTCTGGACTTAGACATCCTTTTCAATGAGTAAAAAATATAAGTTATTTTAGGTTGCGGTTGTCTTGGATATTGCCAGTTTCATCATTGTCACTCACCAAAAATGTCCACCTTTTGTGGCACCAGGGCATGGCAACCCTGGCTGGAGCATAAGCAGCAGCAGCTGGCAACTATTATATCCATGACCAGTGTGGGGAAGCTACTTTGGCCTTCGACCCTCTTGCAATCGGTTGAGTCCTTTGCAGGGCAAGAGCTTAGGGTTGTAGACTTACTCTATGGATTAAGTGCTGACCTTTGCCTTTTAATTATTAGTCCAAAATCAGAGGCGCTCGACCTCCCCTCACCCCGCTCGTCCAATTTCTCTACAGGCAGACGGCTTATTGCTTATTTCATCCAACCTAAATCTCCTTTATGTCCAATCTTATCTCCTACGGGGATGAGATGGGACTATATCGATCCTCATTCATCCAATCTTGCTTCATAAAAGATCTGGCGTTCAGAATCCAGCTTTCTGAGCATAACATGGGCAAACTTTTCAACTCATGGATCTATCGAAGATGTTTGGGATACTTCAGGTACTCCCTACATGGTCACATGAAGACGTACAGTAATGATATCCATGATGCCTGATAAAATACAAGAAAGACTTTCCTATAATTCTTGTAACTCTGGATTTAAACTATGGAGTTTCAGATGGAATAAGCAAAATCATTGGCGCCACAAAGCCAAAGAATCTCAAACCACAAGTCAACCAACACATTCAAATCGATCCCATGTGAACCCCACGGGACTTGTGTTTTTACATCTACCACTTTCACTGGGTTCTTCTCCACCAAAGAAATCATGCAAAGGAGCAACTTTGTGGAGTTGTTAAAACCACTCATGGCTACCTTGAGGGGAGGGAGGTGTAATGGCTGACAAGGGGGCTCTGGATGAGAAATTAGGCTCGGAGCAGATACCCCACCCTTTCGCCAAACAAACAGATGTCAGTCACTGATGCAGCAACACAGAATGAATGTGTAGAGTTCAATTGCTAAAATAAAGAAATTCTATATTGTGGCAGGGAGAATACCAAATGCCTGGTTGGATGTCAGACAGTAAATCAAATCTGATACGTTGCAAGCATGCGGTCACACCTTCAGCTTTTTAAGGACAAAGATAGTAAGTCTCGTGAGAAAGTTACCTTGTGTCCTGGTCTTGGTCCATGTATGTATTGGCAGACAGTTACATCCATTGAGGGGTGTCTTTTGTGTGGGAAGAGGAGATACAGTAGAATTGGGGATACAAAATGTCCATTTGAATCATCTTATTCTTTCCTCATATATGAGCAATATTGTTATTATTTTTATATATTGACTAATCAGAGATGCTTTTGAGATTATAATTGCAGGCCAATCATTTGGGCGGTGGCTTAAACCACGTCCAGATGGATATAGTTTTTCCCCTACTGTCATTCTGATAGAAGTTGCATGCACCATGTCGCTTTTTTGTGTCCCTGTCAAAGCGTGAGCAGTTGACAACAACTCTACAAACGGAACGGAACAACACACAGACAAATGTGAACTGGGAAATTAAAATCTTTGCTACTTATACTACTACTTTATATATATATAAATATATATATATATATATATAAATAAATTCTATATATATACTCTCTCAAGAAAAACTGTTTTTTCCAATGGTTTTACTTAAAAATGGAAGGTTTGGTATGGGCCTATAATTGTTTATTAGTGAGGTGTCTGGATTGTTATTTTTTATTATATTATTTTTTAAGAGTAGCTTGATGGCAGCAGTTTCCAGGTCCTGTGGGAAGAAACTTCAGAGAAGAGCCTGTTGACAATTTATAGAAACTCTGAGGCCATGCAATTTGAAACATTTTTGAAAAAGCCTGTTGGCAGAATATCAAGGCAGCAGGAGAAGGATTTAAGATGCTGTATAATGTCCTCCAACTTTTTATGGTTGATCTGATCAAATTGTGTCATGGTATTTGAATTGATTTTTAGTGGACACAGGGAGGCACTGACTGTGTGTTAATTTTTTTTTAAATTGTCAATGAAGAAGGATGCAAATTCATTGCAGGCCCTGGTGGACAGTAGCAAACAAGGCATTTGAATTATCATTGTTTTTATTAATATTGTTTCTGTTTTTGTTATTATAATTGTGTTATTTATTTATTTATATTCTCGCTATAAAGGCAGGAATCGCTGTTTGTCTGTATGTATTTATATGTGTATTAGATAATAATTTTGATTACCTCGACAACCCTTCATCCTATCTTATTCACATTTGGCAGGTGTATTGCTGGGGACCCAAGGACGTGCAGTGTCGAATTTGGTGCAATTTAGACACGCAACACATTTAATATTAACAAACTTTCAATAAACAGCGAACAGCAGGGCGGGCCTTTCCTGTGAAAGCAATGCGCTCGTTCCGAACAGGCTTTGTGCGGACACACGGATGACATGTGTCATTTTAATGAACTTTGAATTAACAAGCGAACAGCGTATTTATCCAAAAGCGTGACTTTGGGTGTGTTTTTTCCCATGAAATTGTGTTTCCCCGGTGTTTTTCACCGCGAGTCGCCTAGACTTAGTAGACTTACAAGTATATTAAAATCATCAAACCCACGACACACAACAAATGGCCATCATATGGGGCCAGAGTTGGCTGAGAGGTGTCTAAATTATGTTTGCTTGATATCGTTCCTTAAGCACAGCTGTACGTGGCCCCCACACCCCATAACAGAAGTGTTTTGTGAAGAGGTGATCTTGAAACAACGAAGGGAAGCTGACCTTGTAACCACGGTACTTCTCAGGCAAACACATTGTCCGCAAAAGGCCCCTTTACAGATGGTCATGATGGAATGTTGGTCATACATAGCCCGTGCCAGCTCAGCTGGAGTAACGTAAACAATCTTTAGAGTCACATAACCGAGTTAAGGTCATATCCCTACCTCTGTGAACAAGTGATCTCTTCACTCTATCTTCCCCTCTTCCTCTCCGGCAAATAGTCCACGTAATCACAGTACAGCATCCTGGCTCCCGGATGTTTCGACCAAGGCACCCATCACGGCTTAGCGTTAAGATCAATGAAGAAGTGCCAAGATGCAGTTCTTGCTACAGATTTGCTCAAAAAATATTATCTGATTGTATTGAAGTCAATTGAGTTTCTCTGAATGAAAAATGACCCTCCTTGTGGCTCTCTCTCTTTCTCCCTCTTGCTCTCCTATTTTGTCATAAACATATGAAAACAGCCGAGATCAACTCTGAGAAAAATACATGCTTAGTGTTTTGTTTTTTTCCTGCACCATTTGAAAATACATCCTGTATAAGTAGCACATACAGTACATTTGAGATTATTTGGGTTAAACCTCAATAAGAAAATAGGTTTCAATTTCCTACCACTCTTATCAGCAAATAGCCTTAGATAAATCTTTACAAGGCATATTTTGGAGAGAGCACTGATGTAATAAACAGACAGATGTAGGTGCCGATTCCTGTTCGTCTCAAGATGACCTAAAAGGTTAAGCTTACCCTCATTACCGTTACCAGCATCTTGTTCATTGTACATTTTGCATGTTCTGTAACCCTTCATGTTATACTGGAGGCTTTCCTGCTGACTCTCTACCGGCAACACAGCAAAACACGCAAAATTGGTCTGACCCAGAAACAGTAAGTAGAGGCTCAGAAGACTTTTGGTAAAGGTCAACTGTGAGTCTTTCTACAGACTGCAGTGCTCAACAGCTTGCAAGCCTGTTTTGTAGATAGATAGATAGATAGATAGATAGATAGATAGATAGATAGATAGATAGATAGATAGATAGATAGATAGTGTTGTTTCTTTGTTGTCGATGATGTGCTGATGAAGAAGGAATCTCCGCTGACGCTGACTTGATTGTAATAATACGTTTATTACAAGGAAGAACAGCCTCAAACCAGACTTGCCATGGATGTCTGTGAGAGAAAAGGAAGCCAAATCCATTCTCTCCTGAATGGAGCAAGAGGCTATCTTTTATACTTGTACAGATATAACGTAACACATCTGGTTCCAATACATAGGTCTCAGCTCAGCACCTGTCTAACATAAATCTGAGCATATTCCAATTCTCTACTCACAGGGGCCCCAAAGTAATCACTGTAATGTTAAAGTTCTCCGTGTAACTTTAGAAGCAACATATGTTAATCATTTTACTGTACTATGAGCTCATTCTTGGGAACCCAGTGCTCTTCTCCACCCCAAACATTCCAGACACCTCATATTTCCCCCCTTCAAGACTAAACAAAGTCTCGAAAAAGGGAAGAGTCATGAACTTATGATGTTAATTGGCTTAATAGAAATCACATAATAACAAACAAAATGATTGTAATGTACCCTTCTGACCATGCTTAGTCGTAGCAATACAGTAAATTTGTGGAGTGTGAGAAAAAACCCCATCAGGCAGCTTCCTTTCTTAGTACATCCATCAAACAATCGAGACAGGAAAACTCTCTCCCGGTCCCTCTGCCCCAGGCAACCACTTATTGTACTCCAAATCAATTAACAGAAAAAGAAGAAGGGTTTACAAAACTGTATAGGATGTTACATATAAATGCAGACATTTTGAACCTCAGAAATAAATAAAAAAATTTGTATAGATAGATAGATAGATAGATGGATAGATGAAGATACCCACTGAGCCATATAAATGAGAAAGAATGATTGCAATTTCTCCTTTAACAACTTTTGAACTTATCTGGCTGACTCTCAATATGACAGAAAAGTCCCACAAATAAATAGTCTCGTCATGCAGTTTGTCAACCAGCCGCACATAAAGATTGCCTTTGGACGAGCCGGATACTTCTGGAAGCGGATTACCGGTAATAAACTGCTCTGCTAGCGATCAGCAGGATTGTGTTTACGAGTTTTCTCTGCTCTCGCCGGTGGAAATGACTTGTCAGTCATTCTGGAGAACTGCTCACCTACTGCCATTTTACTCTGAGGCACTCAATTATGCTGCTTATCCAATATTTGAAAAAAATACTTTGAACTAATGTTGATAATTATGTGCCTGTACTGTGTTCAATAACATTATAAAGCATAACATTCAAACATATACAAATGAACTCACACATCTGTCTCTTCCGAGACTTGGCATTTACAATTTGGAACTGAGAAATGCAAGGCGCTCCTTCTTCACTGACATCATCTCCAAAAACAATAATAATTCACAAGCCTTGTTTGCTACTGTCCACCAGGGCCTGCAATGAATTCATTTCCTTCTTTACTGACAAATTTCAGAAAGTTAGACACACAGTCAGTGCCTCCATATCAGGTACAGGATGTGTGCTGTCCCTGTGTCAATTAAAAATCAATTTAAATACCATGAAACAATTTGATCCAATCACCCATAAAAACTTGGAGGACATTCTACAACATCTTAAATCCTTCTCCTGCTGCCTTGATATTCTGCCAACAGGCTTTTTCAAAAATGTTTCAAATTGCTTGGCCTCAGATTTTCTATAAATTGTCAACAGGCTCAACAGGCTCTCTCAGGTTTCTTCCCACAGGGCCTGAAAACTGCCACCATCAAGCCAACTCTTAAAAAATAACAAACCAGACACCTCACTAATAAACAATTATAGGCTCATACCAAACCTCCCGTTTTTAAGTCAAACCATTGTAAAAAGCTGTTTTTCCACCGCTGAACAGACAGTGGCAGAATTTAATTCTTAGTATAATTGGGTCTCAGTGCTGCATTTGACACGGTAAACCACAACATATTACGAGACCGACTGGAAAACTGGGTGGGACTTTCTGATTTAAATGGTTTGAATCCGACTAGGACAGGCACTGCTTTGTCTCTATAGGTATTTACACATCTGAGCGGACAAAATCGGGGCCAAAGGCTCCGAAAGGAGTTCCCCAAGGCTCAGTTCTGGAGCCCCTTCTGTTTAACATCTACGGTACATGCTCCCACTGGCTCAGATTAAGGAAAACAATGATATGTTACCATAATTACTCTACGTAGACAACACACGCATTTACATAACCATATCAACAGGGGACTATGGTTCAATACAATCACCTAGCAAGTGCACTGAACAAATCAACGATTGGATGTGCCAGAATTTTCTGCAATTAAAGACAAAACTAAAGCAATTGTTTTTGGAGCCAAGGAAGAACGACTAAAAAAAAAACCTTCAATCCAATCCAGAAATCTTGGCGTTGTCACGGACTGCGACCGAAATTTCAACAGCCACGTTAAAACAATTACAAAGTCAGCCTACTATCACCTTAAGAATATATCAAGGATTAAACGACTTATGTCTCAGCAGAATGTGGAAAAACTTGCATTTTTTTTGAGTAGTGTAGACTCAACTACGGCTGCAGTTGATTGAGAACACTGCTGCTCGAGTCCTCGCTAAAACCAAGAAAGTGGATCGCATCACTCCAGTTGTCAGATATTTACAATGGCTTCCTGTCAGTCAAATGTTTTATTTCAACATACTACTGTTGTCTTATACGGTAAAGCACTGAATGGTTTAGGGCCAAGATACATTTCTGATCTTCTGCTTCTTCTGAATCAATCCAGAGCTCTCAGGTGCTCTCGGACAGGTCTGCTTTCTGTTCCCAGAGTCAAAACCAAACATGGGGAAGCAGCGTTCAGTTTTTATTCACCACATATCTGCAACTCTGAGTTCTTTAAAATCTTCTTTAAAGGCCTTGTCATTTGCTGCTGCCTTTTACAAAACCAAATTTGTGGCTTCATTTCTTGCACCGCACCGTAAGTTTGATGACTTTATTTTATGCATCCTGCTGTATGTACAGTATTCAAATTTGTAACTTTCTGCATTCTATGTCTTCTATTCCATCTTATTTTTTATCTCTTTAATGATGTCATTTTGTAATGTGTTTCTTTTGCACTTTGTGTTAAGGCTTTTGATGTTTTATGTAAAGCACTTTGAATTGCTTTATTTAAATGTGCTACAGAAATAAGCTTGCCATGCCTTGCCTTCGTAGTTCAAATTACATTCAAAGTCAATATGCAAAAGTCAATATGCTCACCATCTTAGTTTTGCCACAAAAGCATATCTAGTTTATAATTCATAAGCATATATAATTTGTTCAAATTATAGAGGACTTCAAATGTAAATTATACAACATTTGTTCAAAAACTGTGCTTTTGACAACTATACAGCACATTTACATGTTGGAGATTATGTGTTCTCTAAACAAATTATTCAAATTAAAGCAAAATTTTCCAGCTTGAGCTAAATACTCGCTTTGTCGGGACTGTATTTCTGCTACCTTCAAACCCTGCATCAGCTGGCTATTGAAGGAACTTCTGAGGACCAGAGGCGAGCAATAATAACATAAATTGGGTGATATGGAATTGTTGTGTGAGGAAGTCCTTGTTTGAGGAAGTTGTACGATTTTTTTCTCCAGTGGGATTTGCTTGGTGACAATCCCAGAATGACAGGTTCATATTCCTTCAAAGAGGCGCATTTCCATTTCTTTCACGAGACAGTGTTGCCAAAGTATTGCACGGGGAGTTTTTTCATATCCAGTGAAATGAATGGGACCATCAATAGATGGAAAACAGCTGCAAATTCAATAAAGAAAAATCTATGAGTGACTCATCTTCCTTCACCTGAAAGTAGGATTGTTTTGTATCTGGGCTGGAGTTGCCAGTGGAAATTATTTCCCGGGGCACATGTTGCAGCATGCTGGAGCGACACTATCGCAGCCCATGCGTCATCACAGTGTCAGGGAAGGAGGTAAAGCAGCTTCCAGCATTGATTACAGCTTGTTGATCTGATAGAGCTGTTCATTTTGATCGAGTCACACATCCCCTGATAAATGCACCTTTAAACTTGTTGCCATTCATCTTGAGCAAAGCAAATTCAAAGTCCTGCACTATACTATATATTGAGGTTTTTTTTTTTAGGTGAAATGTGTTGCATTGCCTGCAATTCCAACGTTAAGGAATTCTACTGCCATCTAGTGGACAGGAGGATAAATTCATGACCTGAATCATGGAAGCCAAGAGCTCTGATCCTTTATTGGTTATTTATTTTTGGCACAAATCTGCAGAATGACCATCCACTTTATCATGACACTATCCCTTCATTATATTAACAAATAGTGACAAATGCTATCGTGTTAGTATAGAAATAATGGGGGAAACTTTTACCATTTCAGACCATTTCAGCTGGTATTCTACAGCCTACCTCAGTGGACGTCGGATGTCCGTATCATCAGAAGCCAGGGTATTGTTTACCTGTTTGGCCAGAAGTGACAGTACCGAGGCCCCGTGGAGGTATTGACGGATGTTAGTCACCCTCATCCCCAGTTTAACCTCCATTGGGACCATTTCCAGCTGTAGCAAAATTCCCCAATAAATTGCTTGTATGGTATTGGTATGGCTGGTGTGACGGGCAAGTCTTCCCCCTTCCTTCCCCAAATCCCCCAGTCCATGATGTGGTTTCCTCTGCTGCAGAGGTCGGAAAGAGCAAATAACATTTACTGCAGTTCAAACATTTACTGCCATTATCACATTTCACATTGTTTTGGTTAGAGAGCTATATAGATAGATAGATAGATAGATAGAAAAAAATAAAATGGCAATATGCAATAAACCTAAGAACTTGCTGAAAAATTGGCAATATAAAATAAAATATAGAGCTAATTAGGAAATTGACATAATAAAAAGAAACCATATATAACAATAAACACAAACCTAAAAATGAACAACCATTTGAATTATAATAATGAGCACTGCAAAACCCGACTGTCTGGAGGGATTTTCCAACGATGTCTAATTGCTTCAGAGATCGCATAGTTGTTTATCGCATCTACAACATCATCCATGAGCCAGTTTACACATTTAACAACATTTCTAGGTATATCAGCTCCAGTATCTTTATATATAAATATGAATATATATATATATATATATATATACACATACTTCACACTCTGTATCCCTCAGGCATTCACAAGTAATTTTTAATAAGGTGTACTGAGAACCAGTGAAAGCCGTCTTGATATCGGTTGTATCCGATGTTGAGGCCAGTGCCATGTTTGTGTCAGTCTGCGACTCTTGGACATCCCTGCGGCATGGCGTTTATCCTGGCCTGACGAAGAGTCAAGCCGCCTCTAAATACATCTTTTGGAAATCCTCCTATTGCTGTGTTACACTGACTATCATTCTAGAAGTTGCTCGCATGCAATTTAAAGCCGCCTCGAACTTTGTTGACTTCAATAGCATTTTGGCTGCACAAATGGTGCACGAGAGGAAAGAATTCACCCGGACCAGAGACTTCTAAAGCGCCAGTAATGAAGGATGATGAGGATTTAGGCTGTAATGCATTCCCGTTTGTGGTGCTGCCCTCCCTCAAAGAGAAAATTATTTTCTTGTGGCAGTAAACAACGGCATTACAGTCAGGCCAATTTCCTACGGTTAATTATTTCTGTTGTGCAGGAAAGATGTATGAGGAGTCTCCGCTGGGAGGGGGCATGCTGAGGCTCAACCGATGAAGACAGGTGAAAAAACAGTTGATGTCTTGTTTAGTATCAGTTAATAACATTTTAGTGTATTTAAAATTATTATATTCATTAAATGCATGTCCAAATATGCTTATTGGTATCCAAAAAGGTAATATCATGTAAAATCTCCTGTGTTGCACTCGTTCCACGGAGCCAGCTGTCCAACTCATAAACAATGAGAGCGTTTACAAGATACAGGTTACGACCCTCCAGGGCTGAGAGACATAGTCCAGATGTCAGCTGAGGGCTGAGCTACATAAATTACGCCCATAAATTACTATTATGATCCAGAATCGAAGTTCACTGTTCTAAAAAGTCTAAACTTAAACCAGGCCGAAAACAGACACAACACTTTAGTTCCCTCTTCACTCTGATTCTATATAACACCAGTTCCCCATTGTGCACGGCCTGTTTTCTGAACTGTGCCACTGGTTGAAGGCATCAAAATCAAATGATGTGCTGTAGTTCATACACTAGATCCCTTCCGATTGTTAGACATTGCTTCAAAAATGCAATCTTCTTAGATCACAAACACCCAGGCCGCTCTGTGCTGAAGCCCCCAGTTCAGCACCCCATTCAACTCATCACTTGAACGTAAAATTACATTCCACTATGCACATTTTCCCACCCAGACGGCCGTATGTTTTCCCGGGCAGATGGAAAGTCAGAGCGATAAGCCGGCGTCAGAATGGCAGCCGCACAGTCCGCCGTGTAACGTCTTTGATTTCTAAGCATGTGCGGCCCGTCAGCGCAGCACATGGAAGGCACATGACGTCTCGCGGCGATCACAGCCCCCGGGAGTAAGAGCCCTGTTTAGAGGCAGCGAACAGGTGCTTCCTTACAAGTATGAAACTGATGATGTGTCAGGCGGCCGCGAGGATCTGACAACAAAACAGTGATTACGCCACAGGAGCTGAGCGCTCCGAGCCACCCTACGCACACCGAAGGAGCGGCAAGTACACAAGGCAGGGACAGACACAACAATAGTTAAAAGTTAACAAGGGACCTTCACTGTTCAAATCTACCGCATATTGTCATCTGCATGAAATCTCTTTTATGTTTTACGTATGAATTGTATGTTGTGAGACACGCGTGGCGTTCCGCCTGTCACACGTCACCCGAGCGGCGGTTTCAGGGCCCGCCGACACAGAGACACAGGCAGAGATGTTGCAAACACACCAGTTTATTGTAGAGAGTGGCAAGATGGAACAAGCCGGGAGCAGATGGACACTTGTCATGACAGAGGCAGTCTCCAGGTGTGTGTTGGGATTGGGGTTTTACCTAAAGCTCTTTTATTGCCCTGATGGGCAACAGGTGAACAGCCACTCTGATCCCGGGCCCAATTACCGACATTAGATCTAAGACTCGTGTGGCTGCTTAAACCACGCCACCCTTACACCACACAGTTGTTGCATTATTTCATCGCTAAGATAAGATAATATAACACTTAACTAATCTCCAGGGAAAAATTCAATGTGTTAGAGCAGCAAAAAAAAAACACAAAAAAGAGATAAGAAATTACATGAAGTAAAAAATATTAATAAAATATGTACACATCCACATATATAGAAATTAACAGGGAGTAGCACTTGTTAATTGCCTTTATATTCATAATATCACTCACAGTATATATTCATAATGTTGTGTATTTAAGTAAATGACATATATTAAACATTAAACAATACATAATTTAAAGGATTAGCTTTGTGTCAAGAACAACTTACCGAACAAGAGTTTGACATTTTGTTGTACATAAATGGAGGGATAAAGTCTGCATCATGAACTTCAATGTGCAGCCTAATTAAAGCATAGTTTTAAGCTATTTGCATAAAAACAAATAAGTGTCATAAAGTGTGTTTTTCATGTGCATTTGATTTAAAATAATATAATATATATACATAAATGATATCAAAGTTGAGTTAAAACACGATTAGATACTTAATCCTTTGGGAAAAAATCTGGGTGTTTAGTAGTACAGTAACATTGCTGACAAACTTGAGATAACTTTATTAATCAAAAATGATCAAACCATCAGTCACTGAATAAATTTGCCTGTAAACTGCTAAATAAATACAGAGAAAAAACACAACAAGGGAATGTCTTAGTAGAATGTAAAGTCCATTAGAATATCATTGCTTTTATAAAGTGCTTTTATAATTAGATTTAAATGAACTACAATTAAAGTGATTAGCGAGCATAGATAAGTACATTAGTGGTGTCTATGTGGTGATCTTTCTTGAGTGAAACTACAGAACACTTTTTGATTCATCACAGCAAGCCACAAAGTCATGAAGCTACCTGCCCCCCCTTGTTCCCAGTGCGTGTTCTCCAGTGGAGGACCAGAGGACCAGCTGCTTGGCTCCTCCACTGGGGAACACGCGCTGGGAACTCTGCCTCCGCCAGAGGACTGAAGCCACTTACTGTATTTAGCCAACTCCTCAATATATCATCGTTGGTATGTCTGTTAAACATAAATTATTCCCCCGCAGTCTGATTTTGCTGTTTACAGGCTTCTCTAATTAGCACCTGAGCAGCTGCATCAAAAAAAAAAGAGAGATATTTACACACATTAAACATTTACAAAGTTGAGCATCTGTCAGATCACCTGTTATTAGTATTATTATTACTGGTTTCTTTTGCCTATTTAGAGAGCCCAAATAACAGTAACTGTAATGTGCCAGTTGGTACATTACATCAGAGAGCTCTGATCCATGAAGAGCACAAATGCAAATTGATAATTATTATTTCATATTGTTTAGTACCCAGCTATTTGTGTATGTGTGAGTGGTGGAAGAAGTACTCAGACCTTTATTCAAGTAAAAGTACATAAAAGTACCTCTAATACCCTGGCACAAAATAATTTAGTAAGAGTGAAAGTACCACACTGACTTGTCTAAGAATACGTCAATAATACTTAATAAATTGCTCCTGTGCCTGTACATCATAATAAAAAAAAATTATATATAGGTGGTGTAATAGTAATTAAAAACTATAAAATATATATATATATATATATATATATATATATATATACAAATAAAATTCCTCCTTTAAAAGATTAAATAAATTAATGTAGTGTATTAAAAAGTGTAGATATTTGATTTGAAACACAGGGGAGTTATAGTCGAAAGTCTTTAAATGTATGTAAGTACAGTGACAAAGCACTTGGACTCGGTTACTTTCCCACCGCTGGTGTGTGTGCGCTTTTAATTTGAAGGGTCTGCTCTATTAAACCAATAACCCCCTAATTCAATTAAAATATTTGTACGCCGGTTCCATATCCTTTCTCCTTGTTGGAGCGTGACTGACAAGGGCCTGGTCGGGTGTCCTCTCCTGTCCTGTCCTGTGGAAGGTTCCTGCAGCGTGCACGGAGACTCGATCCGTGCTGTCTAGTTAACACAACTGCAGCGGCCTTCAGCGGTTCTCCGTGCCCGGCATGGCAGATATGCAGCCTGACATTTCGTCAATATCAGGCGGACCGGCAGATGAGGTTTAGCTCCTAATCCGGTGGATTCATGCTGGATCAGGTCCACTCAGGGCCCCATTCACATGTATTAGAGCCACAGCACACGTGGAAGGATGAGTGTGACAGGGGACTGGCACCACTTAGAAGTTCTACTCGCAGATTCTGGGACCGTCCCGTGCAGGACAACACATCCGGCATTTGCTGAAGTTAATAAGAATAAGTAGTTCTGTTTTCCATGGAAAGCAACGGGAGGCTTAAATCGCGTCTTAAAATAAGTACCTGTAAATGTTGCTGTTCCCATTAGAGCTACAAACAAATCAGGGCTCTTAAACGCAGAAGAATACAAGCAGGTTACCATGGTGTGGGAGAAAAACAGAAATTAAATATACTTGCCCTCCAGCGCCAGCGGTCATAGATCGACTACTACAACAACTGCAAAAACATGGCGCGTTTCGACAGCGCTTTGTCGATTGCAGTAGGAAACTCTAAAATAAAAAACTCCAGCTGAAGGATTATGGGGAAAGTTTTGGCTGCTGCCGTGAGCGATGTGCCCCTCACTACAGCTTTCAAGGGAAGCACTCGTGGATCGTTGGTCTGTAGTGCCAAATCGAATTCAGAGTATATGTTGTTAATTGACCTTGGGGAAAAGCAATGTCTTGTTGTTCATCTGATCCTCGCCGCAAAAAAGCCTCCAAGAACAACTGCCCCCGTAGCAGCGACATGCAGGGATTAGGCCGCACACATGCCGTGCCCTTGCTTATGCAATGCACACTGTAACATAAGAACGCATAGCCTTGTTCACAACTTCTCATGGCGTGCAGCTCACTGCTGCATTTAAGGTGGTATGTAGGTCCAAGTCCAAATGACTTTGTTTGGACATTTTAATTGAGGACTATGAAGGTGACCGTCCCCAAAAATAAAGAAAAAACACAAGAAAGAATATTGTCTTTCAGTTGATATTCTTTATAAGCAGGGGCAAGGTTTTTTTGTTTACTTTAGTTTACTTTGTATTAAAATAGTTTTTTGTTCATGTATTTCTTTATTTATAATAATATAAATATAAATATAAATATAAATATAAATATAAATATAAATATACTCAACTCAATGGTGTGATTTATATTACTTGATTGATACTGATTGGTACTGATATTGATACTGACTGATAATTATTTCATTTCAGACATTGAAGAAACAATAGATAAGAAACACAAGAAATAACTAGAAACATACACAGCAACCAGAAATCAGTCACTCCATTAAAAGGGCTGACGAAAAAAACCCGCAAAATCTCCAGTTCTGTAATTATTTTCGATTGACAACCACTGAGAACCGATGAAGCTGCGATTAGTGGTCGCGAGTGTGAGAGGTCGACTTTACAGTCGTGCAGGCATCGGTAGCTCGCCCCCTCTCTCACCCTATCTCCCCTGCAGGAATCCGTCTCCCCCTCTCACCTCATCACCATACACCCACCCTCTCTCTCTCTCTCTCTCTCTCTCTCTCTCTCTCTCTCTTCTACTCCCCCCTTTCATCTCCTCTCATATAAAAGCCTTCGCCTCCCAGCATCCATCTGTCTGAAACACCCAGAACCCCCTGTTCCTTCCTCCACCGTCCAGTCCAGTGTCTGGACATCACCTCTCAGGCATCGAAATCCAATCAAAACTTCTCTCTCTCTCTCTCTCAAAAAAAAAAAAAAAAGGATTAAATATCCTGCAAATCCCGAGAGGGGCAACGAAGTGTGTGTGGCCTGATCCATAAAAAGCGGTGTGAGTTTTTTGAGGGCTGAGGACAGAGCACTTGACAGGTAAACTCTATTTTCACTGGCTTGTTTGTTTGTTTGCTTTGGGAGACGGGGAGACGGGTAGATGGGGTGGGGTGTGGGGTTCTTTTCTTCACCGTGATATGATATTTGGGAGGATTACAGCTTATTGAGGGATGATTTAAAAAAACATTTCAGTGGCTTCTGGGCTCCTTCAAGAGCGATCCGTGCTGTTTAATCACGTCGAGGACAGGCCGAGGAGAGGACGCCACGTCCTTGTGCTCTGCGCTATGAGAGGGGAATGCCTTTGTACCAATGTGCTGATGTGACTAATTAAAGTCACTAATATGAGACATGATTGCAGCCTTTCATTTCTCTTTTCACTTTTAGTGGTCAACGAAATTGTCCTAACAATGATAGCCCAGATAAAAATATTACAAAAAATAACTAATAATAATAATAATAATAATAATAATAATAATAATAATAATAATAATTCAAAAGAATCTTAATTAAATTTGAGAATAATATTCGAGAAGACGGATAATGTGCTGTGATCTTGCTGGTTTGATATTGCATGTACATCACATCATCATCATCATACTACTAAATATTATATTATCTTGTATGTTATTTTAATACTACCCTGCATTTTAAATCACTATAAATAGTTGATTCTTTGCCATATACTTGACACTTGACACTCTCTGTAATGCCGTTGTGATGCCATTGCACATTATAAGTACACTGCTGCTACTACCTGCACTTACTTACTTTAGTGTAACACTGCTCAAATCCATGTTACCTCTCTGAAAGTACAGGTAACTTTTATCTTGCGATTTATTCTTTATCTCCATCTTATTTTCTCATCCCTGTCTTGACTGGCACTGTGTTTTTTTTTTTTTGCTACTGTGACACCTGGATTTCCCTACGGAGATGAATAAACTTTTATCTAATCTTATTTCACATGGAGGGTTTTCAGCGAGGAGCCGTCTTACTTCAGCCGATGTGTAATCCCATGAAGTCACCTCCGTCTGGCAGCTAAGAATAGCGCGCGGAACGTGTTTCCTCCGTGTTGGTAGCACAAATTCTTGTACAAGGCCGAGACGGCCGTGGCGTGGCAGGAATGTCTGGATCTTCGTCGGCTGTGACATCAGTACACTGTTGCCTTAATTGATATTGGGTCTGGTGTTCTTGTATTTAAAATTTTTGTTACCACAATTCAATTAATTTAAAGGGACTAACAGCAAATCAACAGAAGGACAATATGCGGCACAGGTCTATTCTACTTTTTCGATGTTCGGCACAGTGTGTGAAGTTTTTAAAATGCAGACAATTCACCAACTAGACTGGCCGTAAATAATAACCTTCAGAGCGTCTTATGTATATAATTCCATTCGGGTGCGTAACTCATTTTTACAATACCTGCGATAGCAGTTTTACAACCTCAGCAACCTATGACGCCAGCAGGCCCAGTAAGGCCTGACTATTAATACCATATTCATCTGGATAACTAACTGCTTATCTGAAATGTATGAAATAAAATCTCGACGTACTCTCGGCACGTACTCTCTCTTTTTTTCCCTTTCTCCGCCCTTCTTTCAATTCTAATGATCAATGAAATTCCTGTCCATGTAAACAAGGGCATCAGGACTGAGATTTATGGGCCATCGAGACAAATGTCGGCGTCAGTGTCAGGCCCGCGTTGAGACGTTAAGAGGGGCACGTGCTAAAAAAAAGAAAAAAGAAAAGGCACATGCCAGGGGGAGGTTGGGTGCCCAAGCACCTGCCCATTTGCCCCATGGTGCCCTTTTTTATCAGCCTTGCTTAAACCCCACCCCCCAACAGGTTGCGAGAGCGACAAAATGCCTAAAACCGGAGATGGGGGTCCTTATGCCTTTTCTTTTTTTTTTTTTTCTTGGGCACCCGAGCCCTCCCACCCTCCCGTCCCATGTGTCTAGTCAGTGTTATGAAAGGTTTAACATGACGGCCATTACTTCTTTATTAGCCTGTCATAACATAAATAAAAGTGACAGCAACCGTGTCCCTGTGCGCCCACCGGCTCGCGCTTTAGTGTGGCCGTTGTAAAAACTATTTCTGACCGTTTTACTTTCGGAAAGTTGAGCCGACACCCATAAACAGAATTCCTCGCGATAACGGGCAACATTGCCGCATGGGTGGCTGAAGAGCACCAGCCCAAGCTGACATTCTATTTCCACCTCTGCAGAGCACCGTCCTGTTCGCTGACCCTCAGCCGAAATGCAGAAAAGGTCAAAGATAAGGGACAGGAATGGCGGTCAAGGTACAGTGCTGTTCTGACTACATCCAAATGATATGGTGAATAATAATAATAATAATTATTATAATAATAATAATATGATAAAAATAATAAAAATAATAAGAAGAAGAAGAATAAGAAGAAGAAGAAGAAGAATTGACATTTATAGAGGGTAAAAAAGTAATAAAATACAAAAGGAAAATGCATTTCTGACAGATAAACTCTTGCATTTATGTACATTTACAAAATGATCTTTATTTATTATGCATCGTTTGAGTATGGCATCTGGGCACTACAGCTCGTCACTCACGGCGAGGTGCACAGCAAACATAGGTGTACATAGTGAGCTCAAAATAAAGGAGCGATGAGCTTGAATTCCCCCCATTGAATATTAGAATCGTAGAGAACCAAGGGCGGATGCAGGGGAGGTGGAAGGAGTGCAGCAACAGAGAAAAGCAGGCGGAGCAGGAGGGACTGGCTGCTTTGGCCGGCCGATGAGGGCATGGAAGCGCGTGGCGCCGTCAAGTTGTCCGACAGAACTAGCTCCCCAAGCTACGCATCACTTCATAACAATTTTTTTTTTCAAATTTGGGACAACAATGTGTACCTCGAAGGACCACGATTATTCCTCATCAAATTATTTTAGGTCATTATCACGATCATTCCACCGCTCTTGAATCAATTAAATTCTTAAGTAGTTACAGATTACACAGATCCTCTATACACAGGTACACTGATACAATTCTTCAATTCTCCTGTTGGGATTAGATGTCCAACATTTCCATGAGTAAAATATTAAGTAAAGTTAGACTAAGTAGTAAATAATAAAATAAGGTAAAAACAGAATGTTATTTATGTTTAAATCAAAGGACAGTGTTTCATTAATGGAAGATAAAATTAAGGAAAAAGCCCTATTTAAAGGATTTGAACTTCTTCCACTTCACATTCACGTGTTACTTTTCAGTCTTTTCAAACGATGCATCAAAACAAAAAGTTACAAAAAATAATAAAATAAACTTTGCCAAGTTATTTATTTTTTTTGCCACAGAAGACCCAATTCTCAAATCATAAATATCTCCCTCTATGCTATATTAGATGTCTTTTCACTCGATATTCCTTCATCTATTATTAACATTTTTAATGTAGAAAACATAAATAATAAAGTGTAATGTTTGAGTTGTTGACCATATATAGCGAAAACCCGAGGGAAGCGAGCTCATTTATATACTTTATGTAGCACAAAGTCAGAGTTGTCATTAAAAGTGTATAAGAAGTACTATTCCTGCATCAAATATTCAACAGAATTATACACTCTGGGAGCTGTTGTACTATCTCACAAGAGAAATTCAACACAACGGTACAACAAGTGAACACTTTAGAGGAATGAAAGACGCGTCGGTTACTTCCCGAACCCGAATAACTCTCCTCCACCCGATGAACTCTAATTTTCGAGGATTCACCGAGGGAATTGTTCGAACCGAGAGACAGCGGGTTAAAAAATAACAAGCCACGATGAGTGCTTGACAAGATTTCTGCTTTTACGCTGTCATCTATGGAGTCCATGGCAACCTATGGAAGTTGATAATAACATTTTTCAATAGGAAAATGTATCAACTTCACATTAACTAAAAGAATATTATTATTATATTATTATTATTGTATTAATTCCATTTACCATTTACAGCTGCCATAATAAGTTTAAAGCGTTTTAATTTATTTGGAATTAAATTTAATGATAACTCTTGTCAAACAAATCGCTACACTTTATATTCAACACTTAGTTTACTTTTAAATTTGAATTGTTGTTGCAGCGTAACTATTGCAGAGATCAATTTGCTAACATTCTTCAAAACGGCACAAATTGACACAAAAAGCAATTTAAAAAGTCAAAAAACCTGCGTCGGCCCACTGGGACGAGTAATGAATGTCAAGATCATGGACAAAGGCGATTTAAAAGGTTTGTGTTAACTTTGTAATAAATTTCCCCAATTAGCAGGACCCGCATTGAACAAAATGTAAAAAGAAAAATAATACAGACAGAGTTTTTGGCTCTCTGATGAGAACACAACATCCCTGGATTAAAGCGGCTGCCGGCTGTCCGCAGTACCCTTGGCCTCAGGACGCTTCCTGCCCAATAATGAGCTTGGCAGGGATCATATCCGTGTGCCATAACACCTCAGATTCATAGAAAATCTATATTCACTATTTACAACTTCAACTCCTTCTGCCCCTGGTGCCCTCTATCTCATCTTCATTCTCTGTCCCTAACAAACACACACACACACACACACACACACACACACACACACACACACACACACAGACACACACACACACACACACACACACACACAACAATGTGAAAGAAAAGGTTCCCTGTCCCTCTGTTAGACAATTTTCTTCCGATTTTCAGACAAATTCTACATGCAATTTATTTCCTTTTGTTGACACTGGTGACACTGTATCATATTCTTCAAAAATATAGTATAATATAATATATTTATTCATTTTATTCTCAAAAGTCTATGGTAAACAAACACAACAAGGGGAAATAGCCTCTTTATAAATGGTGTATACAGAATACTAGACACATTCAGTTTTGAACCAATTTAAGTGCCGGTTTCCTTAACCTCCAAAATGTATTTAAAGGGTCAGTCTGGTCCAATTTGCAGCTTCTTCGGGACATTTGTGTGTGTGTGTTTGTGCGTGTGTGCATGTGTGCGTGTGTGTGTTTGTGTGTGTCTGTGTGTGTGTGTGTGTGTGTGTGTGTGTGTGTGCATGCCACTTTCAAATGACCTGATAAATGACAAAGTATTATTTCTTGACATCCAGGTTTCTCCCTTGTTCATCGATATATTCAGCATTTTAATGAGGTGTCTGGACACAAGTCAGGTGAAAAGAAGCATGAGCACTCTGTCCATCCCTGGTAGACAAACAAACATAGGCACTACTTGTACTGAATCCATTATTGTTAATAATTGAGACTTATAATACCTATTGAGATAGGTATTATTGTACATTGTGTTTGCTTGTGCCTTGTCCTGTCTTTTTGTGGTTTGATAACACTGGAGTTATTTCTGCTGTTGTGCTGGATTTTTTTTTTTTTTTTTTTTTTGAACACCCGTGTCCAATTAGTGAGACAGGTAGATTGTTTGGAAAGTGGTTCTCCTATTACTACTCTTCTCGTCGTCGCCATGTGATCCCCAATCTTTGCACATCCGAAGGAGGATGAGAAAGTGATCAACACGCCAAGAGCTTGGCAGGGGATTACAGAGCAAATTCCATAAAGACACCGGTGTTTGAAATGCTCCTGTTTAGATTGCAAACCGCGTATCTCTGTGTCAGCGCGCGTGCACACTTCTGAGCCGCAAGATACCGAGACGGGTTTGATCACTCAGTCAATGTCACGTCGGAAACATGACTGTGAAGAAGTTTCCCCTACCTCTGCAGTGAGAAGGCAACGCAGACGCCGAACAACTCAATGTCAAATAGTTGTTTAGCACTGAAAACATTGTGTAAGTAATGAGCAAGTTTTAGGCAATCAATTCCAACAAACAAACAAAAAAAAGCATAAAATAAAAGAACAGAAATTGTGAAAGTGAATTTCTTAAAAACAGGTAAACATTGTGTTTACTGAACTTCTCCATGAGTGTATGTGTGTGTATGTATATTTATATATATATATATATATATATATATACACACACACTCACTGAACACTTTATTATGAACACCCATACGCCTACTTATTCATGCATTTATCTAATCAGCCAATGGCAGCAGTGCAATGTATAAAATCATGCAGATACGGGTGAGCAGCTTCAGGTAATGTTCATCCATCCATCAGAAAGGGGAGAAATGTAATCTCGGTGTTCACGACCGTGGCATGATTGTTGGTGCCAGGCGGGCTGGTTTGAGTATTTCTATAACTGCTGATCTCCTGGGATCAGTCTCTAGAGTTTACTCATAAAGGTGCAAAAACAAAAACATCCGGTGAGCGGCATTGCTGCGGAAGCACACGCCATGTTGGCGAGAGAGGTCAACAGAGAGCGGGCAGACCGGTTGGAGCTGACAGAGAGGCTATGGTCACTCAAATAACCACTCTGTACAATTGTGGCGAGCAGGAAAACATCTCAGAATGCACAACACGTCAAACCCTGAGGCGGATGGCCTGCAACGGCACCAGACCACGTCGGGTTCCAATTCTGTCAGCCAAGAACAGAAAGCTGAGACTGCAGTGGGCACAGGCTCACCAAAACTGGACCGTTGAAGACTCTAAAAACGTAGCCTGGTCTAATGAATCTCGATTTCTGCTGAGGCACACAGATGGTAGGTTAAGAATTTGGCACCAGCAGCATGAATCCATGGACCCAGCAGTCTAGGCTGGTGGCGGTGGTGTAATGGTGTAAATGTTAAATGCAAATGTTAAATCTAGATTAAACCTTTAGATTAAACATTTAACATTTCAATTTTGATTTAATACTTAGATTTAATATTGAACATAATTTTTTTTCATATAGTATGCTGTTGTACATGAATTTCTGTCTCAAATGTGAGGAAAATGAGCTTAATATTCAAAATATAGCACCTAGAAAATTGTAACCAAATTTTTACATTTGGCGCCCCATTCACTTTGGGCCCGTTAATACCCATCAACCATCGCTTGAATGCCACAATCGATGAGTATTGTTGCGAACCATGCGCATCCCTTCATGGCCACAATTTACCATCTTCTAAAGGCTACTTCCAGCTTGATAACGCACCGTGTCACAAAGAAAACTTAATCTCAGACCGGTTTCATGAACATGACGAGTTCAGTGTTCTTCAGTTTCCTTCCCAGACACCGGATCTGAATCTAATAGAACACTTTTGGGCAGTGATAGAACGGGAGAGTCGCAGCATTAATGTGCAGCTGACAAATCTGCAGGAATTACATGATGCAATCATGTCAACATGGACCAGAATCTCAAAGGTATGTTTCCAACATCTTGTGGAATTCATGCCAAGAAGAATAGAGACTGTTGAGAGCAGAGGGAGGCCCTACCCAGTAGTAGTATAGTGTTCCTAATAAAGTGCTCAGTGAGTGTATATACATACTGTATATGCATATATGCAATTAAAAATTACATATTTTGTTCCCTTCTTGCAGCATGTTGTGTCCTTTTGAGTGTTTTGGTTTCTTTCTCTGCTGTGTAGGTGTGGTCCATCTCTGGGTTCAAATCCCTGTACTACTTACTAGTGGAGGGAGGGGTGGGGCATGACTGACCCCTGCTGGTGAAAAAGAGAAGTTTTGGCCAAGCCCCCCCCCTTCTACCTACCTACTTCTACCTGCCCTACTCCCTCATTATCCACTTACTTTTATACATCAGATCAAGGTTTGTTTAATTCACAGGATCCTATTATTTGATTTAACTATTGTTTTTCTGCTGGCTTTATGTGCAGCTGCCTTCAAGAGGAGGTCCAAACTCTCTGGGCTGATGATCACACAGTTTGAGGTGCAGCTACCCGAGGGCAAGGCCACCCCGGATTTCGAGCGCAAGCTCACCCCGTTAAATCTCCATGAAGGTGAGATTCGTCACTCGTAGTAAAACAAGACGATTTCAACGCATTGGAACGTCTTTGAATTGCATGTGTGTTTGGTGGATCAAACCACTGAGTTGTGTGGTGACGTGAGGCCCTGACACAGGATCGGATGACGTCATCTGGCCACAGAGTCCTGTGTGCCAACGATTAGTTTGACATCACGTTCGTTTACAAATTGACAAAGAAGTGCGTCTAAAGTAATTTGTAACTTCAAGCACAACATTTTGTTACTTATGTTTGTCCCTTATACATTTCTGTGGTGAATATAAATGATCACTTCCATAAATCCCTTCTTCCTGCATATTAAAGTTCTGGCATCAACCTTGCTCGCTCAGTGCTGCCATGTATGTATGTCCTTCAATCATCTCGGTAACCGTTCATTCGATAAACAAGTGAACAGCGTGTTTATCCAAACGAGCGACTTGGGTGTTTTTTTTCTTCCATTGAAAGAGGGTATTTCCACTGTGTTTTTCACCGCGAGTCACCGCGACATGTTTTGAACGGGCACTGCGCAAGATACAAAATGCCATACTAGTCCAGGCCACGGGTGGCGGCACTGAACAAGAAGACGGTCACCTACGGGAAGTAATGGCTTGGGTAGTAGGTACTGGTGGCTTATGGAGAGTGATTGATCCAAAAGTTACTTTTATCAGGACTTTCCACTCGTCTGTCTTCCTCCGTCTTCACGGAGCCTCATACAGGACAAGTGGAAGTGTCAAAATGTTAAACTTGAAGTGCCAAAGATCGCTTTACAGTATTTTCAATTTGTTAATTAACGTGATGTGGGGCGTGCTGATGTCGTCAGTCCTGCGTCAGATATTTATGAACAACTTACAGTGGAACAGATTTATGTCTTATCACATTAACTTGTAAACAAATGCTGTGTTGTTGGAGTTTGATTTATTTTGTTGCAACTTTTTACCTGATGACCCCAAAGATGATCATAGATCATAGATGTGGAAATTAAAAGATGCAATATTTGCAAAAACCCTCCAGGAAAATTAGCTGTGTTCAAGGCTGTGGTGAAAGGGGTGCCACGTCCCAAAGTGACTTGGAAAAGGGCGACAGGGAATTTGTCAGACAGTGACAAATTCCACACTAAATACAATGAAGCATCTGGTGAATGTTCACTGGAGGTGAGTGACAAGTCGCATCTCAGCTGCCAGAGTGAAAGCTTTGTAGGGCGGGGAGCCGTTCCTGTCTCAAGTTAGTTATCGCTGGGCAACGTGTTGAACTTGGCCTGCTGCATGTTTGTTTATTACTGATAGATTCGTAAAGTGTCTCCCGAAGACAAGGACACATACAAATGTTTTGCTGCGAATCACTATGGCAGGGTGGTCTGCACGGCAAAGCTGAATGTGATTGAGGGTAAGCATTAAAATTTCAATGTACTGTTTCACACCATTGTGTCATCCTTTGTGTTTCCATATAAGTGTATCCATACAAGTGTTGCGCATGTGCATGCGTGTGTGTGTCCGTGTGTGTGGTAATTTCTGTAATACTACTTTTTTGTAGTTACATTCAAGAGGCAGAAGGCTACGGCGGAGCGGGAACTCAGTGAGTGGTCGCATGGGCGGTCAAAACGTTGGAGAAATACAGAATAAATGCAGAGATCTGCAATAAAATGAAAAGGGCGACACCAAAAAAAAAACAAAAAAACAACTTCCTGACTTGTGACTATTCTGCTTCTTCTTTAGCCTCAACAGACCCGGCAGATTTCAGGAGAATGTTGAAGAAAACGTAAGAGATAAAGACGACCGCCGTTGCTATTTCTAACACCGTGAACCCTCACAGTAGCAGGTCAACTTTTACAATTTTCTCAGGAAAGAGGTTTTTTTTTTTTTTATGCGGGTCCTTTTTACATTGGAGCCTTCTCGTGTAGCCATTCAAACCGCTTTGACGTCCCACGCACATTTTTCAGTGGCGCTCTAGGCCAAGAAGAACAGAAGCCGACAAAGAGAGTGCGCGGGCAGGGCGACAGGTTCTGGGAAGTCATGATGAGCGCCGACCGGGAGGATTACGAACGCATCTGCGCCGAGTTCGGCGTCGCAGACTTAGGTTCGGCCCTCGAGACGATGGAGGAGAAGCGGCAGGAGCGACTGGAAGAGCAGGCCAAGGTTTGGAGTACGACGGATTTGAAAACAGTGTTGAAAAAAAGTTAATAGCCGCTAACTCCGGTCTCACGGCCGTAGGCGCGTGAGATCAGCAAAACGTTCTGAAAAATGAATACGAATGTGGAGCCTTTTGTCCTGATTTTATCTCATAGCGTTTAACTCACCTTCCCTCCATCCCCTCCACCTCATCCCTCCACGCCCCCATCAGTACGTTGAGTCGATCACGAACGTGAAGCACGTGGAGGTTCTGGGAGAGCGCTCGGCCTCCTTTGGGTTTGATCTGGAGCTCAAAGATCCCACCAGTAGACTATTCCTCTTCAAGGTGAGACAGCAAGATGCCTTCTCACTTGGATTTGACATTTTTAGAATTGATAGTTTATTAAGGTTTTCAGTTTTAAACACAACACAACACAATATACAACAAAATATACAAATATATATATATATATATATATATATATATATATATATATTTATAATTTTTTTTATTTTATTTTATTTTTTTAAGAAATAG
>NC_137194.1:18710285-18960285 GCF_960531495.2 Zeus faber | reverse complement strand
GAGACACAAGATGCAGTGATCGGTAAATGAACATATGTCAAAAAAAAACAAAAAAAAAACACAAAGCATATGTGAAGGACATATGGTGAAAACATGGCGACCCACAGAAACGTCTAGATGTCCTCGTGATCGACGAGTGTGTTCATGCATGTTACATCCTTCTGTAATTTGCTGCACTCGTGACTTAGTTGAAAGGCCTATTTTAGGTTTAGTGTGACAATAATATTTTGAGTATATTCATATTTTTTGCTTCGCCACCAGATGGAAATGAACTGAGTGATTCTGAAGGACACAATGACTCTCCTGAGTCTTCCAAGACTCCAGTGTCCACAAAGCGGGATCAAAAGAAAAAGATCCCCATCGCCGGTGAGAGAGAGGACATGGAGCAGAAAAAGTCAAATACAAAGAACTTGCTTTTACCAACATCTCTCCAAGCATTGGCTGTTTTGGTGATGTAGCTCTCTGCATGCATTTTGGTATTTCCATTGTGTCTTTGCCGGTGATCTACAAAAATGCACTTTTTATTTCTTGAATGACATGTTTCTGGCTGAAGAAGCTGAAAGTGAGCATGATGAGGCTGAGGATCCCACCGGTACCGCCATGCCTGTGAAGCGCAAAAGACAAGTCCAGCTGGTAGAGGATTCGGTAATTGGTACGTACAATGAATTATCGAAAACTAGATTGTAGCCTTAAATCTTAAATCTCAGTCTCCCTGCAATGGATAACTGTAAAATTTACATTAAATCACGTAGAAACACAACTATGTTCTCATCTGCATTGTCTTTGTACTGTTGTGTCACAATATAACAATTTAAACAGAAAACAGAGAGACTACAAACTACTACTACCCAGGTAGATATCACTGTACAGTAATGCAAGAGGCAAACATCCGTTTAGGATGTTCTGAGGAATTCAAACTGAAAATCAGTGATTGTGGTCGACAACAATGCATAATTGCAATCATAGTGGATAATCTCTAATTATAACATATAATAAACAAAGAACAGAACACAGAGAGCAACAAGTAATACAAAGATTAGAGAAAAATGAACTACAACGAAAAGCTGTGCGGTGGAACACTAGGGCGCCATGCAAGCTCACCAGGTGTGCCATGCAAGTTTTTCAAATTTCACTTAAAAAGAATACAAATAATGGAAACTAGCTCTTGTGTTTCAAGATCAAAATTGCAAGGCTGTACTGATTCATTAGTTCCAAACGGAGTTGCCGCTCTGTGTTCAACAAGCTCAAGTTTAGCTATTAGTAGTGATGACAGGTTTGACTTGTTTGTGAGATTTGGTTCTTCATGAGTCACTCAGTAAAAAGAGTGGTTTGTTTGGTTCAGTTGGTGTAAGGCACGGTGGGCGAGGGAGGACTCTGCTGTGAACGATGGTACGAGAGTCAAAAGCGACGGTTCGGTGGTGATAAGCACAGTTCTCCGTGTTTGTGACAATTTTAGTGGTGAACAGGTTAGTGATGTGCCGTGGGAGCATTCCATTGTAATTGCCGTGGCAGATGAAGGGCTGGGACGCCGGTTTAAAGTACCAGACATGTTTGTCATACGCCTGTTGTTGTGTGTATCAGATCCGGGTGTGCACTTTGTCAGTGGACTGTCCGACGTGGACGCCGTCATCGGTGGCACGGCGGAGATAACGTGTAAGCTCAGCAGCGAGGACTGTGAGGGAGCCTGGTTCAGGGACGGCAACAAGGTTCGTCTTAAATCATCTTCTCGTGTGATGACAGCTCAAACCTTTGAAATACGACTTCGTTGGCTCCTGACTGTGGCCCCTCCACACGCCACCCAAGTGGCTTTTCCCGGGCTCCCCGACATAGGGACACAGGTGACGATGTTGAAGACAAAGCATTTTATTGACGGGAGTGGCAAGATGTAACAAGCCGGGAGCAGATGGAACATTGTCATGACAAAGGCTCTCCCCTCCGTGTGTGTGTGTGTGTGTGTGTGTGTGTGGGGATGGGTGATTTAACCCCTGCTCATCGATTTCTCTGATGAGCAACAGGTCACCCAAGACAGGTGTGTCTGCTTAAATCACACCACCCCCACACCACACTGACACAAGTGGAATGTGTGGTATCCTTTTGGTGTTTCCCACCAGTAGGTACCTCGGGTTACCTAACTCAGAAACTGGAACAAAGTTGATTTCACATCTCAAAGCTAATTCCAAAGCCGCTGTTCAATCAAAGTCGTTTTATTTTTCAGATTTTCTGACTCATGTCGCTGATTTATCATTTCTCAGATATCAGCAGATGGGGATTTTGTCATCACTAAAGAAGGTGCCGCGCATAAGTTGACCATCAACAACTGCCAGGAGGAGCACTCTGGGAAATACCGCTTTGAGGCCGACGGACGCAAAACGGAGGCGGTAATTAGCGTCAAAGGTCAGAAGACTAAAAATAATATGACTTTAATAGAAAAGCATTATGTACGCCGATGGCTCATCAGAGTTTCATGTTGTTAGTAATAGTCTGATGCCTCTTTTTCAATCCCAATACAAACTCTGTTGAACCTTTACTGGTTTAGAGTTAAACGACTATTTTCATTTCAGAAAATAATGATTGATTATCAAATCCATCCGTCTACATTGTGGACATCTGACATTATGCTTCAAGTCAACAATCAAGTGTTTTGTAGCTGTTACTATTGTAGCTATTCTTCATTTAGTTCTTATTAAAGTTTGGGTTTTGTGTTTGTGTTGGCATTTTATGTGCTGTAATATTATTTCCGCTCTTAATCGATCTTCTTTTTTTTTAATAGCACTTTTTTGTTGAATATTCTCTTGAAAGGGAGCTACCAAGGGGTTTTAGAGATTTTTAGGTGTCTGCATCAGTCCATCCCAAAACATGTTTTCAGTCACACACCCCAGCATTTTAAAAGCACCTTTCCTCGCAGACCCTCCGAGGTTTGACCCCGCCGACCTGAGTGCGTTCATGGAGCCCGTGGAGATCAAGGTGGGACATAACGCCATATTCAAGCTTCCCTTCATCGGCCTCAGGCCCATCAAGATCCAGTGGTTCAAGGAGGGCGAGGAGTTCATCGAGGACGCCAATGTGAAGGTCGAGAAGTCGGAGACCCACAGCCGCCTGCTGCTCATCAAGTGTCAGCGCAAGGACACGGGAGAGATCAAGATCAAACTAAAGAACCCACATGGCATCACGGAGGCCATCTCTCAGCTCTATGTGCTGGGTGAGTGATCGGGGGTAAAAATCAAAATAGAATTGTTTTTATCCATATTCTTGACAGATTGAATGTGGAAGGCATCAAATATTATTCAATGCTACACTATCCTTGCATTTAGAGTTGGCATTAAACAAAAGAAACTTTAAAAACTATAACAAACAAGATGAATATAAGTTAAAAACAAGTAGACAACAAATGGGGTTTCAGGAGCTGTTTAAAACAATCGACAGATTCGGCTGGTCTGTGAGATTAGGGGAGACTGGATTCCCAGCAAATTGCCTGAAGTATAAATCCATATGACACATCATGATTTAATGTTCTAGAATTTTTTTTATGAGCAGCCTATGGTGACAAGCTCTATGAACCAAAATTACTTTTTCCACATCTTATTTTTCAATGCAAACCTAAAACCTTAGACAGTTTGGCATAAACCAACCAAAATAATAAAGAAAATTGTATCGTCGTACATATAACCTGAAGGATTGTCTTTCAGAATAATAAAAAAAAAGATTGTCATAAACTCAAGTAATGTAAAACTATTCGGAACAAACTTAAAGATCCAAATAAATGAATATATATATTTATATTATCATTCGTTATTTATTTACATAATACTAATATTTATTTGTTATTACTAATCTATATAAATATATTATACCATTAATATATTTTTATAGACATATATTTTCATATTATTAATATATTTTAATATATCTTATTATATTTATACATAAATATATGTCTCATAAATGTTCATATAAAGTCTCAATTAAGCAGATATAGCTCCTAAGATTCCATATGTATGTGACGAATAAACCTCTTGAATCTTGAATCCCGCCCTCCCAAAAAACAAAAAAAACCACTTCCACTTTTCTTCACCTTTCAGACAAACCCACCGCGCCGCAGGGGCCTGCCGAGGTGCTGGAGAGCTCCGCCATGTGCATCGTCTTCAAATGGAGGCCTCCCAAGGACGACGGCGGCACCCCGGTGGTGAACTACGTCCTGGAGCGGCAGCAGATGGGGAGGAACACCTGGAAGAAGCTGGGCGAGGTCCCCGGCGTCCCCAGCTACCGAGACACAGACGTGGACCACGGCCGCAAGTACTGCTACCGCATCTGGGCGCTGACCGCCATGGGCCTCAGCGAGATGATGGAGACTGACGAAATCCAGGCCGGCACTCTGGGTGAGATGGGTTCGATCCCACAGAGCCCCAGTGCACGATTTACAATGAATCTAGATTAATGTCTATTCAATTTGACATTTTTTGACTGCACAGTAGTCCCCTTTGTCCCAAGTTGCTCATTATTCTGTGTTTAAACAGTTAGTGAAAATGGAAAGGCTCATAACTTATAGGTAACAAAAGTCACAATATAACAAGGCATGTATGTATTTTCTCAGTTTTTACTTGACAGGACAAGGCGCTCAAGTATTGAAGTAGGATATTGGTGTGGTTTAAGACTCTGAAAGTATAATTATGCAATTCTTGCGTAATTCTGGCACTTATTTTTAAATGATGCTTCAAGATAATGTGTTGGGGGTTGATAGGATAAGAATTGTTGACTCAGTAATGTGGCTGTAAACACAAGCTGGCTACACACACTTATCTCAATGTAATTTGGTTGTAATTTCCCGTCTCAAATGCTGCAGCATTTCCAGGCCCTCCGGCGCCCCCCAATGTCCTCGGCGCCACTGGGGACCATATCATGCTGTCCTGGGATCCGCCGCCCAACACGGGGAACTCCCGCATCCTGGGCTACTATTTGGAGAAGCGGAAGAAGGGAAGCAACCTTTGGAGCGCCGTGGATGAACTGGTGAAAGGTCGGCCATTTTGCTCCTACAACATCTCAACTCTGATAGGAGTCTGGTTATAGAAGATAAAATTGACTTTTTTTTTAATGTTTATATTTTGCAGAGAAGAAATGTGCTGTGAGAGATGTTGTGGAAGGGATCGAATATGAATTCAGAGTCGCTGCCGTCAACCTCTCAGGAGCCGGGGAATTCAGCAGCCCCTCCGAGTTTGTTTTCGCCAGAGATCCGCAAAGTATGTTTCTATGGCAGCATTTTCCAACAAATATTAGCTTAGGAGAAATTATACACGTGAGTAAGATGTGTAGATGTATTTAATCATCTATTTGTTGATGCAATAAAGGCTGAATATCATTACAGTCTATGAAAACAATTTAGAATGCAGACATAAAAAAATAATCTTTTCAAACTCTTATAAAATCTCATGAAATCATATAAAAATACAGAATAAACTAATATCAAAATACTTTGCTGTTTAATATCTACAATAACAGTCACTGTTAGTCCATTCATTGAGGAATGGATCATGTAAATAATACAAAGAAATAATATAATTGACGAAATTACATGTGAGACAGATTTCCCCATTCTCTCCAGCCTGACCAGGTACCCTCAAATATCACAAGTGACAAAGCATTTATAGCAAAAACTTGATCCAAAGGACCTCTTTAAAGAGAGAGCCTTGTGGGATTTATAATCTACATAATATATAATCTTAAATCGGCCTATAGTACGATCTTGAACTTTGTGAACTCCCCGCAGAGCCTCCTGGCAAAGTGATGGACCTGAAGGTGGCGGACACCTCCTACAGCCACATGACGCTGGTGTGGACCAAGCCCGAGAAGAAACCGGGAGTCCAGGACGAGGCCAGCGGATATTTCGTGGAGATTCGAGAGGGGGAGAATGCCGAGTGGTCTCGCTGCAACACAACGCCCTTCATCCTGACGTCCTTCCCGGTGAAGGGGCTGCGCCCCATGGAAATGTACTGGGTGCAGGTGATCGCCACCAACGACGGAGGAGAAGGAGCTCCCAATGAACTGGACAGATTTGTGCTCGCCATGCCGTCGCCCGGTACGCCATCCTGCCGCTTGGGTTTAGGGAACAACAGGCAATGTTCTGTCTTGGAAAAAAGGTTTAAAAGAAATAGACAAAAAAAAAAAATGAACTCCCTCAAATTCACACTTGTATTTTTATTATTAATTAGACTTGCATGGTCGTAATATGTTCACTAATTGAAAAAAAATAATTCCTTGAAATCATATTTATTACTATTTTTTCACTTTAACTCAGAAGTTAATAATGTTTGAAATATCGCCCCTAACATGTCTTATCTCTCTGACTAATTGATAGTGAGGCCACGTTTCACAGACCGCAAGATGAAGAGTTTCATGGTGGTCAGAGCAGGAAACTCTGTACGGATCACAATCAATTTTGAGGTGGGATCTTTGTCTCAGTTCACATTTGGCATATTCCTGTTTCGTTGCTGACGACTCAGTTATTTAAACTCAAGTGGAAATTAAAAATAAACTCAAGTGACCCACAATAAAAATGAAGCCTCTGTGAACTATAGGGTTCAAGGGATTAACATGGCCTCTAAGCTACAAAGTTGGAAATTATAATGAAAACCAAGGCTCATTTTAAGACATCGCTTCACCTTTACTTATCAGAGTTGGGTTCAAAATCTCACTTGCCCCATCGTCCTAAACCGATCTCTTCCAGGCTTCTCCACGACCAGAGGTCCATTGGCTGAAGGACAACGGCCCCGTGACCAAGAGGGTCACAGTCGGCAAATCGGACGGCTCGTCTCAGCTGCTGATCCCCTCCTCCAAGCGCTCCGACTCAGGAGTCTACTCCATTTTGGTGAAAAATATGGTGGGACAAGAGACATACAGCGTAGAGGTCAGGGTCACAGGTAAATAAAAAGCAGAAGTAGATGTAAAATTAGCATAAAAACGGAGGCGTGGTTTCAGTCTTTTTTTAACTAATTGTTAAAGACCAGGGCTTGATATTGTTGATATTGATTCTCGAATGAGATATATATATATATATATATATATATATAACATTTTATTTATTTATTTTACACACCAGAAATTTGTTAAAGGTCAAATACGACTAAGAAGTAAAAACCCCTCTGCTTCATTTAAAAAGAAAATCAAAGAGTTGAAAAGTTCAGAAATCTTTTACCAAAGTGAAGTTGGTGTAGTTCACCAGTAATAAATTATATTACACATTTACTATAACTGTACACACAGCATTTTTTATTACACTTTTTAGGGATTGAATATCGGTATTGAATGTTATAGGATGTTTTCAATACGTTTTTTGTGTGAGTTCTACAATTGATAAAAGTGTTGAATATCGGTGCGTAGCTTTATTGAACACGCAGGTGACCCAGGGTAAAACGGTTTGTTTTCTTTCCCCCACAGACGACCCGAAGCCTCCGGGGCTCGTGGAGCTGGAGGAGAACGTCCCCGGCACGGTGACGGTGATGTGGGCGCCGTCCCCCGACGAGAAGCGTGACGACCGGCTGCACTACGTGGTGTCCAAGCTGGACTCCAGCAAAGGCACCTGGAGCACGGTGGCCGACCGGCTGTTCAACAACAAGTCCACGGTCTGCAACATCATGCCCGGCAGGGAGTACCACTTCCGCGTTTACGCCAAAAATGACATGGGCATGTCGGCGCCCTCCGACTCCCCGACGTGGGGGACGGAGAAGAAAAAAGGTATGGGCGCAAAGGTAGAGGTACCCGCCACAATTGTAAAAATCAAGACGCAGATTTATTGTCTCAATTCTCCTGTGTTTGCAGAGAAATTTGTCGTGAGGATGCCGACCAAAAAGCAGTGCGACCTGCGCTGCGCTCCGACCTTCATCGTGCCCCTGAAGTTGCACATTGCGCCCAAAGGCTACGAGTGCTACATGAGCTGTGCAGTGAAGGGAAACCCCAAACCTCGCATCACATGGTACCGCAACAGCGTCAGCCTCAACACCAACACAAACTATCACATCTCCAACACCTGCGGAGTTTGCTCCATGCTTATTCTCCACGTGGGCCTCAAGGACATGGGCGAATACAGCATCACTGCGGAGAATGACCAGGGGCGGGCAAAGTGCTCCACGATACTTAGTGTCAGAGGTGAGGGGGAAGCTCAGCCTGTGGTTAAAGCATTAGTTAGCCAGTCCTCAACCCAGGCATTATTAAAATGTTGGTTCCTGTTGTTTATAATTGTTCAAAGCACAATCTCCCTGTAACCTTTATTACTGAGAAACATACCACTCTGCTGCAGCTTCTCACTGTGCTGAAATTAACTCAATTGGGGAAAATGTTGAATCCTTAAAAGGTAGGCTAAATCTCAAAAAACAGAAAACTCCAATATAGCCGGTCCTTGTATTTTATACAGAATAAAATATTCAAGGTTTTATTTATTGACTTTAATGCCTCTTTTGGCTATATCTGTGCCAAGGTCAGAGACTGGAAACAGGAAGTTGCATTGCTTCACTCCCCCAAGACAATGTATGACTTTGGATTTACTGCAGTAGTTGCAAGAAGTAGTTCTAAACAAATGTGATAGAACTGTTACGGTTTTTGAAAAGGAGATGTAACATGTTTTTTGAGGCTAACCCCATTGGACTGAAGTTAAGTTGCAAGTTATGCAAATGATGGGAACCAAAGTTTTAATAAGGCCAGAGTTGGAAAAATAGCCAACATGTTATTTAATGACAAAAAATAAATATTTATAATAAATTCAATATGAGTTCAGGTTCAACATCTAATACATCCTGTTTTTTCTCCCAACAGAGTGAAGAAATGTGTTTTCAACAGGGGCAGTGTTTACTTTAAAAACAATAAACAATATTTATGAGTTGGGGTTTTTTGTCTGTTTTGTTGTTGAGTGAAAATCATGCAAATGGATTGCGGAATGAAAAAGAAAGACGATAACTGAACTGTAATTTAAATCAGTGTGACTTTTATTCATTATTTTTATGGCTACAAATAAAATTGCATTCCTATTTAAAAAAAAAAAAAAAAGATTTCACTCTGGAGGCTCAGAATGAATGAATGAATAAATGTGTGAATAGGAAATGGTCTTGGTTAGCGAAAATCTCACACTAAGTTATTGTTAGCAGAATTACTGTATATAGTATAAGTACAAGTATTTGTGATTGTACTTCAGTATATTATGAAGTATCTACTCTTACTTATTCCATTTTAAATTTCCAAGCAAATATCTATACTTTTTGCTCGACTACATTCCTAACAGTCACATAACTTCCTTTTGTTTTTCTTTTGTTTTTTTTTAATTGGGGTTCAAATTTATATTTATAAATAACAAAATCAACCCAAAACAAGAGGAACCAATTACGCAGTCCAATTTTTTAGGCTGTTATAACATGCCGTGACAGTTAGGCCTACTTTTACTTTTAATACTTCAAGTGCATATTACAGCAAGTATCAATATGGTACTTTCACTTTTTTTGCGTAATTTTGTGTCAGGATATTTATACTTTCACTACAATAAAATGTCTGAGTACTTCTTCCACCATTGAGTATTTAATAGACTATTCTTTACCCTTTTAAACAATATAGTAATCATTATGTGTAGCAACTACTAACAAAGTAAAAGGTCACTGAGAGACTGGGGTAGGGCCTTGTTTGCTTGACACGCTACCAGAAACAATTATTTGCAGAGATCAAAATCTAAGTTTTTGTAACTTTAAAAAATTAAAGAAATAAAGAAGTTAATATAACATGGAGAAAATATATTCAAATAATCATAGACAAAAACAGCGGTCAACAAGAAATATGGCAACCCACTCCACTCTCCCTTTCCACCCCTGCCATGCAGGTGAAGAGGTGATATATATTAACTAATGTCCCCGCCTATATCCATATGACCTGATTACATCAACCATCCTGATTGTGCCATAACAAAAAAGAAACCAAAATAACCAAAACCATTACAACATTTTCCATTTACAATTCATTCTAAATTCACAATAAATCCATACATGGACCCGACATACCAGTCCCTAATTTTTAGGTTATTACATAATAATTACTCTTATTACACAGGTTAATGGGCGGCATTATAAAAGCTAAAGCTCAATAATCAAAGTCCATAAATGACTTTACATTTT
Source organism: Zeus faber (assembly GCF_960531495.2). Taxonomy (NCBI): domain Eukaryota; kingdom Metazoa; phylum Chordata; class Actinopteri; order Zeiformes; family Zeidae; genus Zeus; species Zeus faber. The sequence goes on along the minus strand of NC_137194.1, from coordinate 18,950,146 downwards.
CATCTTCTTTCTTCCTCTTGATCCTCTTGAAATGAGTCATAAGACCAGAGGCTCCGAAACGTTGCCTTTGTCAGAGTGATCTTTACCTTCACTCTATGTCTGTCAGTCAATGTCAGAGTCAAGGTAGACATTAAAGTTACACAATGTGTACCTTATCCAGCTTCGGCCTCCTGTAGCAGACAGACCTTGGTTATTGGGCGGTCCAGGCAGCTGCTCTTTGTTTAGATGCGCACCTGACGCACAGAGCCTCTCCTGTCTGGAAAGGTTTGCAGGACTCTTCCCATGACCAAGGCGTTACAAGGTGCTGTGTTGTCCACTGCAAACACTATATCTCCAGGGACAAGGTTACGCTTCACTCCTGACCATCTCTGACCCATATTTTCCAGAACAAGTCTGACATGACACACCTATACAGGACCTGCTTCCATCGCCTGCGAGCATGTCTGCCCCTTGGAAGTCTCCTGGAGGCAAAGATGGTATGGTCTTCAAAAGTAACAGGTGATTTGGCGTCAATGCTTCCAGGTCATTAGGATCCATGGATGCTTTGCAAATTGGACGGCCAGTGATGATGGCTTCCACTTCACAAAGCACTGTGTGAAGGCCTTCCTCACTGATCTAATTAACCCCTCCCAAGATACTTCCAAGTTAAAAGTCCATTTTATTCTATTCTGGAGAAGAAAATCATTAATCTGTGACTAATTCCACTGCTCAATGGCTGTTCTCAATTCACGCTCTGCTCCCATGAAGTTCGTCCCGTTATCAGAGCGCAGTTCCTGAACTTGACCACGTCTCGCTATAAAGCGTCTGAGAGCATTGATGAAAGAGTCCGTGTCCAGTGAAGGTGCCACTTCAATGTAGATTGCTCGTGGGGCCAGGCAGGTAAAAATGACTCAATACCTCTTCACTGCACTCCTTCTGCTCCTCACATCGAAAGATCCGAAATAGTCTATTCAAACACAAGTAAACGGAGGTTCATCCTGAGTAACTCTGTCAGAGGGTAAGTCTGCCATCTGCTGGGACACTGGCTGAGCATTCAACCGTCCACTGATGAAACGCTTTGATAGAACTCTCCTAATGGCTGTACTAGTGCCAATGATCCAATATTGCTTATGCAATTTGGATAACGTGGTTACGACCACCATGTCCCACCTCTTGATGCATGTGCCTTAAAAGAATGGCTGTGATATGTAAATCCTTAGCCAGTTTTATTGGATGTTTAGCTTCTGCAGGCATAGAAGACCTGCTGAGCCGAACACCCAACTCTCAGAACACCTTTTTCCATCAGAGAGCAGAGTGTGTAGATGTGACTATGCCCCTTCACACTTTTGCCCTTTTGCAGCCGCCTGGAGAGTTCCTGATGATCTGTAGTTCTGCTCTACTCAAGCTCCTCCACTGATAGACAACTTTAAACAGTCATCCTCTTGAAAGCTTCCATATCGTTCTCCAGTGAACATCGTTGTTGTTCCGCAATTAAGTCAGACTGTGAAAGAACTAGGCTCAGTTGTCTTGGATATTCCTTTCTGGAGAAGAACACAGACACCAAAAAGCTAGGTCTTAAATCTCGAGATACGGATCTTGAGACCGATTATCTCCGATGGATCCAAGAGTCAAAAGTAATGCATCATGCGGGTCACTGCATCTACCTCCTCTCTGGCAGCAAAGCATTCACTGCAGCAGTTTTCTTAACCTCAGGGTCATCTGATGGAAGTTGATGAACATCGTTGGGATTGACGAGCCACTCACTTACTCTCAGGTTGACAGAGAAAATGAGGCACTGACACCAATGTTGCATTTTTTTAAGAAATGCATCAACCGTCACACCTCTGGAGGCAACATCAGCTGGGTCGCTTGCAGTCCCAACATGCCCCCATTGAGAGGGTTGTGAGGCCACGAGAATTTCTGAAACTCAGACTCTGAATCTGGAAGTCTTGTTTCTGATGTATTTGAGCACAGAAGCACTGTCTGTCCAAAACACAGTTTTGAAGATGCATGTGCAGTTCTTTCCTCCACAAGACATCAACGCGATTTGCCATGGTGGCAGCGAAGAGTTCCATTCATGGGATGGTAACAGACTGACAACAGCTAATTCACTACTCACTAAACATCTTCCCTTGTGATGTAACTTCTCCAAAGTCAAATGGTTTCAGACTTCTCAAGATGTTACTTTTCTCCAAATGACAAAGTTCATTCAGCTGACTTGTCCACTCCTGAGCAGCCGACTCAGGTATGACATCATCCCAGCCAAGCGCTCTCCTGCACAGAACCGTTAAGAGCTTCTTCGCAGACAAGACGACAGGACTCAAGATACCAAGAGGATCGTCGATGGAGCTAACTGTTGAGAGAATTCCTCTTCTGGTGAGTGGTCTGTCCTTGGTCACAATCTTAAACATAAAAGTACACAATGTGCGAACATAATGTTCATTGTTGAAATTTCAAACTTGTGTCACAAAGCAATGTTCAGCTTTTCACCTTTTGTGACATCTGCCAGCGGAGGTCACCGCAGAGACTATATAACCAGCCGGCCCCGAGAGAAGTCTCTCTGTCTCTGTCTCTCTCTCTGCATACTCATCTTTTAATCACTGTCTCTGTCTCCTCAGTCCAGCTGTCCAGTCCACATTACTAGTCAACAGGCTGAGTTTTGTTTTCCACACGGGCTACAGTAGTAGCAAAGTTAGTTCCTTCAACTCCAGAATGAGGTTGTGGATTATATTTGCTTACAGCCTTATTCGTTGTCAGCGATGGAGCATCCTGTTTGTTTACAAACACTGGGTCAGTTAAGATTCTCATTTGTTTCAACAAAATTAGTGACGACATTGAATGCAGCTCTCTGGCTGCACCTTTCCTCCATTTCACAGGCTACAGTTCTTCACGTCTCTGAATTTGTAAGGCAACTTCCTTACAGTAGTCAGCATATTAGCAAGCATATCTCACTCATGCAGGTCTCTGCATGAGGTAGCCTCTGCCATAGCATTACAGCAGCCTCTGAGGAAAAAGCTCTTTACATCTTCAGTTTTGATGAGAGGCCATGAAAGAGCCCTTTCCGTATATGCAGATGCGTCCCTCTGTGTATTCCCAAACTGCTCCTGTAATAATGCCTTAACCATGGCATATCCCCTCTCAGGATTGATGTGCTGGCAGCTTCTAACAAGGTCCTTGGTATTACCCTTAGTGTTCTGCTCTGGGAAATTAGAGTCTGTCACAATGGCTCCCAGTGCTCCTTTCCACACCATTCACCAAAGCCATCGAAGATTGCTATCTCTCGTTCTCTTTGGCAAGGATGAGAGACATTGTTGCTGTATCAACGGTGTAGTTATTTTATTTTGCTTTCTCATAATGCCAAGCATATTGTTTTGATCTTCATTTTCCAGACCAATATTTGCATTTGAAGCATTTCCATATTGCATTTGTGCATTTTCTTGAGCATGTGATACACTGAATGTTGCTCGGGTTCATGGCATCTAACTGACAGGCTCTGAATGAATTAACTGAGATCGATTTTTCTCCTCAGCCTTGGTTCCTGTAGCCAGGCGGTCATGTTTAATTTCCCTTTGTGACATTTGTGCTACGAATGGATTGGCCTTAGTACTGAGGGTTTGTGATTTTTTCTTTGTCCTTCCTTGTCCATTCCATCTGAATGCTTTGTTATAATAATAATAATAATAATAATAATAATAATAGAGCTTTTCCCCCACTTAGGGTGCTCTGAGATCTGAACATGTTTAGCCATGTGTGCTGCAATTTCCTCGTCCATTTGGAGCCGTTCCTTCCTTTCACGAAGCCGTTCCGCCTCTTCATCCAGTTCATGTTTGTCCTTTAATAATTGTTGTCTTATCTTTAACGCTGCCAAGTCAGCATCAGCTCGAAGACGTGCATAAGAAAGACTTGAAGCAGCAGACTTTCTTCCTGTTGCAGAGATTTGTGATCTGGATACTCCGCTTCCCACATTGACACACTGTCGCTTAGGTTAACATCACATTGCAAGTCATCTGTCATGATTATGGATACAGCTTGCATTAGTATTTGAGGATCATCAGCTATTGGAAGAGGAGACATCTGTTTGTTCATTCCAAAAGGATCAGATTGAACACGACTGTCATGGTGGAGCAGTTCCTCTGGTTCACTCAACGACTGTTCAGCATCCCCCTTAAATGTGTTGCTGCATTCCACAATACCGGAAAACCATTTATTTTGTTTACTCTCTTCATCCTCTGGGTGTGAAGAAAGGTAAGCCAGCCTGTCTTCTATGGCTTGGCTTTGACTGTTTCTACCAAAGCTGTGATAATTGACAGCCGACGCCTTCTTCAGTCATTTCCCTCCGATGATTGATTTGTTGAATCCTCATCCATTTGATCCTTGGTCCCATGCGCCATCCGATGATGTTTCTTTTAATGCTTGTTTATTTGTTGACAACAATTTAGCGACTACTGGAAACACAGTGAAAAGTTACAGAGAGACTGCGGTAGGGCCTTGTTTGCTGATTGTCTGACACGCTACCAAATAAGAGATTTGAAAAGATCAAAATATACGTTTTTGTTACTTTTAATAATTAAAAATCAATTCATACTAAATTATATACATATTACGTTATATTAAATCAATTTAGTATAGCGTGCGGAAAATATACTCAAATAATCATAGACAAAAACAGCCGTCATCAAAAAAAATACGTTGACCCACTCCACCCTCCCTTTCCACCCCTGTCATGCAGGTGAACAGGTGAGAAATATTAACTAATGTCCCCGCCCACATCCATGTGACCTGAATACATTAATCACCCTGATTGTGCTATAAAGAACAGGCAACCAAAATAGCCAAAAATATAAAAATCACAACATTTTCCATTTACAATTCAATATATTTAAAATATATACAATACATATATATATATATATATATACACTGTACATACATACAGTATATCTTCATTCATCAAATGCATCCACATGATCATCCTAGGACAAAAAAATAAAAAAGTATAGAAAAATAACAAACCATAAATAAATTCTTATTATGATTATTAATAATCAATAATACCATACCTCATAATCTTAATAAAAAAACATGTCTAACCCCCCCCCCCCCATGTGAGGTAGTCCGGTCATGTAAATTCAAAACTATTAATACCATTTACTTGTAATTCTTTTGCCTTTTTAATACAAAAGAAAATATAAATGATTCAATTAAATTGAACAAAAATGCGATATTGAATTTAATAATCATCTCCTTCCTTTTTGGGAATGATATACAATTTAAAGGATATATAAACACATTATATATCCGCCTCGGAGGTAGGGAGGAAAGTATTCACAGTACAACTGAGGAAAATGTGGAAAAATAACAGAGACCATAGATACATTCTTATCATGATCATTAATCACCTCATAAAGTCGTACTAAAAAATGCGTCCAACCCCACCCCGCCCCTATTTAGGCAGTCCAAACCGGGCCACCGAAAGGTCCACGCCCTCCCTCCCTCCCTCCCTCCCCGCAGCCGCCCCCTTCCACTCAAAGCCTCCACCCGCCCGGGAGGAACTAGGCTGCCGCCCATCGGCTTACTTTGACCCGGTGGTGGCGTGCGGACTGCTACACTTCCCGCTGCGCCGCGTCAATTAACCGACGGGGACGCCGACTCACACCAATCAAATCCTTCCGCACGTGGCGGAGCTCCCTTTTCGAACCGGCGCCCTTTCCCGGGGAAGCGCGCCTCTCCGCCGCCGGAACACCGTGTCCTTTGCGGAAGATGACAGCCAAGCACCGCAGAGGGAAGAGCAACCCCAAGCACGAGGATAACTTTTTCAAACATGACTCCCAGGAGCCGGAGGTCCGCGCCGCCGGAGGAGGTGGAGGCGGCGGAGGCGGCGGCGGCGGAGGCGGAGGAGGCGGAGGAGGGGGCCATTATTACACTGTGTTGTTAGCGGTGTTGCTCGCGGTGGTGGTCGGAGGTGTTTCCGCGGCGTGGCTGTGCTTCCAGCAGCAGCAAACCGTGTCCTCCTTGTCGGACAGCGTGGTGGCCATGCAGCTGAAAGTAGTGAGACTACAGGCCTCGCAGGAGGAGAGCAGGCTCTCAAATAAGGTACCAAAATTGCCTACTTAATCTCATGTAAATGCAAAACTATTAATGCCATTAACTGATTTTTCAACTTTGTTGTTTTTTTTTTAATATGGTAAATGAGATATATATATATATATATATATATATATATATATATATATATATATATATATGGTCCTTCGTTTTTGGAATAATATACAACTTAGAGAAAACAAGTATCCCGATTTTAAACGTGCATATATCTGTCAGAAGTCGGAAGGAAAGTTTAGATCTCCGGGACTCAAATGTCAAAATGCCTGGAGCGTCATTTGAGTGTGTGCGACTGGTTCTATTTCCACAGTGACAAGGTGAGAGAGAGAGAGAGAGACACACACACACACACACACACACACACACAGCTGTTGGCGTTTGTTATGAGGCTTATTCTGGGCCGTAACTTGCAGGCACAGTTCACTGCCACTTTCCCAGTGACTCCAGGGGTGTTGGCCTCTGCCTACTTACATAGACAAGCAGACTCAAACGTTGTGTGTTCCATTTCAGAATTCAACCCCGGCCCCGCTTACTGGCGGATTAAATCATATACCGCGTACTAGAAGTGTGCCAAGGTTAAATTTAGCCTGCCATTTTGATATGGCAGTTGAGAGGTTGCTCCAAGCGCAGGGTTTCGATTTGGAGCGATCATGTCGACAAGTGTGTGACTGATTCGGGCCGCACAAAGCTGTGGAGCAGAGATGTTTATCGTGCAAGATGAACCTCTTTTGGGGGCTAAGCCGTCCCTCTCACTGATGTAAATGGTCACTGTTAACGTGAAGTGTGCCTACAGTACATTGAATGATACAATGAATGGATGAAAATATATTTAATTCATGAAATGCAGACTGCAGGATGTTGCCCCATTTCTTATGTATGAGATGATCACTGTCCCCTGCCAGCTCCCGTGCCTCCATGACCCCCTTTTGAGACCTGATTCTGGCTGGTTGGTTCTCTGGTTTAATTGTTGAGGAAGGTTGGCGATTCCCAATTTTGTAGCCAGTAAAACTATGCCCCCTTTTTTTTTTTTTTTTTTTTTTTTTTTTGCGCTCATGGAAGTACAGTTTTCTTGGAGTTCACTTTGAATAAACAGAGCCAAACAGGGAAAATTCACCTTAAATCTACAGAGGATGCCGCTATCCCTAACACAGGACGTTGTTTCATTGCAGGAGCACATTACAGACGGACTGGAGAGTCGTTTGAATGCCCTGGAAAGGTCTCATGCGTTGTCCCAGAAGCAGGTGGGCCTCGCCATAGCCACGTTGGAGCAGCTTAAGACGTCGGACCTTCCCACCCAGGTTCTGTCCATCCACACGGAGATGAAAGCCCGACTGGGGGAGATACAGCAAGCCACCGTGTCCACGGAGCAGCTGGTCCAGCTGAGAGCCATGCTGAAGGAAAAGAGTGACGAGTTTGAGGGCGTCAGGCTGCAGGTGGAGCGACTTGCCGCACTCGGTTCTCAGCTCTCCGAAAAGATGGAGACCTTAACAGCGAGCCTCGGTGAGACGGAAAGCAAGATGGAAGGAAGAGCTGGACTGGTGGTCACACTGGGCGCTGCCCTGGATGAACAAGTGTCTGAGGTGCAGCTACTGAAGGAACAGCTTGTGGTTTACAAGAGTCGGCTGGAAGCCACTGCACTGGAGATCGCTGCTGTCAGGTACATCTAATTTAGAGGGGGGAGAAGCAGTAGCTTTGCGTGCTGTGGGGGTGGAAATAAATAAATAAATATCTTGCCTCCTCTGACCCATATCATTATGTTGACATTGCCAAAGCCCCTGTGTCTGCAAATGGCCGTGTGCACTCATCTGTATTTCTGTCTTACTGAAGTCTACTGTCACTGGCTCCCATATTCATTGTGTAAGTTTCCCTGATCTGTAAAAACATTTCTGTAGACACGGATGAATTGCTTGCTCTACAATTGTCTTTTATAAGAGTCATGAAAGGGGGGGGTTCACAGGCTATTTGCGTGGCCAAATTAAAGAAATCAGAGTTTTAAAATCAACAAGATGAGTTAGGCAATTGTCGACTATTGTGCAGTCTGGTCGCCCCATTGTTAACGACAAGTATGGTATACCACTGTATTTTTTAGAAACAAGTGAGTATTGACATATGAATTATAATTAAATGGGTTTATTATATTCATTATCTGTCTGTTTGTCTTTCAGAGAGCTGCTTGTGTCTGAGAGTGTCCAGCAGGCCAGCGTGGCACAACAGCCCAGCATGGTATGTTAGTACTAGCCTGCTACTAGTAGTAGCTGTAGTAGTGTGCAGGATCAGAGCACATTAGCCCCCAGTCTGCACTCAGGGCTCAGCTGGAGAACCTATGTCTCCAGGGGAACCCCCCCCCCCCCCCCCATGGAGCAAATTACATAGTATCCAGGGTCATGAATCTAAGAACACTGTTTGGTTATACAGACGTGGACAAATTTATTGGTACCTTAACAGCTCATTGAAAAAATGCCTCATTCCTCCTGAAAAGTGATGAAATTCAAAGCAATTTTCTCATGTATACCTGCATGCCTTTGGTATGTCATAGAGTAAAGCAAAGAAACTGTGAAAAGAGAGAAATTGTTGCTGAAGAGATCAATTATATTCTAAAATGGGCTGGACAAATTTGTTGGTACCCTTAACCTAATATTTTGTTGCACAACCTTTGGAGGCAATACATTTCTGTAGCTCTCAATGAGACTTCTGCAGCTGTCTCAGATTAAAAGGGTGCCTTCTCAAGACTTCATGTTTCAGCTCTTTCCGTAGACGTTCGATAGGATTCAGATCAGGGCTCATAGGCCACTTCAGAATAGTCCAATGTTTTGTTCTTATCCATTCTTGTGTGCTTTTACCTGTGTTTTGGGTCATTATCCTGTTGGAGGACCCATGACCTGAGACAGAGCTTTCTGACACTGGGCAGTACGTTTCACTTCGCCTTGATAGTCTTCGGATTTCATTGTGCCCTGCACAGATTCAAGGCACCCAGTGCCAGATGCAGCAAAGCAGCCCCAAAACATAAGAGCCTCCTCCATAGTTCACAGTAGGTATGGTGTTCTTTTCCTTGAAAGCTTAATTTTTTCGTCTGTGAACATAGAGCTGATATGACTTGCTAAACAGCTCCAGTTTTGACTCATCTGTCCAAAGGACATTCTCCCAGAAGCATTGTGGCTTGTCAATATGCATCTTAGCAAATTCCAGTTTCTTTTGTATGTCTTTCTTTAAAAATAGGAGTCCTTTTTCCATGGAGCCCACTGTCACTCAAAAAGCGGATGGTTCGATCAGACACTGATGGACCTTGGAGTTCAGCTTGTACCTCTTTGGAAGTTGTCCTTGGCTCTTTTTCTACCATTCGCACTATCCTTCTGTTCAATCTGGGGTCGATTTTCCTCTTGTGGAAACCTCCCTGGACGTCCAGGGAGGTTGGCTACAGTCCCGTGGACCTTAAACTTCTTAATATTTGCAACTGTAGTCACAGCAACATCAAGCTGCTTGGAGATGGTCTTATAGCCTTTACCTTGAACATGCTTATCTATAATTTTCTTTCTGATCTCCTCGGACAACCCTCTCCTTTGCTTTCTCTGGTCCATGTTCGGTCTGGTGCACACGATAATACCAAACAGCAAAGTGACTACTTGTCTCAATCATTAGGCTGAATGACTGGTTATAAGATTGAAGACATGTGATACCACTTAAAGAAAAGTTAGTTTGAAATATCACTAAAATGCAATTATTTGTAATCTTCTTTCAGGGGTACCAACAAATCTGTCCACGTCTGTAGTTCAATGATCTTCTTCCAAGAATTTTCAAAGGTAGATCTGACACCATGTTTTACACACGTCTGTCCCTTAAATAAAATTGCCAGCAGCTCTCCTTATGTCTGCAAAGTCCAGAAGAGCACACATTGTCCCCTTCCTATTTTTGTTCTACTGTGTCCACTGGGAACTTTAATGAGATTTTCATCTCATTAACCGCAAAAAGGCTAATTACCTGGCCTGGAGTCTTGGATGATTTCATAGATTCCAGTCTTTTTCTTGTAATAACCAGTTATGTTGCAATGTAAATCCCTCTTACTATATATCAGATGTTTTTGTTGTTATTAGCCCGCAGGACTGGATCCACTATATATTTATTTATTTATTTATTTATTTATTAATTAGTACGGGACATGTCAAACACCTCATGGTTGAAGTTTCATCCAAATCAAGCCACATACGGAGCAGAAAGTATTGGAAAAACGGACGAAGTTTGACCCCAAGTATTCAGCTGGTCCTGCTTGACTGACATGCCACTATTCGTAAACAGAATGAATGAGATGAGACTTGCAGTAAGATGCTTTATGACGTCATTGTACTACATACTATAAATGTGTTGGTTCTGATTCACAATGTCCATTCAGACCCTGCATAGTGTCTGGGGTAGAGTAGTGTCACTCTGTAGTAGTTAGAGATTACAAACTATGTGTTTATGTGCATATTTATGTATCTTCTTACCTTGTAGAGGTCTGTGGGTCTGTCTATTCATATTTTATCTCCATAGTCCCCATTACTTCGCCAGATTATTGAAAAATACAGAAAAAAGTTGTCCACTAAAACTCATGACCACTTGGAGTCCACTTTTAATGTGCAAGTAAGTAATCCGTTCTAGATTCAGTGAGCAGTCGAAAAGATGCCATGCAATGGTAATTACTTACAGAAACACCTCAACTTTATTCGTGTTTCATGGAAACTAAACTTATTGAAAATGTAATTCATGAAAAAGTGACCACTAAAATTACGTAAGTTTGACTACTATTGTAAAATCTCCATTAATACGTCCTAATTGACCCAACGTTACCTGTCACTGAGACTGCACAAAAGGTAAATTCAAGAGATTTGTCATACATAATGGCAAGGTTTGGTTTAAAGTCCAAAATAAACAGTTGTTTTCAAGAAACTTCATGTATAAACAATTTCCTACATCTGAACTTAACACTGTCTGCCTTTTCATTTAAGTTTGCTAAGTGTTGTGAAGTTCTTCCATTATAATTCTAATGCCTTATGTTAAAGTTCCATAAATGTCTGCATTAGCCATAGAAAAGTAATCTAATCAACTTAATTTTCCAATTGTAGATTAACAGAAAAAATTCCATGAAGTACTAATTAAAACTGACCTTTATTTTTTATGTTAATAACATATTTATTTAAAGTAATTACAAAGTTATTTTTCCAGATGACAAAAAATAGCCGAAAGTTGGACATTGGCGTATTTGAGAATACATAAGTGGTGTAAGAATATAGAATTTAACAATGAATGGAATAATCCTCTTTTCAAAATTGAAGAACCAAAAAACAATTTTGATAGAGCATTGATAATATTGAAAATTCAGATTTAAGTTCAGAAGAAAAATATTAATGAAACATTCACTGATAATCAACATGGTGTGTTTATGGACACATGTTTCCAGCCAGTTGATATTGTACAGGAAGTATTAGAGCAGCACTTGGATGACATGTTGTCTGTAGCACCGGCAGAAGGGAACAACCCTGCACCATTATTGGCAGATCAAACGACTGAAGCAAAATGTTTCCCAGTTCTTTTCCCAAACCGGAAGGTTTCATACGTGTTGTCGTTCAAGTTTTTGATTCACACCGCTCTACATTTGAATCAAGAAACATTGATACAACTTTCCATACCCGCTGAAAATTTAATATTACCGTTACGTTGAGAACAGTCACTTTGTGACATGAACCAACGCCATAAATCCATGGTTCGTCTGAGTGGTCCTTAAAAATCAAAATTGTAACTCGTGCTACATTGCACAGACTCCAGAGAACTGCAACACCTATCTAACACAACTAAACTCTGCCCCATGTATTGCTCCCTGCAACTATATTTTTTTATTATTATTTATTAAGGAGGTGGAGTCTCATTCTTTTCTGAACAGCGGAATCTGATGTGTAAAAATTGGCTTCACTGACAGCTTAAGATATTGAAAGGACCAATCTGTAATTTTATTGTGCAAATTGTCCATGAAACACTATAGGATCAGCAGAGGTTTGCAGATGTTGATGTCAGTCCAGGGTCTATAGGAGGAAATACTCCTCACCCCATGAGCAATGGTGGAACATTTTAGATTTCAAAAGTGGAGTGAGCTTCGGACTGTTTATTTAAAAAATAATAATAAATAAATAAATAAGACGTAGAGGTCTGACTTAATGATATTGAGTATAAGGCAAAGGTTCGGGCACCTTGGGCCAAAACGGAACTGACCCCTAAACTGTATGTCAAACATGACGCCCTCAATACAGCTTTCAAATGTTTCCTGTTGTCAACAAAGTCTTATTGGGATTTTTTCACTTCACTGCGGAACACTTTTAGTTTGGAATATTAAGCCTCCTTGCATGAATGGTATGTTTGAGCGTTTCAATACTATTTCAGTCCGAGGACTGATATGGCCATTCCAAACCCTTTGCCTGTATTTTCTGGAGGAACTGATTTAATTTTGAGGTTTGCTTTAGGTCATTGTCTTAGTGGACTTTGAGTCGACTCAACCTCTCCTACTAGCTTCTTTTGATATTTGATGGAATGCATTCTTCCGTCCACCCATACAATATTTCCTGTGTCCCCCAGCTTCCACACAACCCCAAAGCATAATGGGTCCACCCCTTTGCTTAACATTTGGCACAGTGTTCCTCTCTACAATGCTTCACCATTTTTATTCCAGACATTTTATTGCCAAAAAGTAAAATTTTCGGTTTAATCAGTCAAAAGCACATTGTTCCAAAAGATCCTTAGGCTTCTCAAGGTTCTCTTCTGCGCGCTTCAAACACTTTGTTGCGGATGCCTCCCAGCAACTCTGCCATGGTTGTCTTTGTTGGCTGAAGTGTGTTGTGTTAGTCTTATGATATCTAACTATATCAACTAGACCTGTCTGTGTGGCACCATGAAGTAATAGTTCCTATTAGGGCAGAGCTCCAGACTGTGACCACTTAGTCGCATTTTACGACCATTTGGAGACGGTGCTAAATATCTGGGGCGGTTTACCTTTCTTTAATTTAATGAGCATAAAGCTGTACCTGCACCTGCTCAGCTAGTGTGTTTAAACAAAAAGCAATAATAGAGCACACGGACAAGGTTAATTCACTTGCATGCACAAAAAGGATGTATGTGGACATTTTTATAAATTTCTGCTTAAGCCTTTTACAATTTGAATAGCATTCAAGTAGTTGTGTGTGTGAGCTGAGGCTTTCGTCATGGTTAACGACAGTAATGCACTGACCACATACCTTGTGTTTACATTTAATTTATTTGGTATATGTTTAAAAAACATTCTTTAATTTAGTTTATTTTCTGTTAAAGCACTACTTCACTTTGACTTTTTTCTTTACAATAAAACAGCACATTGTTATATCTGTAAATTGTCTATTACCAAAGCATTTATCAGTAATACAGATAAGATGGAAAAAAATATGAGTATTGCAAGTCTATTTCAGTGGTGCTCCTAAATATTGCGCTGGTGCTCCAATTTTCAGCAGGGAGCACCAGTGCTACTAGTAGAAAGTCAGTCTGGAGCCCTGTATTAGGGGTGTCACAATTCTCCAAATATTCGATTGAAACTTTTTTTCCAGCACTGATGGCTATGCCATTGTTAGACAGTCTTGATTTGTAAAGAAACTTCTTTCTCAAGTAACTTTTATTTGAATATTATAAATTTATGGACCATTTTCCATTAAAGAGATGCAAGTCCTGGCTTGTTAGTTGACGACTGCCCTCCGGAAGCGTTGCCAAGATGGTGCCAACTTCTCTTAAATAGACTTTGACTGCAGCACCATATAATGTTCAGCCGTTTGACACTTAAAATACTCCCTGTCCACTTTGAGGATTCTAATTTTATGTCAAAGGTTTATTTTTAATTTTAATTTTTTTCCCAGTCAGTGGGTGAATCTCAACCTTCTGCTCAGGAAGAGGAAGAAGCGGCACAAGATAACGAAGAACCTGCAGCACAAGACGAGGTAGCGTCACCTACTGAGCAGCAGGTCCCTGCAGCTGACGATGAGGAAGCTCCCGCGGCCCAGGAAGAGGAAGCTCCCGCGGCCCAGGAAGAGGAAGCTCCCGCGGCCCAGGAAGAGGAAGCTCCCGCGGCCCAGGAAGAGGAAGCTCCCGCGGCCCAGGAAGAGGTAGCTCCAGTGATTGAGGCAGGGGTTTCTGTAGCCGCAGAAGAGGAAGCTCCTGCAGCCGCAGAAGAGGAAGCTCCTGCAGCCGCAGAAGAGGAAGCTCCTGCAGCCGCAGAAGAGGAAGCTCCTGCAGCCGCAGAAGAGGAAGCTCCTGCAGCCGCAGAAGAGGAAGCTCCTGCAGCCGCAGAAGAGGAAGCTCCTGCAGCCGCAGAAGAGGAAGCTCCAGTTATCAAGGCAGGTGTTGCTGCAGCTGTGGAGGAGGGGCTTTCTGCTGCAGAGGATGTGGAAGAGAGCACAGAGGGAGAGAAGGACATGGATGCAGGTCCCGTGGAACAGGAGGAGACAGAGGCAGGGGGAGATGATGATGATGATGATGTGAAGAAGAACCTATCTGCCTCACTGCAGAAAGAGCCTGTGGAAGAGGTACAGACAGAAGAAGTAGAAGAGGAGGGAGACGAGGTAACTGAAGTAGAGCAGGAAGGAGAAGAGGAAGACCCTGACAAGGACCAGGAACCACAAGAAGTGGTGTCCAAGAGGGAGGAAGACGCTGAGGAACAGATTGTCAAGGATGAGGAACCGCTGGAGGATGACACCCAACCCAAGGAAGAATGTGAGTCGCACTGAGAAGATAAATTGTTGTTCTCTTTGTCAATTGATGGGTTTATTATTTTTCCTGGATTATTTAACATTTCAATAGGCGTACAAATATACTCAATCCTAATACATTGGGTTTTGGTTTTTTTTTTTTTTTGTATTTTTTGCAGAGTTGTGCATTTGGGTGATGAAGGGACGGCCTTCGACTACTGTTCAACTCACAAAGGAGAATGGACCATGTAAAACATGACACAGAGGAAGGAATTATCCACTAGATCGCAGATGTTGTCTGTGTAGTGTGTTCTGCATACGCCGTTGAGTTGGAGCACTGCTCTGAAGGCCATGTTGGATCTTCATGTACCTCAGAAGTGCTCAAGTTAGGCAATATAATATTTGATTCAGGTTTTGTCTGCCAATACCAACCTCAAAGCCTTAATCTATTTTAAGAAATATACTTGTCTGTCTACAGTGTTTCCTCCACTATTTTTAATGAGCCTCACTATGTGTACTGTACTTGAAGCATTATGTACAAAGTCACATACTTTGCTTATGTAAAAAAAAAAAAAAAATTTTCAATCAATGTAATCACTTATTTTGGCCCCTCGGACTACTGTTTTTTTCATATGAGATTTACACTTGACGTTTATTTGACATCTGCTCAGGGTTGTGGGAGGATTGGGGACTTGACCTCTTTACTGTCAGACCTGGTGAATAGAATCCCCCAAATTCAGAAATGCCAGACTTCTGCCAGGGCATCATAATGCCTCACAGACGCTGCCTTGCCTTTCACCACATCATATATGTGACACAAGTTTAAATGACCGATTTGCGATTTGAATCGGCTCCAAATTTGACTGATTGTTTTGTAGTTTGAAGCAATACACTATGTACGATGTGACTGGCAGGAAACCCAAGATTTTCGTCGTTACCTGAAATGTAATGTTTTTATGACTGGGTGGGGGGGGTTGTGCTACTTGTTTACACTGGCAAAAACAGACACATGATACATCAGTAAAAGAAGGGGGTGATGTGATCAACTAAAAGTTTCAAATATGGAAAAACGTATAGGTACTTAAGGGTCTTTTTTTTTGTTTTACTTTTTTGTATTGAATTGTCATGATTGTGATTTAATACTTCATGTGATAGTAGGTTTAATTAATGTAGAATGGCTCCTTGTATTGTTTGCACTTCTTTTGTTTAACAAGTAATTCCAGCCAGACAAAATTTATTCTGCAGTATTCTAGATCGTCGGACCCTTGAGGTCAGCTCAACTTATTTCTTTTTTTAAACATTTAAAAGCATCTTTTTTTTTTTTTTTTTGCCTTTTTCTTTCAAATAAACCCAAATTATTTTTTTTTTCTACACTGAATTGTTTGTTTTTTTTATGAATTATAAAATGTATTGTGGTCCTATTGGAAATGAATTGCTATAATACCATGACACCCACGTTGGATAACTAAACATACATTGTATGAGTCTACGGCCTGTTTGAAATACGTTTTATAAATATACTCTTTGCATGGAATTCAGACAAAAGCCGTAACGCTGATCTGAAGCCCCGTGCAGTGGAATAATTGGACTTCATTTAAGGTGTAGGTGTAAAGCCAGGTTTCGTGTGCAGCCTTTTGGAAGCATAATGGACGCCATTCAAGAAAGTGCAGACTTGTTTACACCAACAACTAACACTGCGGCTCTTTATGCTGTTATGCCTTGAGAAAAAGAGCTTTTACCTTTTATTTCGGCCTTCATGTATTTAGTTTAAAAATGGCAAAAGTCTATACGTTTCTCAAGATAAGGCTTGGGTTCACTCCACGTTCATCTGTCCAATGTTATTAGAAGAGGAAGTAAGGACAGAATGTGAAATATTTTCTTCAGTATACTGTAGGTCAATATTATGCACTTCTGCTGAATTCTTTGACATGGGATTTTGAATTTATAAGGTATATTTTCTTAACCCATGTAAATGTACTTAATGTGTCTCAGACATATGAGCATATTGCCAGTGAGGGAGGGGTAGCGGTCTCAATCTATTAGACAATCTCTGCTAAAGAGCCAAAAATTTGCGAAACAAATGTGATGTTTCATAACACTGTAGCAGCCTCTTCATACAATGTTTCCTTGGCTTTTATTTTTCCTACAATGTGTTTTAGGCTTTTGGTTGACAACAGCAAACAGCAGATTGAAATTAACAAAGAATAAATGTATTTTCAGAACACAAAATTATATCACTTGTCAATTTTTGACAAATCATACACTTGTCCCATGAGCTACTAGAGTAAATACGGTGATGTGTCCAGCCACTGCAAAGTGCATCCATTCAGAATTGCTTGCATCAGACTTGGTTTGTCGGAGGTCCCGTCTGGACGGACTCGGCTGTGCATCGATAGAAACCATCGCTCCCACCCTCTCTTTCCCCCCTTCGCTTCCTCTGCTCATTCTGGCAAAGTCATCTTCGCCAGCCTTTCCCATTCCATTCTGCTCCTCAGTCTCTGACCTTCCAAAGGGACCTTGCAGATGTACTTTCCCAGGTAAGGTACAGAGCCTGAGCCCTGTCTTCCTGTGGCTGTACTGTAAATCTGTGTCTTCATCTTTAATTTCACTTAAATGTACAGGATTCTTAGCTGTATGTGAACCGAACTCTGGATTTTGGGCTAAAAGAATGATTGCTTGGAATTTTGTTAATATTAATATTTCCTCTGGTGTATGAAGGTGTTTTTGGTATAAATTTCCACCAGCGAGAGGCTGCGGTGCAGCACTTCGCCGCCATGGATCAAATCTAGATTGCAGGGCTCTGATTTACATTTTGGCGAGGTCTACATTTCATACTTTTTCCTTTATCAATTACGCTATTGATCTTGAGATAAGGCGGCGCGGTTTTGTGAAAAACAAATCTCTTTTCTAAAAGGCAGCGCTGAGTTCTGTTCATCTGTCAGGATGCAGGGAGACTCCATAGGGGAAGGATCGATACTCTGTAAAAGCACAGCAGAGGAGTGTGTGTGAGGGCGAGGGCGGCTCTGTATAAAACATGACCCTCCTCCAAGATGCTTAGTCAGCACTGTGTCTGCAGAGCCTCTAAGTCACTTCTAACGGACTGGCTTCTGTCCAAGTGCTTGAATTTTTTATCGATCACATGATGCCCAGACCTAAAAGCAAGTTCCTGCCCGCTGCCCCTTTTTACTATTTACCATATGCCAACTGATCAAATCTAGCATTTATCTAGGATATCATTTCACTTTCATTTGAATGACCAGAACACTGAAGCGTATTAAGAATCAAAGCACTACACTGCGAATGTGACACCTTGGATGGACAGAAAGTCATACTGTTAAATTGCAATAAGCTCTCTAGGTTGAGCTCCAATCTCAAAATGTCCAAGCTCTTCTTGAGACATTTTGAGATGAGAGATTTATGATGCTGATTTAAAAAAACGGTATTAAATGATATTGGACAGTAAATGATATGGAATTTGTATTATGTTACTGAAAAGGCAATAATGACTATGGTGTGGAGTTTTAGAGCTCATCAGTTAATAAGGCATTGTTTTTTCTGGCAGCATTTCTCTCCACGAGGCTCTTAATAAAACACTTCTTAACCCTCTGTACACGGACTATAACCTGTGCTCGCTACCCCAGGCCCTACCTCACGCCGGTCAGAGATGAGGAGGCGGAGTCCCAGAGGAAAGCCAGATCTCGCCAGGCCAGACAAACCCGCAGGTCAACACAGGTCAGCAACATAAGGGGTTTAAACCGTCTTTTATGGTTTTATTGGTTTCCATTCTTCCGCTATTTGAGCCGAAGTGTGTGTGTGTGTGTGTGTGTGTGTGTGTTTCCGTTTCCCCGGCAGGGTGTGACTCTCACAGAGCTGAAAGAGGCTCAAAGCACCTACAGCTTCTCTGCTCAGGACACGCAGGAGGAGGGTGAAGGAAGGCGAGCCGACGGCTCCGGCGTTTGGAGAAGCTCAACCGAGCACAGATCGGTCAACATCGGCCGGGAAAGTCCAGCGCGGAGCCGAACGGACGAGGTCGCCGCATTAGAGTCACTCAGATTGTCCTGAAATCATTTTGAACGGTGACTTTGTTGTTATGTGTAAATATGTGATATTTTTACATTCACAGCAGGGTAATATCGAACCCAGACTGGAAGTCCATGCTGAATCTCCCACGGACATCCGTTCATATTCCTCCGTGAGCGGATTATGGGGCCTACCTCGCACAGACATTTCCACCGACAACTGCTGCAACGGTAAGAAAACAAATCGATAGAAACACAGAGGAGCAACGGCTCCAGCAGAAAGATAAAATACCCTGAACAGTTCGAACTACTCCCTTTGTGCAGTGGTCGAGGGATGGTGGAGAGATGAAAATCAGAATCCTGTCGAAGATGCCGCCCAGATCTCCTTTGCCCCAAAACCACAGCAGGGTCTGCGTTGCTACGACCTGGAAGGTTTAGATGAGGCAAATGCAAAGGTGCGTAGGAATTATCTCCATGCAGAAATCCAATTTACATCAGCACAAAACACCATAGAAAAGTTAATCAATACTGTACAACCAATGGCCGATGAAAACTAAATGCAGCCTGTAATTTACCGTCGATGCCACTAGATGGCGCTATAATATTATGCAACTTTAGCAGGGAGGAGACCTTGAACCGCAGCAGTTTCTGTGCACTTGTACTGTGATGATCTTGACGCAAGCCAGTTAGAAAAAACATATTTCTTACAATAGTGAAAATCCCTGTATTAGCCATGTTAAAAATAGATAGAAAGGGTAAAAATGTTTGTGTATATATAGTACAAATGTATGACCATATGTATATGTATGTGACAAATAACCTCTTGAACTTGAACTTGAAATGTACAAAATACACATTGTACAAGTACAAGTACACATTGTATATAAACACACATATATATATATATATATATATATATATATATATATATATAGATATATAGATATATATAGATATATCCCATCCCGCCTATCCCATATACACAACTCTATTCCCTTCTATTTTGTACCCCCACTTTGTATTATCTTTTTGAGTCTTATTTTAATTTATTTTATTTTATTTTATTTAATATTATTCTATTCACTAACTGCATTACGTTTTAGGAATCAGGTAGTTTCAGTTAGTTAGCTATGTAGGAATTAAGTTACCTATTATGTTCGGTTTAGTGACTATTGTGCATAATCTCCAGGTGCGTTGCAAAGACATTTCACTGCATATATGTATGACAGTATGTATATGTATGTGACAAATAAACCTCTTGAATCTTGAATATATACATTGAATCTTGAATATATATATATATATATATATATATATATATATATATATATATATACCGATCAGCCACAACATTAAAACCACCACTAATAACCACTAATATTGTGTAGCTCCCCCTTGCGAAGCCAAAACAGCTCTGACCCGTGGAGGTCTGCACTCCACAAGACCTCTGAAGGTGTCCTGTGGTACATGGCACCAAGACGTTAGCAGCAGATCCTTTAAGTCCTGGAAGTTGACAGGTGGGGCCCCCATGGATCGGGCTTGTTGTTCCAGCACATCCCACTGATGCTCGATCGGATCAGACCCTAACCCTGACTATCCACATGATGTAGAAGAAAATGTGATTCATCAGACCAGGCCACCTTCTTCCATTGCTCCATGGTCCAGTTCTGATGCCCATCGTAGGGGCTTTGGGTGGTGGCCAGGGGTCAGCATGGGCACTCTGACTGGTCTACGGCTACGCAGCCACATACGCAGAAAGCTGTGATGCACTGTGTGTTCTGACACCTTTCTATCATAGCAGCATTAACTTTTTCAGCAGTTTGTGCCCCAGTAGCTCGGACCAGAGGGCAAGACTTCGCTACCCGCACTCATCAATGAGCCCATGGGAGCCATGACCCTGTCGCCGGTTCACGGGTTGTCCTTCCTTGGATCGCTTTTGGTAGGTACTAACCACTGCATACCGGGAACACTCCACAAGACCTGCCGTTTCGGAGATGCTCTGACCCAGTCATCCCAATCACAATTTGGTCCCTGTCAAAGTCTCTCAGATCCTTACGCTTGCCCATTTTTCCTGCTTCCAACACATCAACTACAAGAACTGACTGTTCCCTTGCTGCCTAATATATCCCACCCCTTGACAGCTGCCATTGGAACAAAATGAGCAATGTTATTCACTTCACCTGTCAGTGGTTTTAATGTTGTGGCTGATCGGTGTGTGTGTGTGTGTGTGTGTGTGTGTGTGTGTGTGTCTGTGTGTGTGTGTGTATATATATATATATATATATATATATATATATATATATATATATATATATATATATATATATATATATATACATATATATATAATTTATATAATTTATATTAATGTATTTATTTTTTATTATTTGATATATATTATTAAATAGAAATAGCAAGCAGCAACTCTTAATAACATCTTTCTTGGAAGTCATAACACGTTCACACACAGGAAACCTCCGCCGGCCAAAAGCCTTAATTGTCAGCGTGTGCCTCAAAATGATGCAACGCTGAGAAACCCGACACAAATCACTGAATCATTAATCCGTCTGATTTCCAGGCGTGTCGTCGGACAGCCTTTTGAACTAGAGTAGCTTCTAATGCTATCCGATTCAGGGGGATTCGAGGAGGACCAAACGCTCCCTCCCTCCCCCTCCTGTCTTCTGGTGTCTCCACATCACATGGCTGCGTCTCAACATTCCATACCATATTGGGCAAAACTCAGAGGCACTCTCTTGTGCTATTAGCCCTGGATTCAGAGGGAGCGTGGATCTGCCTCCATCTTTTCCACCCGACTCCCCAGCCACAGTCCGAGTTACACCTGCGCTTTGGAGCCGCCCTGACCCGGTTCCGCTCCTCGTCTCGAAATCTAGAAAGGGCACGAAGGTAGCCGAGCTAAAAAGGCTCGGTCCAACCCGCAAAGACGCCACCGGGTCACCGCCCAGTGCGGTGAGTCTACTCCTCCCGCGAAACAAATTTAGTATCTAATTGAGGAGATCACTCCAGATGGGCCTATGAGGACGTTGCACGAAGCAGGAACGCCGGGTTTTCCCGGACGGCCGGCGTCCGCCAGGGGTTCAGCTGTCACCGGGGCAGAATTTGAAACGTGGCCGTGCCAGTAACACGAGAGTCTCCCCGAGTCACCGGGGGCCTAAATCCGTTCCACGATAAGCTTTTTCAGAGAGGAGGAGACGCCGACACCTGTCAGGGAAACGCCTCCGCTCCAAAAAAGGAGGATTTCGACTCCTTCCTCTGGATCCCCGTGATGGAGCTCTGCGAGCGTCGCCTCTCACGCCCGCCCCAAAAGCTCCAGAAAGAAAGCTTTCTGGAGCTTTTGGAGCGGGCGTGAGAGACGACGCTCGCAATAAGGCTAAGGCCAGTAAGACTCGGGAATGTTTTTCCACATGGAAAGTGAAGAAAGGAGCGAACTGGCTTCTCAGTTAATGGCTGGGGAGAAATCTTGGGGGGGGGGGGGGGACCTGAAGCTGAAATGCATACTGGTCTCTGAAGGCCCCGGCTCTGAACGGTGCCACAAATCCACTTCACTTCCTGAGGGATCGTCATGGAGTTCAGCGGCTCTCCGAGCGTGAATATCCGACCACGACAGTCGCAGCGCTGGATTTCTGATTTTTGTTGTTGCTGTTTTTGCTTTTTCATACTTAACACCTAATTAATCCCCGGTGGGGGAAATTCAAGAATGTCTTTTGGAATATCACGGATGTAATAAAACAAAATACGGCAGGAAGAAAACCCTCCCCACATATAGTTCATGGCATTGACGTTGAAGGTTTGGTGTGCATATTATATTGGAAATAGGTTGGTTACAAGGTTAGGGACTTAAGATCTGAAAAAAGTACACCTCTAATATGGCTCTTTAGTTTGTTATTTATTGAATACTTCTGAAAATAGGTGTATGCTAGAGGTTTTACTTTCTACAGGCCATCTACAGTATTTATTCTAAATTATTTTGAAGAAATTAAACATGAATAAATAATCAAAAAATAAATTATATATATTAGTACACTATACTATACCACCATCTTTAGTGAGCAGGGTCAGCAGAATATTTATTCTATGAAAATCTTTTAATTAAATTTAAAAAATTTTTTATTATAATATAATAAATTAATTCTGCTGACCCTGCTCACTAAAGAGGCAACCAGCGGACGGCACCTCCATCGTACCTAAGCCTGCCTGAATTGATCTATTCTTCTTTTTCTTTTTCTTTCCATCCTTGCTCTCTGGCAACCTGGCTATCTCTCCCGCTTCCTCTCAGCAGAGGATAAGGGATTTTGTAAACCGCCACCATATTGCAAGCCTCACTATAAAAAGCAAGCGGCAGCACGCACGTCAGACCGCGGAGGAAGACGGTCGATGGAGATGAAAACTTTCGAGGGAAATTAAAAAATAAATAAATTAATAAATAAAAGCAGCTGGATAAAGAACCAGACTAGATTGTGAGAGGTCACTGGCCGAGTCCTTCCCGGCGACACATTATCAGGATAAGATAAGAAAACACTTTCACATTGTGCAGGAAAACAACCACGGTTCTAACCGCAGAAACATGATTTATGCAGACTTGGTTCAGCAAATCCCTGAATTTTTTCCACCTGGGGGTCATTCCAGTGCTATCTTATTTTAAGATTTTGGAGGATAAAATGTAAAGTGGGGGGGAGGGGGGGGACATGACCTTTGACCTCCCACCAGGTTCACCTTAAGTCAGCTTTGATGACCACCAGCAACAAGTATGACTCGAGCTGTCACGGCAGACCGCGGCTCCTCGGGCGATAACGACTGACGTTATAGCCGCTGACATTGCGCGCGCGCGCACACACACACACACACACACACACACACACACACACACACACTCATTTCTACCCCCGTCCACATCAGTGGATGGTTTTCTTCCTCGGCCCATAGCAGAGTCTCTGGCATGCTGCCAGACAGGGCTGCCAGAGAGGGGGGGGCGACCAAACAGTGGAAGGCAAAGAGAGCGAGAGTGAGGGAGAGAGAGAGAGAGAGAGAGAGAGAGAGAGAGAGAAAAGGGGAGATGGAGAAGGTTTGTGTGTGATTTCAGGGGAACGCAGGAAGAGAAAGCATCTGGAACCAGCTCCTTCTTTCCTCGGACGGACCGCCTTGCTCCCTTTTCGTCAAATCTACATTTAGCTTTTCTTTCTTTCTTTTTTGCTTTACTTTTTTTGGGAGGCACAAGTTTTTTGTTTTTTTTTAACTTTCAGGTTTTTTTTATCCGAGCAGATTTGGAGAGGACCATGACGACAACTTCACAATCCGTCCAAATTTAGCAACATTTCTGTCCGGCCCTGGGGATTGTGGAGCTGAACTTAGACAGACACACACACACACGCACACACACACGCACACGCAAACGCACGCACACACACACACACACACACACGCACACACACACACACACACACACACACACACACACGCACACCTGTTGAGTGAGGATCCCCCATGAGTGCGGTCATGGGCATCATTAGTGCGGTTGTCGCCTGAGCGGTCGGCGGAGTGGTGCAGCTGTCGTGCTCTGCTGAGCGTCTAAAAGTTTGGAGGTTCCGCTGCTCGGCCGGAGAGGAGATGTCCTCCTACTTCCCCCGCTCCAAGGACCTGAGCCGCACCAGGAAGTCCCTGTCCGACTCCCCGCCTTCCTCTCCTTCTCCCACCGCTAAGAACTTCAGAGTAAGAGCCAAACTTTTTTTTTTTTGTCTCTCAGAGATATCGAGCGGACGTCACGCACGAGCATAGTTTAGGGGATGGAGGGGTTGTTCATGTCCAAAGTGATAGAACACGTCTGTTTGCTCATGCTCTAGGAACTTCAAAAAACAAGTATTTGCAGATGAGGGTATGATTTTTTTTCATATATATATCTTGTTTGCATTCATTCAGATATTGCTGGATGGTTGCTCTTGTATTTGTTTGTTTTAAACCACCGGAAGCATCCTCATCTTTGACAAAGTTTGTTAAAGTGTCCAAATACTTAGACACACACAGCTTGATCAACAGCCACAACATGCTGTTTTTGAACCAACGATCTGAGGAGAATGAAGCCGTTCTTTATTTTAAGGGACATGGATTGTCAAGCGGTGATGTAATGTTGTGGGGAAATATGCGGTTTCACATAGAGTAGTACTGGTAGAATTCTCCTTTTCTTTTTTTTCTGACTTTCATTTTCTATTCCCGCTGTATTGTGTCTGTGCTGGTAGCCAGAAGTGGATTTTCCATGATGTCACTGCCTGCTTTGCATTGGCAATGTTTGCAAGAGAGGGAGGGAGAGAGGGAGAGAAAGAGAGGGAGAGAGAGAGAGAGAGAGAGAGAGAGAGAGCGAGAGGGAGAGAGAGAGACAGAGAGAGAGATTTTCAGAAGGGGCCTTTCCCCCAAATTAGCACAAAATTATCTGTGTTCTACAGACACAGAAAGGAGAGAAACAGAAAAAAAAGGTGTGAACAGAAGCTCCGCAGCCTTCAGCTCATAAATCTGACTTGACGCCAGATTGTTGTGTAGCCATTAAGGCGTTATTATCAGTCCGGAGGCGTCCGGAGAAAGGTACTTTATATGAATAAAGCATTTTATTCTCGTGTGAGGTGTGTGTTGGGCTATTTCCTACTATCCCAGGCAGCTGAAAAGCAGCATTTAGTTGAGAAGGGGAGTAGGGGAAGCCTAAAACATAGTCAGGATCGTTCTATATTTGATGAGGTTTATCGGCCATGTTGATGTCATGCTTTAGTGATTTTTACAGCCCTCCTTCGCGGGGCCGTCTCCATGTGCACACCGGATCTTACGCCTTGTGTTGACGCGTTGGCCGGAGAAAGCCGTAAAACAGCGCTGTCATGTTTACAGAGAGGCCGCGGCCCGACCAATGCCTCCGTTTACGGGGTGTTTCGATCAGTCGCAGGCCCCGTTCTGTTGTTCTTTTCCATAGCGAAGGAATGTCGGGCCCAGCTCCTGCCGTATAGCGCACAGAGCCACGCCGGCCGGTGCTGTATCCCTATGTTTCTCCTAATAAGGCAACATCGACCGGGGCTTCTGTCAGCAGGTTCCCAACATCCACGGCTTTTGATGATAAGATCGTTAAACACTGTTTCTATCCTCCAGAAAGATCGACTACATTCAAACACAGTCGCTCAAGGCCTGATTCTTTCTCCTTTTACATAGAAACTCTTCCTTAAGGCTTTGTGAATATAGCATTGGTAGCAAAAGCTTATGAACAAAATATAAGTATAGATATAGATCTGTACAGTGTAAAACCCTGACACTCAATCAACTTACTTATAACAATGCATTTGAACAATAGTTGCATTACATTTATCTGTGAATCCTTAAGACCCCTGGGGGACCTTGGACCTCACTTTGAGAACCGCTGCAATATAGGACTCAAAGCCACTAAGAGAAACCAAGAAGAGTGTCAATTTAGGAGAGAGATTATTTCAGTGGACCCTCTTACTCTTCCATTGCTCTGTCCGGTGGAACAGAAACAGCAATTATATTTAAATTCCAAACAACAAATCCATCTTTTGCTAAATCCGCCGTTGGACCACAACCCTGGTGAATGGACCACCTGGGAGCGTCCTCGGCCCTTCTTCACGCGGGGGTCACGGAGGTCTGTTTATCCCCCGGCTTCGCCGTCCTGCCTCGGCACATGACCACATAAGGACCGGCAGCGGTGGCTCAAGTTGTGTAAACAGCGGCTGAGGAATTGCTCTTTTGGTGCAATGCGAAGCATCCCGCCCACCCACCCAAAGG
This sequence comes from Zeus faber, assembly GCF_960531495.2. NCBI lineage: Eukaryota > Metazoa > Chordata > Actinopteri > Zeiformes > Zeidae > Zeus > Zeus faber. The sequence continues at coordinate 18,923,535 of NC_137194.1, read as the reverse complement.
AGAACCCAAAAGTGTCCCTTTTACACGCTTTCCTTTTCCGATGTGAACGCTTTCCCACGAAGATTGCGCTCTCGGCGTCTGAACCTGCCTCTCGGACCACAGTATGAAAAGAGCCGGGTGAAATCCAAACCACTTCCGAACAGAAACTCACCGCTTTTGGGCAAAGGACTAAATATCACAGCTCAGAGCCAGTCATGAGAAGCCCAGGAGAACATTAGAACAAACCGTGAAATGGCAGTCTGTCTCTCTCTGACCCTCAACATCTCAAGATTCAGGATTCAAGAGGTTTATTTATCACATACATATACATACGTTCATACATCTATGCAGTGAAATGTCATCGCAACGCACGGAGGCGCTCTCTCTCCTCATATCAGCCTCTTTTTTCAGGGCCGGCGGCGGCGGCACATCAAGGTGTTGTTCTCCTCGATGCCTTATAAGCCTATAAGCTGTCGCCGGCCATGTTTCTTGTCAGTAGAGCGGAGGCGGTGGGCACGGACCAGGCCTCGCCCGTAAAACTTCAGCCTCTAAAGTCGAGATATGTAAGGAGAAGTAATGCGATAACATCGTTAACCGCATTGCACACCGATGATGTTTTCCCACTAATCTCTGGATAAATAAATGGAAAATGGAAAATGGAATGCGTTGCACTCGTGGAAGTCTTGAGACGGGCGTGAAGGTCTGGAGTTCCCGAGGCTGAAGGCCGGAATCAGAAAACGGCAAATCTCCTCCGACATCCATATCAGACCGCATCCTCACGTCAGACCTCGAAAGGTGTCGCACAATAGGCTCCGATGACGTCATCATGGCGTCGGTGGCGTCTGTCCTGGCATTGACAGGATAAATGATATGGGCTCGCTTGGGTGTTTGCACTTCTCTCCTCCGGGACCCGAGACCCGGGAAAACACTGTCATAAGTCACTTAGAAGTTCACGCGGAGTCTTCTCCCGACGGAAAATATTTCACTCACTCTCGAGGCCTGCACTTAATTTTTAAAGTTCCAGCTGTATCTTGCGCAGTAAATTTTGGCAGGAGTGATTATCACACTCAAGCTTGAGGCCATTTTATTTGTGAGAGCGTTGGCTAACTATTTACTTTTCTTCCTTTTCAGCATGAAAGAGTGTCGCGGTAAGTGCTTTCTTTCGCTTCCCCTACGTAACTAATTCCCCCCCATAATCGTCAGAAAATAACGCAGAAAAAGGAGGGAAATAGACGTTGTGCTCCGCCCCAGGGTGGACTCCAGTGGAGGAGACGGCGCTGCAGACAAAGCCCTGGGTCGAACCAGCTCCTACATGAGGAGGGAGGCCAGGCTGGCATCACTCAATCGACTGGACGATGACTCCGGCCCCAAGGACTATAAGAAGGTATAATAATATTAAAAGCTATAAAAAAGAATATAATGTGAGAAGGTATCATTCTCAGCCCAGTGGCAATTACAAATTCAGCTGCAGTAATATGTTTAAAAATATGATAACATATTTTGTGTCAAGTGGAAAAGTCTCAAACCACGTAAGTAAGTGAAGAGGCACAGTGGTCGCTAGTTGACACTTATTCACAGGATAGTGGGAAAATGCCGTAACAGCAAAGCCTCATAAAAGGCCTTGTGTTTATCCTGATATACTCGACAAAACTTTGGTTCCACTCGGTCGGGATTAGACTACTCGTTTCCAGGAAGCGTCTACATTGTTGTATTTATTTCCAGATGTACGAGACGGCCCTGCACGAGAACGAGAAGCTCAAGTCCCGGCTGCAGGACAGCAAACAGGAGCTGGCCAGGATCCGCTCGCAGCTGGAAAGAGTCACCCAGGTAGGAACTAGAAACCCCATCACGTCTGTGTCCGACGGCAGCAATAAACACAAATCAAAACGCTTTTGGTGGAATAAATTAAGGTTGCTGAGGATGGACAAGGGTGATTAATGCATGACATCACCTTCTTCCAGCGTTTTGCATTAACGGCGCCTTGACTTTTTGGCTTTCAGAGACAAGACAGAATGTCGGAGAGGTCGTCCTCCGTACTTGAATCGGAGAAAAGGGTGAGTACCTTCACCCGCACTTTGGCTTTTTCATGGTTCAGAGGCGACTCCGTATTTCCGTATTATCAGTCTTTGAACGGCAATCGAACGATGCCTCTTTTAACATTTATTTTAGATTGCAAGAGAGCGTAGAACCGAAAAAACATTTGAGTTGTGAGTGCTGGGAAATAATAAGTATTAAAAATGTAGGACGGTTCTCGTTACTTTCTGTCCCAGGAAAAACACACCCTCGAGAAGAGAGTTTCAGATATGGAGGAGGAGGTGAAGGTAAGTACTGCCTCGCAAAGACCACATGTCATGGAGCCGGCGCGATGCAAACAAGATTAGAGTCCCATTTCCTTCAGACACTTGAAGTGTGTTTTATGTATGCTTTCTAAAACTCATTCAGATCATAAAAGAGTTCGTCAAAAAAACACACACACAAGTCAGTCCAGAAGGATTTACTCCAGGTCTGGTGGTAGTTGGTCTAACGGGCTGAGGGGGAAGGAGACGGAAGGTCAGGGCTGGAGGCTCATTACCCGCAGTGTCCCGCTGTGATGGGTCTGTTGTGTTGTGCCAGCCCTCCGCTCCGCTTGCTCCCCTTGTCAGGGTGAGCGCTGTGACCTAGTTCCAGCCGAATACCAAACCTCCTTCCAAGAGCGGGGAAAAAAGAGAGACCCACGTTTCTAAAACATTCCTGAACTGATTGTGCGCCCGGAAGAGACGGAGCGGGAAACGAGGCGAGGCCAATATCGGTCCCGGGGTGATGTGGCCTAGTACTGGGAGTCCACCACGCCTTTTTGACAAAAAACATTGGACCAATTCATTGGCCGATGGTCCATTGGATGAATCCCCATTTATCTGGACCATCAACCAATGGTGATTCATCAAACGGACCACTGGATGAATCTCTCCCCACGTCCTCGCAAATCATCGTCTGGAGTGCTAATAAATACATGAGAAATATTTTGTAACAACAATTCAATCTTCGGGTTTTGAGGCCATCGTCTTTGCCAGAGCGAGCCAACGGACCCTTTTCACGCGAAGAATAATGTGAGCAGTGAATGTCTGACCCCATGTTGTCGTAGTTTCCTCAGAGGGAAGCCCCAATGCGATTCCGCTGCGGGTACCAGCCCTGAGCTGGGCAGGCGGTCACGTGGGGAGTGGGGGGGATGGTGAGTGGTCCCCACCCGATGCGGACGGCGCGATCGACACCTGCCTGTCACCTCACGTTTAGGGCATGCCAACACGAGTGGAAGCGCACACACACACGTCACGTTACACCCTGAAAACACGTATGAGCAAAGACCCTCTTTTTCTCCTCACGTCAGAGTCCTTTGAGCACCGTACGGGTGTTGTTATCCCAGCATCTTCCGGTGTTTTTTTTTTTTGGGGGGGGGGGGGGGGGGGGGGGGGGGCACGATCGTTTCTGGCATCTGCTGGAATTATCTCAACTGTGAGAAATCCTCTGTGGTGTGTGTGTGTGTGTGTGTGTGTGTGTGTGTGTGTGTGTGTGTGTGTGAGAGACAGAGTCAGAGATGTGGGTCAGGATCTAAGAAGGGGGAGGGGGAATATCACGCGTTCTTTTTTTTTTTTCTTTCTTTTTTTTTTTTTTTTTAAGCTTAGCTCCTTCGGGTCTCCTCCTCCTCTTTCCTCTTTCGTCCGTCCGTCTTTCCAAAACGGCAAAGGTTTGTGGACGTTCTTTGAACTCCGTAACTGGGGGCTCGGCGAAGGGAAGGCTGCGATTTCAAGCGGTTTCCCAAAACAGTGTTCTTTGGGCTTGTAAAAACAGCTGGATGCACTCTTTACCTCATCCCTGGCACGTCCCCTCCGCTCTGCACACCAGTAGGCAGCGTGCGCGTAGACCACACGTGCACTGTGGTTAACCCCTAAAAAATGGCGTCAAACCACAGGCTTCTCCATTGATCCACGCTGAGGCTTTGGCCGATCCAGGCAAAGTGAAGGGAAATGCCGAAACATTTATTTCCCTTTGACGAATAAATGTTTTAGGTTCTCGTACCCCCACCCACCTTGCTGTTCCCCTTGCCCTCCTCCCCCAGCTGTACTTCATCTCTACATTAAGAACCTTCTACACCTTCAAGAGTTTCATGTACTGCTTCTCCTCGACGAGCCCCTTTAACGCTCCCTCATCTGTTTCCTGTTTGTGCACGCTTCCACTATTTGTTCGTCTCTGTACACGCTGTTTGTACCTGTCTTTCTCTTTGCACAAACTCCACCTCCTCGCACGCTCTCTCTCTCTCTCTCTCTCTCTCTCTCTCTCTCTCTCTCTCTCTCTCTCTCTCTCTCTCTCTCTCTCTCTCTCTCTCTCTCTCTCTCTCTCTCTCTCTCGTCCCTGTGTGCAGGCCTTCCCTGCCTTGGCTCAGCTCCAGGCCCTGCGGCGGGGGAACCAGCGTCTCTTGGCCGAGAACAGAGCCATGCTGCGGGTCCTCTCCCGTCTCTCTGAGATGTCGCCCCTGCCTGAAACCGAGGACCTCTGACCCCCGCCCCCACCCCCCTCCCCCGCCCCCCAACCACCACCACAACCGCCGCCACCCACCCTCCTCCTCCTGCGGCCATCTCTCCTCTTCCACTCCCCCCCTCTTTCTTTTCCTGATTCCTCCTCTCGTCTCCTCTCCAGGCAGGTTCCCTACCGTCTGACTACCGTCACCGCCCATCCGCAGAGAAATTGCACTCCCACTTTGTTTATGTTCCATTAACCCCCCCCCCCTACATTCCATCAGAGGGTAACCCCACTAACACCCCACCCACCCCATCCCCACCCCCCCAAACCAAACCATTGTCATGGGCCTCTCTAAGAACCTATTTTTAGTGGCGTTCATGGTACTTGCATAACGGCTGCTGAGCATCCCCGGAAAGATGTAATTATATTTTTCGAGTCTCAAACCGCGATAGATCCAGAGTCCACGCAGGCGTGAGGATGTTCAACTTCACATCCGCTGCCTCGTTGTTGCAGGTTAAAATTGAATGTGCGGTTTAATACGTTTGCAAAACTAACTCACTGACATTGCCTGCGATGCGGCGGGTGTGAGTTTCGTGTTGCTCAAAAGGGAATTGCAGAGAAAATCTTTAGCTAATAAGCCTGTATGTGTGTGTATGTGTGTGTGTATGTGTGTGTGTGTGTGTTTATGGACGTGTCTTTGTGGTTTTGTCAGCGGATCCAGGGCAGGGCGTCGTCTGGCCGCAGCGTTTTCCCTCATTATTACCAGCGCCAACGATAGTTTAAATGGAGGAGAGGGTTTCTCCTGACATGCATATTCATGGGGGCGCGTCGTCGCTGGAAACGTTTGAGCGAGCGGCACGCAACAGAGGTTTATTGTTCCCGTAGCTTCTCGGATGGAGGGGAAATATATTGACAAAGACTTTATGGTTATTTTTAGACGTGACTCATCCTGCGAGGGGTGCGACCTAGTTTGGAGAAGTTGACAATCTCCCTTTCTCTCTCTCTCTCTCTCTCTCTCTCTCTGTCTCTGTCATTCTTTCTTCCACCATTCACCGGCTGAGAATTGCCATATCCATCATCTTGTTGCATGATCTGACACTCTCAAGCATGTTCTCATTTATTTACTTGTCATTTTATTAAAGGCATTTCTTTTTTCTCCGCTAAAAGCCAAGATCCATTTGTCATTGCATCTGGAACATAGAGTTTTAGCATTTTAAACTACATGGTCCAAATATGCAATAGAATATTACACAGGGGTTGTAATAGAAACTCCTCTGCAGCGCTGTTTATATATAATACTGACCTCCATTTCCCCCACCGCTCCAGGTGTTAACCGAGCTCAAATCCGACAACCAGAGGCTAAAGGACGAGAACGGGGCTCTGATTCGCGTCATCAGCAAACTGTCCAAATGAAGCGGTCCCCGCGTCACACAAACCGATGCTGTTGATGAGATTTCAGCCCCCAAACACTCGCAGAAAACCATCCACTCGAACGTCGGGGAACCTTCCAGGGACCTTCCGTCCATTCAGTCAAGAGCCAAAGCACGAAAGATTGTTTCATTACAAGTTTGTTTTTTTCAATTCCCGCCCCGAGTGTGTGACTCATTTGCACCCAGACAGCCACTTGTTTTCCTTTTTCATTTCCACGTTTTAAATCCGGAAGCCATATGGAACGCCAGTCAAAGCCCGGAAGACGTCTGATATTGTGGCTAGAGATCACATCAGTAAATCCCATGAATTTATTTATTAATATATCTCTATGCACTCTGGAAAAATACTCTTTATCGTCTTGGTGACAAACAAGAGATTATAATCAGTAAACTTTTTTTTTTTTTTTTCTTCTCAAACCACAATAACACCGTCAAGTAGAACTTTTAATGGACCAGTGTAGTTTATTTATTTTACTTTTTTTTCTTCATGAATTGGTTATTCATTGAAATATTCCTGTTGCTTTTAATCCGTTTGTTCACATTGTTTGTTTTATTTTTGTTTTACTATCTAATGGCTTTGGAGCCCAAAAACTGTAATCTGTGACCTACTGTAAATATAATACAACATGTGGTATAATATATATATATATATATATATATATATATATATATATATATAAATAAAGAGTATAGGAGAACACCTTTATCCACACACACCAAGGTTTTCTCACTTTGCTAAATAAACTATAAAGGGCTGTGACTTTGATTCCCAATGATGGAGATGAAACCACATAAGACACGGACGCGGGTGATGGTAATTAAAAGGCCTTTATTTCCTATTTGTTTCTTACAGAACTGGTAACACATATGATAAACTCGTATTAATTTATTTGGTTCCCTTGAGGACTTTAATAAGGATCCCTAACGTTTGTCCACACAGGGGGAGGCGGGGCAGGGCGGCGGGGAGAGGGGGGTTCGAGAGGAGGTTTTTGTGAGCAACGTTTTTGTGTCCAGTCAAAGGGCTAAAGCATGCGATCAACAGTAGGCACAAAGTACTGACATGAACACGCGCACCACGACACAAAGACACGAAGAAACACAGCGAGAGGACACAACCTCGTTGTCCCCCGATGCTCAAAAAGATGACGGATGGGGGTCGATCGATAGAAAGAATAGGAAAGAAAGTCTTTTTTCGAATGCAACCGCATGGCGGGTGGAGGACGGACGGACGGACAGAGGGGACGGAGGTTTGGTACAGTCCTGCATGTTTGGCAGTAAAGAGTATGTCCACGTTGTAAACATGAAGGCCGGCGTTCTTTACACTTGGAAGAAAACATTGAAGGAAAAAAAATCCAATAAATAACAACACACGACAGTTTTCAAAATGGAGAGAGAACTCAGCTTTTCCACTAATTTAGCACAACATCAGCGGCGGCGTGGATGGGAACGGTGAACGCTGGTTTACACACACAGGACGACCTCTGGGAGAGAAGGAAATGTGGAAGCGAACAGGTTCTACGTTCAACAATAAAAAATACAATTAAAAAAAAACATAAAAAAAAAAAAAAAAAAAAAGACTCAAGATCGGATCTCACACACACACACACGCGGACGTAATTACAAATGGATGTTATGTTCAACAGAGGAGACGGGACGACGTGTCCTTTACCCGGCGAAGGGCTCCGGAGACATTTAGACGCGATGGTAAAATGGTCGACTGAGCTTTGGATGGTTTCCCTTTTTAAATCCCATCATTAAAGTCAAACAAAAAAAAAACTAAAATAAAAACAAACAGACTGGTGAACGGTGCTCTCAAACTGTCGTTGCGCAGCCGAAACAGCCAACACTTCCAGATGAAATTGTGCATAAATGACATCTACATAACTATCAAAAAAGAGTACACCATAACAATTTATATGTGTGTATAATTCAACGTGTGTGTCTGTGTTTTTTTTCGTTTTGTTTTTTTTTTCAAATAACTAAGATCTGTTTGGTTATAACACTGTCACCCATATAAGTGTCGATGTACATCTAAGGATGATAATGTGTCCCATGCATGCAGACCTGTACGGTACGAGGAGTTCGGTTATATGATCCAGTGCACGTCTGCTTTACATTTATTAGCTTTATAGATTCATCTCTTCAACGCGCACAGACACACGCACAGTTCTCAGTCTCTGTCCCCCATAGAACTTAGCTGTGACCTGGGCAGTGAAAAAGCATCGAAAATTACAAAAAATAAAAATAAAAAAAATTAAAAAAATAATAAAGTCACCCTGGATGTGCGCTCTGAACTTTGACTTAATCACATCCGTCCTGTTTGGGTCTCCGCGCCCTATTCCCGGCGGTGTGCACGCACGGAGAGCCAAACGGAATTCATTTGATCAAAGGCAATGGCAGCGCGCGGGTACTGGCAGTATTTCTAAAACTCGGGGCGACCGGGGACGAATCGGCGGCGTATCAGTCGGTCGCGGTCGATGCGATTCACCCTGACCTTGAACGGAGGAATCCTTTCCCGGCGGCGTGGAGAAGGATCGCCGCGGATTGGGCCGTATTAGCGTTGCCAGTCGCCAGGCGGCAGTTTAGCTTGAGGTCCACTAAATGAAACGGGATGTTTAACTCTAGGTGTGGCAGGCGGTAGAAACTGTAAAAAAAATGTTGCCACATATTTGTAAAAAACAAAAAACAGAAAAAAAAAAATCATCAATCATAATTGAATGCATAGTTCTATGGGTGAGATTCAGGCTCCAAACACTGAACGGGTTTTCCCTCATTAAAGTTTCTATGAACCGCTATGATATTAATAACAGTCACAGCTCTTCGCGACGTGGTTGGGGTGCACTGGATTAGTGGGAAAGGGAGAAAGAAACGAAATCCTGCTTAAGACCCTTCAGTCAGCGCGTTTTGCGCCGCGATGCTGCGCGTGGACGATTAAAATGCACATTCCACCGCTATAGGGGCACCGCGGAAAGTCCAAGAGCGCCCCGGATTGGTTCATAGATTGCACTCGGCCCTGGAATAGAACAAACTCTCATATAATATTTTTGTATTATTATCTTCGAGAACGTCATGTAGTATACTCTATGATTGGTACCACCAAAACGAGGCAAATATATTATTAACCACGACACTGTAAAATCAGCTCTACCTCTAGGAAAACAAGGACATCGTATAAAAGGACACACTCACTCGACTAAACACTCATTACTGTTCTCGGCGCGGACGTCGATATTAAAATGCGTTTTTCTGTCCTGTTTCGATGAGCAAAGAACCTCCGAACGGAATGTAAAAGAGCAACACTGGCCCGGGAAAATGAAGACGAGGTTTTTTTTTTTTTTGTAATTTATTTTTTTGTTGTTTTTTTTTTTAAACTTTTTTCTTTTTTTAATCATAAATCGACTCTAGCTTCTCAGCCGAGCTCTAAAGAGTTAGTGCTTGAGTTTTATGGCTTTAGTTTTTATCTTATTATTCGTCTATCCGTATACACATACACAAATTCGTATAATAAACACCTTGTAAAAGAGACACAGCCGTACGGGGGGGGGGGGGGGCGCGGGGAGGGGGTGTCAGGTCATTTCAAAGGAAGAAGGAGGAAACCCCATTTCCAGGAGGCGAGGGAGGAGGAGACAGACGGGACTCCGAGCCGTTTTTTCCCCCCTGAAGCTCTGCTCTCGCCACGTATTTCGACACGTTCCGGGGAAGGTGTCGGGATGGATTTCCTCCCAAATATCCGTCAATTCCGTCATCACCCGCACGCCTTGCGCACTGCGGCCAGCAGGGGGCGCTGTCAGGGGAGGGGGGGGGGGACACGACTTGGGAGACCCGACTATCCATGAAACCGTAATAAGACAGGAAAAAATACAAAAAAAAACAAAAACAAACATCAACAACAGAGAAGGAGTCCTGATAAAGCGCTGATATTTGCAAAGAAGACAAACGTTGACCTGCAAAGTAATGCAACCAAAGTACGAAGAACTTCTCAAAGCAAACTGACAGAATTCGGAAAAAAACACGAGGAGCGGAGGACGGCAAGCATGCGGCTACATCTTCATCCTACGTGAGGTCACACACGGTACTGGACGACACACTTGCTTGCGGAACGGCAGGCGTGGGGATGGGGGGGAAGGTTCTTATTAGTATTTACTCGTCTAATATAGTTATGACATTCTCTCCGACAATGGAAAATAAATTTGCTCGTTTAGAAAATATACAGTGCATGTTTGTTTTTTTTACCCCTCCCTTCTGTGAGTTATTAAAATGACGAATGACACCGATGGGGTTTTTTTTTTTTTACGCGCACAAGGTATTTTTGCTTTGTCTCTAAATCATGCTCTTATGTACAGTATTTTGTATAAACATGCAGTATCAACGTGGATGGACGAGGTGTCGAGGCAGAACTACGCGGCGACGGGTGGCTTGATTGCTTGCATGTTGTTCTTTTTTTCTTGAGTGTTGTTTTGTCAACAGAAGGAAAAATTTAAAATAAACGATACGAAACGCAATAAAAAAAAAAATTTAAAAAATGCAACTCGGAACGCCACATAAATATAAGGTTACAATTTCCGAACAGAGATTATTTAACGATCAACCAACATTCATTAAAAATCCCCCCCCCAACCCCAAAATATCATTTTTTATTTTTTTAAGTTACGAAACTGACTGTCGCTTGTTTGGAGACTTCGCGTTTGTGATTGTGTGACACTGCGTCTGTTTACGTGTGAAATACACCCGCTCCGCTCGTAACCCCGTCAACGGGAGCAAACCGCTTCGATCGCTGCAAATCTTTTTCCCGCCGCCGTCTTCCTGTATTAAAATCCACAAACCTAAAACCTAAAAAAATGGCGTCGAAGTCGTTGGGGAGCGGCGTTGTTTCGGTTTTCCCAAATCGCCGCGCACAGATCAATCCAATCTCACAACATTTCATCACAAAGAAAACGACATTGACCAGAGAACAAGGTAGTGCAATAAAATTCAGCAGTTTGGTAAAATGTGTATTAAAATACACACCGATCGATGCCTTCCTCCAGACCGTACCCTTGCAATCAAGTGAGAGAAGTAATATTTAAACAAAAAAAAAAAAGAATCAAATTTCATTCATAAAAAAATATATAAATAAACAGAAAAAAAATAAAAAAAATTTCAATGTAACAAACTGTTCCGCACTCTGATTTTCTTTGTTTTTCCAACATTCTCAAAATTAATAATTAAAGCTCTGATGTTTTTTTTTTTCTTCCATAAAATAAGTTGAACCGAACATTTTGATTTAAAGTGCTTGAGGAATAATAAAAAATAAAAATAACAATTTGATTTCCACACATAGACGGAACCCCAACTGGGGACAATAAGAGTTCCAGCTACGGCATCGACTTGAAATGAATGAATAAATAAATAAAAACAGAAGGAGAAAAAACACCACTAATTGGAAGGCGTCCCTGGTAGTTTGAGAATTGCTTATTTTTGTTGCTTGGAAGGCTTGTCTCCTTTATGACTGTAAGACGGGGTTGTTTTTTTTTTTTCGGGGTTTCCTTGAAGCGATAGATACCCTTGTTGTGAGTCCATGACTAATGGCAGTAGCACTGGACGAGTGAGACACAGGATCACAGGCATTTTTGGGGACAGGAGGGTGGATCGCAGGCAGTACACAACAGCTTTTTAAAACATTGCGTCGTTTCTTGTTGACGCCCGTCTCTCCCAAGTCTAAAAGGAGCCTCTGTGATACGCAGAGCGTCAGACACAAGCTTTGGGCGATTCTTCCCTCTCTCTCTCTCTCGCTCTCTCTCTCGCTCTCTCTCTCCGACAACCCTTCCCAGACCTCAGATTGCGATGGAAAACACACGTGGTCTCCATAGCGTAATAATGACGACCCGTTTAGTTGAAGAAAAATAAAAATAAAATAAAATAAAAAGTCATGGAGTCTCCCGTTTTTTTTTTTGTTTTTTTTTGTCGTTTGTTTTTTTTTGTTTGTTTGGTTTTTTTTTTCTCTCTTCTCAGTGTTTTTTTCCTGAGAAAACGGACGGGAGTGGGAGTGGGAGGGATGGGAACGGCAGTGAGTTTGCGGGCGGCGGGATATGTGCCTAACCCTATGCGCTGCCCGGCTCTAGGAATGTACTTCCAACTAACAGCATCATCTAGGAGGACGACTGATCTTTTTGGCAGGTGTGAACACACGGTGCACCAGGATACACCTAAAGGAATGGACCTGCTTGTGTTACTCTTCTAATACATGGCAGTATAAAGCATTTTGTTTGTTTGTTTTTAAGTAATTAAGCGTTTCACTTCTAAGCAACAGTGTCGCTAAAAGTATGGGATGACGAATACAACATGAGTGAAGGTATGTATTATTATTATTATGATTATTATATTATTATTATTCTTCCCTCCATCGCCCGTGAAGCCCTCCTCTTCGTCATACACGCCTCTGTATTCTCACCGGTAAAACCACAACCCCAATACAAAAATATATCTAAAGGAAAACAACAGAGTATCTGTCCATTGTGTAGCTTGTCTTCTTTTTGTTTTTAGTTTTTTTTCTTCCAATGGTAATGGGTGATTATAGCATGAGAATTATTGAAACACTTATTTCCTCACCATGTCAAATGCTATCTAGGTATCTTTTTTTGCATGGTGATGGAGGGGAGGAGGGGGTCTGTAGAGTCGTTCTATTCATCGCCATGTTGTTTTGGGTTTGACTCAGATGTGTGGGACTAAATGGGCGGGGGGATAGGAAAGGGGGGGTGATAGAGGGGGCCGGGGGGGGGCTGTGCTCGTGGAGTTTTACTTTTTGGCCGTCAGGGCGGCCAGCGAGGCGTCCACCTCCTCCTCGGGCTGCAGCGGATGCCACTGGGCGATGGGGCGGCGCGGGTTGGCCAGCATGTCGGACCAGTGCTTCAGCCCGGCGCCCGTGGACTTGCTGCCAACCCAGATCTTCCCGATAGCGTCGTTCTTGCCGATCTTGTCGTAGTCCAGCACCGTGATGACAGCTTGGATTTTCTGGAACGAGTGAGAAAGGAGAAAAAAAAAAAAAACAAAAAAAAAAAACCCTTCAGCAAGAATTCTAATGTCGTGGAAAAATACGTTCGTTTTCGATCATTTTGGCTTGTCTGGCACAGGTCAATCAATATATTCTGTGCCACCTGATGCCAAATACCAATGGAAAGTGTCTTATTACTTTAGTGCCAGTGATTCAAAATCAAACTGAAGGTTTGGAAAGTAAGAAGGTATGTGTTTTTGGGGTATTTTAAGAAAAAAATGTCTCCCTGCATTAATTGTGAAATGCATGAAAACCTTATATATATATATATATATAATTGATTAACATTTTATCTCAGTATTTCCAATATTAAAAAACAAAAATGTGTACGGAAAAAGGCATTATTTATGAAACAAGAGTCAAAGGCGAGTTATCAGCACGGTATTGAAAGTGTTCAAAAACACACCCTAGAGAGTGGAGTTCCAATCACGCCACCTCACCTGCATCTGCTCGAGGGGAATCTCAAAACTGAAGGACTCGTTGTAGTACGGGTTCAGAGTGTTCTTCTTCACCGTCGTCTTCTTCTTCTTCAGCCTCTTGCCGTTCTGCAGTAGGTTGATCTTCACATAAGGATCTTGAAGTCAAAAAAAAAAAAAAAAAGATGGGAGGATTATTAAAAGGAAATCCACTGTGTGGCTGCAATGCTGCCGTGCGCCGGCAGGAGGCGGCAGTGCTGCGGCCAGGGGGAGTAAAGTGCTGCAGCGTCAAAGCAGGGCAGACCAAATGGCTGAAAGTCAAGTAAATAACTGGCAACCCTCAATGCAGTGATGCAGGGTGCATCATGCATGGCATTTTCACATCATCCCCTCTAGTGATCATCATTTCTTCAAGAAATTCAAATGAAATCGCACACAACGCTGTCCCCATCACTAAAACAACATAAGCCTTTCATTTTGAAATGGAAAAACTTCTCGTAATCCAATCAACTGCACAGAGGCCGCCGATCCGAAAACTTGCATCGTACTCAGACGGAACGGGGAGACTATTTTTAAAGACGAGACATCTGACGCCTCGCCGTACCTGAAAGTCCTCCCACGTCCATTTTCTTCAGGTTCTTGGCTTCCAGAATGCAGATGGTGAGTTTGCCAGCAGTGGGCACGTAGCGCAGAGAGATGCAAATGTCACCCAGCTTCTCTGGCTGTGTGGGATGGAGGCGAGAAGGCAACGTTAAACACGTTTTGAATACAAAGTTACCAGAAGCAAGGAACACAGAACAGGCAACAATAGAACAAGGTAATGCAAAAAAAATATTAAATTCCTCTTTCTAGTTTTCCTCGATGCCGTGTGATCCGGGGCCTTCCTCACAATCAACAATCTATATCTGCATCTCTGTGTCATTGTTGTTGTTGTTGTTGTTATTCTTGTTGCGACAGTGTTTCGCAGCTTTTCTCCCGCCCCCGTTAATCCCCAGGCGCGTTCACATAAACGTGTGATGGTTTTGGGAACAATCCGGTTGAGTGAAACACGGACAGGTGTAATGACTTATTTCCCATCAGAGAGCAAAACGATTAACAAACCAATCATGACGCTGAAAAGCGACACGACATAATTGCAAACTTTGTTTTCGGTCAACTTTGCTTTTAACCCTCCTATCTATTACTCAGGTGTATTTTAAATGTATGACTATATTTCTATTAGCCTGATAACAAAATATTTCACTTATATTTATATCTATAGCCACAGTCAATACCAGCAACCACCTTGCCATAGCCTTTTCATTTATCTGTATATTTTTGTATAGTTGGTTTTTTCTGCACCAACCCCTCACCAAGACATATTCCGATTCCGATTTATACTTGTATAAGCAGTATATTTGCTTTGCTATTTGCTTTTTCATAGTTTGTAAATATTTCAAAAGCAGCAATGCACAATGACACACAGGATGATATTAAATCACTTCTGCTGATAATTAGGGGGCTAGACACAGAAGCCCGGCCTCGCCAAACTACTTCAGATGTGCCTCGGGCGGTGCCCATAAATTTCCATAAAATTGGCTCCAAATGTCTCGGTTGGCCACCGAGCTGCGACAAGCAGCGCACATGCCAGCGACAGTGTTTCACCGGGGCTGGGCAGGGACCTCCTTTCACGGAGATTCCTTGAATTTGTCCCACTACACCTGCACAGGGCTCAACAGCGAGAACCACCCGCTCCCTACCCACGTCTGGCCATAATTAGTATATCAACATTGCTGGATTATTGGATGTATTGTGCAAGACACGCAATGCAATTTCAACTTAAAGCTGATAATATTTATTAATGCATTATGAAGATGATAGGAATATCAAACACGTTTGTGTTATCTCTTTGTGACTTTAATGTGTAATGTGTGAGCTGAAAGTTGGAAATATTTTAAGAACAGTGTTGAAATAATGCAAATGAATGGCATGACATTTCACTTGATATATAGTATGTATGACCGTATGTATATGTGTGTGACAAATAACCTCTTGAATCTTCAATCTATATCAACATATTAGATCTCCATACAGAGAAAATATATTTTCGCTATATAAGAGCGGTGGGGGTGAAATATCATGCTGAACTAATTCAACCAATAAATCCCGAGACAGGCCCCTGGTGAGTCTGTCAAATGTTATCAACAAAATTGATGAAACCACTTATGCTGCCTGTTTTTTAAAAGTAATGATGATTCTCCAAGATTTTTCCGCAAAATGAAAAGCTACTGTATTGTCTTCACTCAGTAATAAAAAAACATAATGCCTGGCTAAACCGCTGTACAACATATCAGAATATCTATATTGGCAAGAATGTGCAGACATGACATGAACAGACCGAGAAGCATGAACATGTTGAATGCTGAAACGTGCATGTTGTGTTTGTGTGGAGGTTTTTGTGTTCTTTTTACGTACCTCTTCTTGGTCGGCGCTGTCGAGGTCCCGCCACTCCTCAATCGGCTTCGCCAGATCCAGGGTGTTCATGGGGAATTTAATCTCCCCGATGACGTCGTGTTTGGAGAAGCGGTCAAAGTCGTAGACGGACATCACCAGAGTCTTGCCGCCCATTTCTTGGAAGGGAATCTAGGAAAACAAAGCCGGCAGACGCGAACGTTTGACAAAAATCTCATTGATGAAATGTCACACGTACGCTGCTGATTAATTACAGATTCAGAAGGAGGAGAAATGAATCAGTACGATGAGTCAGAAGCGCAGGTTGCGGCCTCGCCCAGACCTTGGAAGGTGTGAATCTAGCGGCTGCCTCTTTAATGTGCAGACTCGGCAGAATCTCTCGGAACGCTGAGTCAGCAGACGGCCGCACCGGGCCGGCACCGGCCTCTCCTTTAAACGCGTTTTCTATCAGGTTATCCTTGACATTAAAGCGGGAGCTGGTTTCAGCCTCGTTGGCCACATCTTGTCAAGGTGCATCATAGAATTCCTCCACAATTTTATGCAAGACGCAGCAACACCTTGGAATAGTCTGTTCACGTTCATATCTTGTGTTAATGTTATTCATTGTCATTTGTAATGATTTTTTTTTTTTTTGTGAAATCTGCCTCAGTTTTCAAAATGAATTTAAATTGTTTCATATTTGATTTTTATCATATCAGAACTATATTATTATAGATAAACATCAGTAATGGCATTTCTAACTAGGTGCACTTCAATTATAAATATTAATGATTGGATAACAGGATAATTGGATAAATGGTGATGAACTAGAGAAACAGAGAGAAGAAGAAGAAACAGTCTTTATTTGTCACACAACACACCACAACACATGCTTGCACACACACACGCATGCACATGCACATGCTTTGGATGGTGGCTGGTGAAATGGTTCCTCTGCATTTAACCCATCCTGGCCTGTCCTTCCTCCGGGGCCACAGCCAGGAGCAGTGGGCAGCGTACGTGGACGCGCCCGGGGACCAGGTGATAAGTGTCCATCGCTGGTCAGACGATGATGGGTGCATGTTTTTGGTGGGGGTCCTTACTGACGTGAGGTGGAGGAAACCCCATGTGAGCACGGGGGGGAACATGCAAACTCCACACTATTTGGGATAGTTATGAGCAGACTTTCATAACTTGTGTACGAATAAAAATGCATTACAAAAGAAATGAATGAGGTGAGAGCGCGACGACGACTCCATCGACCTCAAAGCGCCCTGCGCCCACCTTGAAGATGAAGGTCTCGTTGAAGACCGGGTTGAGCGTTTTCTTGTGGACCTTCGTGTCAAACTTCTTCTTCTTGTCGGGGAGGACGAAGACCTTGACGTAAGGGTCCGACGTGCCACCGCTGTCCATGGAGAGCAGATCCGCCGCTTGGAGGATGCCCACCGTGAGCTGCGGAGCGGGAGGCAGGTTCAAATGCGGTTATCGAAGGAACGGGAGGCGGCGGGGTTAAAGACGTGAAAGATGGTGGGAGCCGTCGATGAAACGAGCGTCTCTTCGAAGCCGAGCTTGTCGGATAAGGGAGATCAGTAAAGCGCGTTTACCTGTTACGCCCGGCGTTCTGCGCACGGACAACGCTCACCTTGTTCTCCTGGAAGTCGTAATCGATGGAGTACTGCAGCTTCCCCAGCTTCTCCTTCTCCTTCACCTCCTCCTCCTTCTCGTCGCCGGTCAGCCCGGTCTCGGCGTCGTCTTCGTCGTCGTCGTCCTCCTGTTGTTTCTGCAACGACAAAACGTTCCCCGGCGGCGCGATGAGGAACAGGTCGGCGGCTGGCGGGCGGTTTGTTATTTCTGAGGGCGCTCGGCGCACCGTGGCCCCGGGGCTCGGCAGTCGGGTTAGTAGCGCCACCTACCTGCCACTTACTTCCCCCCGAGCACCCCGTGGTTACTAGTGCAATCTGCTCATCGATGACCACTGTTGCAACCTGACTTGATTTCACTATTCTCTTGGCTGACACCATTTGCTGTTTCCTCCATGAGCATTGTGGAAAAATTCTTAAGTCACAAAAGGCCGCTTTCATTTCATTTCAGAGACTTTTTAAGAAACGGCATTTCAACACACTCCGCTGGGTTTTGTGCAATGACTGGAGAGAAAAGGCATCAGGGAAACCAAAAGAAACAACATAATGAAAAAAGCAAACATAAGTTATTTGGAACAAAGTGTCAAGACCCCCATGCAGCTTATTGTCCAGAGCTCCCCTACACTGCACAAGAATGCACATTATATGTATATACCGTATATACATGTATATATATATAGATATATATAAATATCTATATATATACACACATATATATATATATGTATATATATATATATATATACACACACACATATATATATATATATATATGCTATTGTAAATCCTGAAGCTTACTGTAAACCCTGTGCTGTTCACTGACAATCTAAACCAGTGAAGGCCATGCACAGTAGAAACTGAAATGTGTGATTTTATACTGTGCGACCAACAGAGCAACTACTTGTTCAAAGTCCCCAAATGTTTCATCAGTGCAACACTTTATTAGCATATTTGATAGATATGATAAAAAATAAAATCATAATTTAAGGATTTTTTTTTTTAAATATATTTTTCATCTAAAAATGTTTAATATATTTTTTAATATACTTTGTTATATATTTAAGAAAATATATTTTTTATAAAAAGTAAATGAATAGAATTTTTTATTAATTCATTTTGGCTCATCTTTATTATTGATTAATTAATTTGAATATAAATATTTTTCAAATAATGTAAAAAATATATATATTATATACATTTCTTCATCATCTATTGGCGGGCCAGACCTCAGGGGTCTTTGTCAACCTGTGGCCCTTGGGACGGACGCAAGTTGGGCACCACTGATCAAAAATGTTCAATAAACAACGACACCCTAGAGACAATATTAGTGTTTGACCTTTATCTCCGCCTGACAAAAGTCATCATCCTGACTTGTAAATAATGTGTTTACACTGATTTAGATAAGCTCGTTCTCGTTCTAACCCCTTCGTCAAATATTTGTGACTTGCTGAATCACTGGAGGATTCATAATGATGATGTCAAAATTTTGTATAAATTGGACATCTTTTATCTCTTAAGTCCCATATTTTGGATTACCATTCATCCTCATTTTGTGCTAGATTTGGAATTAAGAAAGGGACTGAAAGAAACCCTGAGGTGACGGAAAAAGGAAAGTATATATAATATAATCAGCGTTGACTAGTCTTACCACCACGCACAGTGTTTTATTCTCTGCTCTCTTCTAAGGCAGTCGTGACTAATTGTTTGCATAATATCAAAGTGAAGCTTAAAGCAAAATTAAAAGGCTGGGTAATATCTCCGTGTGGCCTACTTTCTATGGCTGTCTTCTTGAAATAACATTGATGTCTTCGTAATATTGGAGCGGTCAGCTACTTACTGCTGAACTGGAAAAGGAATAGGGCACACACACAAACACACACATTATACTGTACGCACAATCCCATATACACAGCATAGGCACCTAACACACACATGCACACACACACACGCACGCACGCACGCACGCAAGCACGCACGCACGCACGCACACACCTACGTCCAACTGAATACATGCAGATCCCCAGGCATGCTTGAAACCTTCTTCTTTCACACCGCTTACAACCTCACACGTACAAAAAACCAGATCATACCCTTATTTGTGTCATTCTCTATCTCTACGTGTTAAATGCTTGTCATTCAGGCATGCCAGGCCACAAAATGCAGTATTCAGTAAACAGGTCTCTCTGATAGTGAAATATGAATGAATTACCTTGAATTCTCTAAAGATTGTGACAGAATGTTCTGATGGGTTTTATAACCAAGGTATATAAAAAAAAAACAGGCTTTTGCAAGCTTTAAAAGCTGCTGTCCATGAAATATGTCCTTTTAAGTGAAATGTCCATGGGAGAGACCATGCTTCAGAAGAAAGTCGCAGTTTCATTCAAACTTCCGGTGGGGTGCAAAGATATTGTCGTGGTAAGCCCATTGTT
Organism: Zeus faber; assembly: GCF_960531495.2. NCBI lineage: Eukaryota > Metazoa > Chordata > Actinopteri > Zeiformes > Zeidae > Zeus > Zeus faber. The sequence continues at coordinate 18,903,687 of NC_137194.1, read as the reverse complement.
TTATTTGCGGTCTTGCATCGACAGTCGTCCACAGCCAAGCGCTTTTGCTGAATCACAAACTTTGCTCACACAGCCAATCGGTTATAATCTGCAGGTTTAATTTACTGCCATCAGGCCTGAAAAGACGCACTATAGTTCACTGCGTTATTCGTCTGTGGGTAAATATTTTTGCCCAGCATTTTTCTCTTGCCTGACACCCAAATTCTTTGAGGAGAGAAAGGGAGTCATTGTTATCACCTCACATGTCAGCAGCATGGGTCATCCAGGAAAGTTACTCTCAAGTCAAGTTGTGGCCATTCAATGGTACCTACAGCAAGGGCAGATGTTGGTCTTTGTCAAGAGATTCAAACAGCTTTATCTGTCGTGGAACTCTGAGCAGGTTTGCACAGGCGGAGAATAGCTTTGAGTGTGTGTGTGTGTGTGTGTGTGTGTGTGTGTGTGTGTGTGTGTGTGTGTGTGTGTGTGTGTGTGTGTGTGTGTGTGTGTGTGTGTGAATCCAAGGCCAGCAGCCTTGAAAATGTGATAAGAATGTGCAAATGTACAATAACACTGCGTTATTGTATTGTTATTAACACACGCTACTTGACAGTGCAATCACCGTGAAGGTGCTGCTCTGGTGGAAACCTGCTCAAAGCCTCCACTGAGGTAAAGGTTCACCCATGATTTGACAAATATCCAACTTCACCCTTTGCACATGCATGTTAGTGATCTCTAGCGATTCGCTTGGTGCACTCGTCATTCAAAGACTGAACCATAGGATGAGTTTCACGTTCATTTTAAACCGTAAACGTCTGCGCTAAAAAAGAAACAGCTCTTTGCTTTGTTGGGTTTGGCCAAAAGTGCAACCTCTGGATACTCAAGACATGGCAGTTGGTGCAGCATATCATTTCAGTGGATTTGCGAAGCAGCTTAAATCGCTCCCATAGATCCTCAAGCACCCGCAGCACCTAAGCTTGCAAGACTAAGGAAGCCATAGCACTCATTTGTCATCACTGCAATCCATCCATCCCTCCAAGCCCAGCACCCCCCCCCCACCCCCACCCGCCGCCCCCCCCCCCCCCACCTCTCCCCACCCCACCCCCGCCCTGGTCTGCGCTTACACAGAGCGGCCAGCGGGGGGCGCCGCGTGCCATCAGACCTACCGTAGGCAGAGAAGTCCACCACAGTCAAGATACACGAAGCACACATAAGACACAAAGCAGGAAGGAGGAGAGCAGAGAGAAAGGCAGAGATTGAACTCACAGCAGACACCAAATAACGGTAATCACAGCAAATACAGTCGGCTACGCTAAGGGGTGCGGAGAAAATGACACGTGGAGGATCCTCCCAATTAGCGCAATCGCTTTCAAGCCAGAAATGGACTAAATGACTAAATTGCTAATAATATATATATATATATATATATATATATATATATATATATATATATGTATTTATTTTAATTTTTTTTTTTTTTTATGTATCGGTTGAAGTTAAAATGCCTCAAACTCACACGTCAAATCATCTACAGTCAGGGGTATTTTAACAGTCACTTCAGAATTCTACTATAACGTAAAAACGTGTTGAGTTATGGGGTCCGATTTTTTTCTTCATAAATAATTATCTGTGTTTAATTGACCAAACCTATGTCATTTTCCACCCGAGACCCGAAGCACAAGAGAGGGAGCAACAGTAACATTACAACAATACAGTAAATAACGACAAATATAGGCGTGGTAAATGAACTTTCGATTGTGATGACAGAAACTGTCGCGAACAAAAAGCTATGTCGAAGAACTGAGATAGCGATCTGCAATGGCTAATTTTGCATTTTTTATTTTTATTTCTTTCGCCAATTTTGGTATATTTGTGTCACGAGAGCCTCTGCTGTGTAGTCGCCTTCATTCCTACAAATCAAGCGCTTACTTTTCGGAAGGCGCGTAAGTCATTTTGAGCGTGAATATCGTCCTTCACCCCAAACACTAACCCCCCGCCCCCCGCCAAGAAACGTACCTCTCCCCCCTTCATGTTCTTCATCCCCATGTCACCCTTCCCCTTCTTGCCCTTCTTATTCTTCTTCTTTTTGCAGCAGCATTTCTTGATGATGCAGAAGCAGCACGTGAGAATGAGCAAAGCGGCGACCACGGCGATGGCGACGATGGCCCAGGACGGCACTAAGAGAAAGCAAAAGGGACGAAACACAGACGGACAGATCCACAGACATGCATTCACACCCCGTTAACCAAGAAATACAGGGTTGACATTTGGCCGCAAAATTATTAAACCAGACTTAATGATATGGCCGAGGCCAAAATGTAATTAGTAAAAGGTGCTAAGTTAGCAATTAGATTGGTTGAATATTAGATTCTCTGCTATTGGGAAGGGCAGCCCTTGATCGATACCGAATAAAGACATTACATGCCTATCAATGTCTGGCGGGAGGGAGAAATCTAATTTTAAAATCACTGCTTGAAGGCACATCAATAGAGGCTGGCCCGAGTCGGCCGACCGGCTAGGCCCGGCCCAGACACTCACGTGGGATCTTGTCGATTTCATTCAGGAACTTGTTCTTGATCTCGTCGAAGGCGTCGTTCTTGTTGACGGCTTCGGTGGAGTTGTCCCCGGGGGTGGACGCCATGGGGGCCGGGGTGCCGGTCAGCGCGGCGGCCCCTGTCGGCTCCGGGGCGACCATGGCCGCCGCGTGCTTCTTCAGCGCGTTCCAATTCCCTGGCATTTAGGCTACGCTCACGGTCCCTGGGAAACACCAGAGGGGCGGAGGTGAAGATCCTCGGCGACACCCAGAGCGTCCGTTCATCCTCACTGATTGATCGCACAAATCTGGTCACAAGTGCATCATATGCTGGTAATGCAGTTTGTTGACATTTTTGTGCCTTTCCAAGCACTCGTATAACCTCTGGACAATCACGGGGGAAGGTGCTTAAAATATGAGTGGGCGTGCTTCTACGGAGCACAGTGGGTGCTCATACTATTTTCAAGTTTAAGTTTAAGAGATTATTTGTCACATACGGTCGTACATATATGCAGTGAAATGTCATGACACCCGGTGATTACGCACCAGCTCTAAAAGCTCGAAAAATACTCGAATGTGCGTAATCGACACCAGGCGCTCGCGCAGGCGGCCGCGAGGGGCGGCGCCACAATCGCGATTCTGGGTTCTATAATTATATAATAGGGTTAATTGTCTGTGTTGTATTAAATATACATACATAAATATATATATAAATATCGAAATCCTCCTAAATGAAACTTTACCATAACTTACCTCCAGTACTTGCCTCACAGAGTAGAAATCCTAACAACACAGGGAAATGAAAATCTTCACCGAAAAGTGAAACCGAATCCTCGTGACGTGACGTCAGCAATTGTTACTCGACGACACACGCCCCCCCCACAACAACGTCTCCGTTGGTTGTGATTTTACGCTACAAATACAAGATTCACATATGTAAATATCACCGCTGAAGTCGTCGATGTAACAACATCCTGAATGCAATACAAAATCACCCGAAAGGCCTGGCGAGAAGGCAGTTTACACGAAACAGGCAGCGTGAAAAAATAAAAAGAAGTGAATTATGCAATTTGAAAAAGTATTATGGTTAATTAAATGTTATTATTCAAATAGATGGATGGTGTTTGGCTTTAATTGAGATACTATTGGCATCCATATTAAAAACAATTTAACATCTTTTAAATCCTTGGCAAATAAAACTCGGATTATAAGTATCACAAATATATTCTCATTAAGGTTGCGTGCTCCTGAAGAGACACAATATATTATTAACAATATCACGCTCTTACATAATGTAATAGTGTGATATTAACAATATGACACGGATATATTAGTTACAACAGTGCCTCAATGAAAAGTACAAATTACAACTCAAGGAGCAAACTTTAAAGCCAACGTCCCGAATATTGTGAAATGTGGTAAAGTAGATTAAAGTGTTAGTGAGGAAAACACTTTTATGTGATTTTCCCCTTTTAAAATGTTGTCGGGCAACGCAGAAAACCCAGGACAGTGCTGAAGCTGTTAACATTAGAGGAAGTAACTCCAAACAGTTCACCCAAATCTACAGAGAATCTACAAAATTAGGAGACTTGTAAGGTGAGTTGCAGTTGGATGGAGCCGGGGACGAACCTCGACAGGTTCGACCAAGTCCCTTGTGCTGCCTTCAAACCGGAAGTCGTGCTAGTGGAAGAGAGCATGAGGCCAGGCTGGCGGAGAACACATTGCTTTTCTGCCACAGTGACGGACCCGGTAGATGCCGTTTTCTGTGGAACATAGCACTTAAATGGCTTTGATAAAAACCGTGGATTGATATAAAAGTTCTTTTTTTTTTTTTTCTATTTATGCATTCCGTGGAGGCTGTTTGGTGCTTGTAGGGAGGAAGCAGATGGAGGATTTGGATGCGGTGGTCGTGCGTGGCGCGGTGGGGTCTGGTGATAAAGGTGGTTTGTACTTGTATAAAAATATAATTAAATATGAACAATTAATAATAAAAGAAGGGCTTCTTTTGCCAGTGAAAACCAGGTGATCAGACATTGATCACTCAGTTTACAGATTGTTGTTCTGTTTGGTCTGGTCTTAGGGGTGGCGGTGGCTCAGGAGGTGGAGCGGCTGGTTTAGCAATCGGAGATTTACCGATTCAGTCCCCGGCTCCTCCTGGTCACGTGCTAAATTGTCCTTGGGCAAGACACTTAACCCCCTAACTGCTCTCGTTGAGCTGGTGTGCCCCTTGCACGGCTGCCGCCACACTCCATTTACCATTTTTTTATGTGGCACAGCGCTGCCTCACAGCGAGAAAGGTCCCGGGTTTGATTCCCGCCTGAGGCGCTGTTGGCACCGTCCTCAGCTGGGTCATCTCCCAATCAGGGGCATTTCTGTGTGTTCAGAGTTTGCATGTTCTCCCCGTTCTCACATGGGGTCTCCTCCAACGTAAAAGGACCCCAATTAAAAACACGCAGACCACTTTTCTGTCCTGCGCCTGACCACAACATGGATACACCACCTGGAATTGGTACGTCAGCGCCCGGTGACATAGTGAGGGCGGCCCGCTGCTCCTGGCTACCGCCTGGAGAAAGGACGGCTGGGATGGTTCTCCAGTCACCACTCCCTGCATGTGTGTGTTGTGTGTTACTAAGTGCATCAGCACCCGTGAGACCAATAAAATGATGATTCTATTCTATCACTACCGGGAAACAGATCTCTATAGATGTCTCTCTTGAAGCCACATAAAAATATCCATAAATATATCCATAATGAAAAATAATCCATCGTCAAACCTGCTTGGAGATGAATATGACGCTTTGTATCGGGCTTCTGTAAAGTTCACCAGCTATGAATGACGATATGTTTAGGAGGGAATTTAACATTCATTTAAGTTTGCAATAAAATATTAATAGTAAGCTGCATTTTTGTAGCTACGTGCATGACTAAAATTCGTATACATAATAACAGAGACTAATCCATTTAGTTTCATATATTGCAGTCTCTGTACATCACCATAGCAACATATCGTCATGCGTGTCTCCTTTTGCCGTCGTACCTCCCCCTCGCTCCCCTGTGCCGCTCAGAAAGCGCCGTCATGCCGTTGCCGTCTACCGCGTCCCATGTGGATGCGGCATTGGCGCGATAGAAGGGAATAAAAAGTGGGACGTAGTGCGGGCGAGGGACGTGTGGGGTGTTCCCTCCGACCCCGCTGCTGTTCCAACCCGCTCTTATCGGCCCCGGATATCAAACTGTGACAACTGCAGGCGGCAGGCTCCCGGTGCTGGAGCCGTGAGCGATTGGACCGCGGCTGGATTCAGAAACCCAGAGACAGATGACAAACGTAACGAGAGGAGACTCCTCCAGCTGATTTCATTAAAGCCCCGGCGATATGGGCAAACAAAAAAATAATTTCTCATCTCTCAAGTGGCGACGACACTGCCTCTATTTTTTGCTCCGCGTAAATTATTGAAATCGAGGCTGACAGCGGGAAGGATACGCTTATATTATTCAGGGCCCGCGACCGGTTACGAATGTCTGCTTCTGGAATAGCTCGCGTTAGGGGTGTGAAGGCTGGCATTTCAAACTATCGGTGTCTAGCCATCTTACACACCAGGAGGCATGCTTCATCCCGGCTGGATCACAGACATTGCATTGAGTAACCTCCCGCCGCTGTCAAGGAGCCGCGCGTTCCGAGTTGTTCACCGTCCGGGTAGTCGACCCGTTTCTGAGAGAACACCGTCGCTTTTTTGGACGCCGATCGCTGCGTCTCTTCTTAAAAACACACACACACACACACACACACACACACAGATAAATGCGAACGGCGGGATTTACAAACGACCTGCGGTATGGGCCGAGTGCACGCCTAACAGCACGCTGTCCTGGACGTCTGTATCGCGGTTGTTTTGTGTCAAGGCGGCAGGAATTAAATTAACATTCACGGGTTATTTGAGCCTTTTATCTGTTATACTCTGAGGTGTCAGTGAGAGGGGACCGAGAGGGCAGGGATGTGTTCTCTTGTTTTATGATAGCTATTAGTCCCGCTTCATGTAGCCAGCTCTTTTCAGTCATTCTGGAAATTAATTGAATGAGCCGTTTTCCCTGCCAAGGCCCGAGCCTTAAACCGGTCGAAAAACAACTCCTAAAATCCGGCAGGACCTTCAAAAAAGATGCACGTACTCTGTATATACTGTATGTGCTCTTGGCGTCAATGACACGCTATTCTTTGGTAAAAGACTGTGAAAGTCCTCTATAGATGTATAACTGTGGGGGTAATTAGTTTCAGTCGTCGGTCCTTTAACTCCCAGCGTGCATCTCATTTCATTAGTCCTCAGGATACGTTAAAATGGAACCGCAGCCCCCCGCGGCCCTTGCTACGGTCACGGTTTGGCCCTTATCACTAAAAACACTGCTCGGAGTTGGATGGATACCAAGCACATTTTATCTTGGTACACAAACAAACTGGGTGTAGCTCCACCGGCACGTACCAACATAAAGCGGAGGCTAATAAAGGTTTGAACGCGTTGGAACGCAGAAGGATGAGGGTAAACGGTGAGAAACTTGGTGTTTGCGCTCGTACGGCTGAACGTGCACCTGGGCGGGGCCCTCCAACCACCGTGCACCTCAAAAGGGAAACCGCAGTTTTCAGAGGAACACCGGAGGGAGTTTCATTTTGAATAAAAATTAATAAAATGAACGGGGCGGAGCGGAATTGATCCCAGGAAAATGCCTTGCATCACTTAAAAAAGAGGGGAGGATGATGAAATTGAATAAATGGAAACGAATTTCATTTGATTACATTACATTGATTACATACATTGAGAATGAGATGTGTAGAATGAGTAACGACATTGTATTACCTTATCTATAAGAATAATAAGATAATTAAAAAATAATAAAATAAAATAATATTTTTCATGAAAAAATAAGTATTTTTCATGTCTGGGTTATTGGTTGAAGATGATATTCAGCCTCGCCAAGTTAGATGCCCGAAGGAAAATCTCACAATGCTCAATATGACCAGAGTGTAAAAACAAATTGACCTGTCTATTCCATTTTATCTCTCAATCTATCTATCCGTCTGTCCATTCATCCATTTATCCATCCATCCATCTATCCATCTATCAATCTATCCGTCTGTCCGTCCATCTATCCATCCATTCATTTATCTATCTCATTTATATTCCTCAACCTCCTTCCTGATAAAAAAAAAAAAAAAGGTTTTAAGTAAATTCCGCTCTGTGCAGGCATTGGAAGTGGACTGGCCCTTATTAGTACCCAAGTGGGTTACGAGAGCAGTCATCCTAGAGAGGGGGAGCTCTAGTCTTGCAGCTGTTTTATTACAAAACAACAAGTACCCGTTACAAGAATCAATTAATGAACTACAGAAAGGCGGCCAAGTCCTTTGTCCAGCCCCGGCAACTTGCCTCATCTCCACTTCAAGCAGCTGCCTGCTCATGCCCGTTCTATATCTAAGTGTGTGTGTAGATCTACTTAGGCGTGTGGGGTTGTCTAAGTGTGTATACGTGTTTTCTTCGCTACAAACGAATATTGTCCGTTAGAAAAAACAAAGGGAGTATGCCGTGGAAAGACTTAATGCCATTTCTCAAAATGGCTACTTCATATAAATAGAAAATTGGTCAAGGGAGCATGGGCCTGCAGCTTTGGGCAATTGTTGAGAGCACTGGAGCGACAAATGAAGTATTGGAAAACAGGCATTGTGAAAAGGTTGTTGTATTCAAAGACCTAGACATGAAGTTTAGAGTGAGGGGCTTCTTTGTCGTCCCGGGGTCTCCGACAAACAAACATTAACCAGGGTCCTGGGAGATGCAAAATCATTTGAGTATGACCCCAATAGAAGAACTCAACCCCCACCGAGCCCTCGTGCCATCTGTGCCTTTACAGGTTCTGTGTGGGCGGGTGGTGCTCTCGGCTTCCAGCTGAATTTGCTTACATCTCGCGCTGCTTCATTTCCTACGAATTGCACTACTGCGATGTGACAGTTAGGATTTGCTGAATTATTATTGTTGTTTTATTTTTGAGCACAGGGTAAACTACGACACCATTCTTTTTCAAGACCAACTATGTGCTTTTGCCATTTAAGATGTTCACCAGACTGTCCTCCGTGCCCTGAAATTGCCTTAAGCTATTTTGGTATGAGTCACATAAATTATTGAGGGAATTAATCAAAGTAACTTATCATGGCACATGACATTGCCCTTGCACTCATGATTAATATATGAAGAGATTGTTCCACGCTAATAGAATATTGGCTCAACCGCTGCTGTGTCACGGCTGATCAATGACTTTTTTTTATGAATTAGTCCGAAAACTGGGGACCTTTTTTCCAACAGATACAGTGTTCAGTTCATGCAAGTCAACATCTAGTCTGCCTATAATACCACAGAATTGTAGGGTTCCGTCTCTCCTTTTTTTTCCTTCAATTAGCTTTGGCACAAGATGAAATCAGGTGTGTGCGCATGTGTATCATGTGTTATTGGATCATGGCGTGTGGGTTGGGCCTGCATGTGTGTGCACTGAGATGGCTGGTGTAGTTTCAATTAGAGATAATGTGTAGCTTTGTTGCTGAACTCTCAGCTTCCCTTGCTGCGGTAATTCACTCCTGCTGAAATGGACTGAGGGCTCCCACAGTCACTACGGTCTCATTTTGGCCAAATCCTAACTGCATTACCGTGTGGATATTGTGATGGTTGCACTGTCCCCTAATTTACTAACTAGGGATGAGATATTGTGTGCAACACAGTTTGAGCTGTACGAGCTGTGGCAGTGTTTATATTTCAATGCTTTACCACTACATTGCGAATCCAATAATTAAAGTTTTTGCATTTTTTTTTGCATTTTCTGTTACTTTCAAAATCAATCTAGAATTGATGAGAGCTTTCTAAGTGCTTTGTGTTTGCACCACTGTAAATGATGCTGCGACTTCTAATAGAACCCTGAATTTATTCCATTTCTCAGGCTCCAATGGCTTCCGTCATTGAATGTCACTGGAAAACTCTGAAATTCAGACGGTTCCAGCGAGCTCTGAACAAAAGATCGCGCAGCGGCACACTGCTGGGCGGCATCAAATATTGTGACAGAACCGATTTGTGAAACCTTTCTGAACCAAGATGGTTCCAGTCGTTTGCCAGGGAAACAAGCACGGGTGTATCCAGTTATTTAAGCCAGAGAACTGTAATTTACTCTAATTAAAGGTTTGAACTAATTATTTTAACTGTCCAAGTGCAGCTTAATCCCTTCCACCACAATCTTTCTTCCTTTTCACCAATTTAACATCCCTCCATTGATTGTATGAGCTTGGATATAGACCCTCGGAGAAGGACATAAATTCAGTGCTTTTGCCACATGTGAACAGATTAAATGGGTTATTTTTTTACTACTACTAATATATTTAAATGCAATAAAAATCCTGTAAAATTATCTTTATGGTCCAGTGCACTCTTCACAGGCGAACAACAGGATGTTGACATTTACACGTTCGCTCAGCGACGGATCTGCAAAACGCTCCTTGGCAGTCCTGCCTAAGCAGCCCCAGAGGACAGGACATTTTACTGATGAGTCAAAGCCCCGGGTAAAACCCCCACTAGTACCAAACGGCGCACGATAAAGGCACACATCGTCAAGCACACGGACACACATACAAGCTGCCACGACACGTGTCTGTGACCTCAAACCTAATGCAGGTCCATTTTTTACACATCTTGCTAAAAGATCGTCGCCGGCATAATGTCATTGTGTCGGTGGTATCGCTTTACTTAACAGGGTCGTCTTATTACGATTCGGATTTCTTTTCCGAGACGGACCTGAGAACAATATTTATGCAAAAAATACACGAATAAAACCCCCAGTGCAATACATTCACATGTTACAGAATCACTTCGCACAAGAGAGACTAGAACAAACAATCATCCTGCCCTCATCAGCAATGTACAATTTTTTTTTCTGACCTTAAGACTCTTTGCAGTGTATTAATAATTAACATTGTGCTGGAATAGTACTGGAAACCACTGCGTCCCCAACTCAGTGACTTAACCAATCCTGTGACGCGTGTCATGATTGTCAATTTAACTTCACTGTACTTGACAGCAATCATCTGACATGATTGTAAGATGGTATTTTTACTAATTATAACACAGTCTCCATTCAAATTCAGACTATATGTAGATGTCTGGAGATCATGAAAGGTAGATTTTAATTTGGAGAAGGCCCATATTAATTGTGTCATCAGGATAGTAATATATATTACAATGCTCGATTGGGAATGAGACACTATTCATATATAAAGTAAAGAGTATAGATAGACTGTGGTATAGACTTGTGTGACACACCTTTACTGAACTTAACATCATTCACCGGTTCCTTCAGGGGGATATGACAGAACGCAGTCAGTCCTAACATCAAAGTGCAGCACAATGTTGTTTTGAATCAACAGGAGGAACGTGTGACAAGGTCTAAAAACCCTGATTTGCGTGGTTTGTGAATACCGTTGGCTTCGAGAAAGGAACAAAAGTGTGAACGAACCAGTGGTGCTAGATATTGGAGGGCAGTCATCTGCCGACCCAAAGGGCAGTCCCTCCGGGCTCATTTGCAAAAACCTGCTGGCGGGGCAGAAACAATGGCTGTTTTCACCTGCAGCTGATTGTGACTCAGCTATTATCTAGAGGCGTTGTTGTAAAAGGGGGTGGGAGGAACGGAGGTTTGAACGCGGAGCGCGGAGCTGCAGGGATCATTTACAGCCGGCTGATGTGCATCCTCCCTCTCCCCTCAGCGCAACCCCTTTCCCCGTCCCCTGATAGGCCGATTAATCACTCTGTCGTTGAGATAGTGGTCCAATCTGCATGTAAGGTGGTGCAGGGGAGGGAAAAAAAGCAAAAAGAAGACAGGGCTTCTGCAGCAATGCAGATAGGCCATGTCCATTGAGATCCTGCTCCCTCATCTAAAAATGGACGACTGAGATTACAAAGGTTGATAAGTGTGCTCTCTCGTGAAAGAAATCCCCCCTTGATAAATATAATATATTTTTAAATGTCCAGATATTTGGACTGGATGATTTTCACAAACACGCAAAAGCCATTAACAACACCGATAACTCTTTCCCCACGATTACACTTTCCAATTATCCAAGATCTTCTACAATCCAAGATGAGATTAAGGGGGGGAGGGGGCAAGTGAAGGTCTTGCTAAAAGGAAAAAAAAAAAAAAGAGAAAGAGAAATTGCCTTGTTTATCTTGCCGCTCTCCAGATTAAAGCGTGATGAAAATGCCCCGTCAGAGCGGCGGGATCCTGCGACCACTGACAGCGCCTGATCGCTTAGCGCTGCCGCTCGGAGGAGCCGGTGCCAACAGCACGCTGGCACGCGGGCCTGGAGCCAGGTTTTGGGGGACACTTCGCTCTCTCACCTGGAGACCAGGGAGACGGCGGCACCCTGTTTACGTCTCGCTCCTCTTCCACAGTGGAACTATTCGGGGGCAGGATTAGCTTCGGCTGGAGACTTAATTTGATTTGGGAATAACCCCAACGTCTTCATGTAATTCACTAAAATGCGCAGACCGTATCCCCGGATCCGAAAGAGAGATTTGAAACATCTGAACCTGTCCGTAGACAGAAGTCGTGCTGGGCGATATTGACGAAGTCAAACGTCAACATTTTGGGCGAACGGATCGATATCAATAAATAGATGATGTTGTGGGGATGACTATTGATGCCTTCATAAGGTATTTACACACAAGAAACATTTGAGAAACAATCATTAGTAATGTGGATATTATGAGCAGGTATGTAGAGGTATTGATTAGAGCTAGAACAGTCAGTGAAATTCAGAAAATTGCATTATTTTCCTGCCATGCAGCCTCAGAGACGTAACATTTCTCATCTACATTTATCATTTACAAATATCACAATATTAGGACGATATTACGATACCAAAATTCCAGACGATATATAATGTCTCACATAACAATATCAATATTACATCTATATGTTGCCCACTCCCAGATAGAACAACATTTCGCTTCCATGCATGTTACAGTTGCTATCTCACGATCCTTTTGGGAATCGGTTCTCTTGACGACGTTTTCTTTGCATATTGGTCTGAGTGCATTACTGAAGATTGTGGATGCAGAGTTGGTGGCAAAACGCTGGTGAGTCACTGAATGATTTCCGCTACAACCTCCTTAGCTCTATGTCAGAAATAACCATGTTCAACTCAAGGATTTGACAATGATAAATGACAATTTGAAAAGCATTAAAATCCTATTATGGAATGGGAATTTTTACTTAACATATCACAGACATGGCAGATTCGGACTCGATTAAGATCCGGTGAGCACCACAATTATTACAAATCACGATTCGCAGCTATAATTTGTACAATTTGATTGGGGCTTTATGATTCAAATACAGAAGGGTTTTTGTTTTTGTATATATATTTCACTTACACTATATCATAGTTACAAGCAAAATAAAGATGAAAAACGAATAATAACCAGAAAGGTCCTATACATATAATAGTGTGACAGAGAAGGCTGCAGCTCATGGAGAATTTAAAAGAGTGACGAAGAGAGTTGTGGGGGCAAGTGGCACAACCACATTAGAACCAAACGCGGGGAAAGCAGTTGAAAGTGAGTTTTTGTTTTCTTTCTAAGTGCACTTGATCACCCGCAGTTTTCTTGTGGGGAAAGAAAATCTCAAGAAGAAAAATAGGATTGGTGAGCTTCAAAGCATCCTGTTACATCTCAGGTTACATGCCAGAGACTGTGAGAGAACTGAGTTTCTCAGTGTGGGAGCCACAGAAGCTGGCAGCATGAGGGATGGGCTTTAATGAGCCTGCCTGAATGTTTGAAAAGCCTGCGGGAAAAAAATAATAATAATAAAATAAAAAAAACAACCTTTGGAGTATTCTTAGTATCACATCTTACCAAGAAGTGGGTAAATACAAGGGAGCAGTGCTTTAACCCTGTGAGTTTGAGAGACTTTGGATTAGGGTTTAGAGGAAAGTGCATGATTAGATGCAAGCATACGTTTTAACACTGTATATGTCTGTGTGTTGTTGCATCATCAAAATCACCACTCTGGGGACGGATAAAACTGCTTTAGATTTCAGGATGTCACCTAAGGACACAGATAGGAAGTCATATGAGTTATTCCGATTTTTGTATGGGCGGTAAAGAACATTCGTAAAATTAAGAACTGTGATGATGAAACTCATTGAAATTATGGAGTTTAAGTTCATAAAGCTGCTGGGTTATAAAATGGAGTATGATTTCCCAGCATCATATGAAATACTGCTTCAGCACTGTCCTCTGCACAGACAGCAGCCTCGCTGCAGAGCCCAGCCCAGCAATGAGTGGTTGCGAGCTGCCCAGGATAAGGTTTTGTCCTTGGTGCCGTCTCCTCACGCTAGTGCCTCTGCCATAAGTCCCGTGGGAGACATCAGGGAAAAGGCGATCCTGCAGCACTCCATAAAGCCCCCACCCCACACCACATCTGTCAGCCCCTTTTTCATGTCCACCACTGTGCCCCTGTGGGGATAAGGTGCACCGCAAGCGTCCATCTTCACTCCTAGATCGCAGGTACAATACAGTATAGAGCCGGGGTATTTCGACTGTGATGTGCTGTTATTTGGCTTCACTCGGCTGTTTCTTAGCACTCCCAGAGGCTTCCAGAGATGTCAGTGCAGCCGGAGGGGTACGCAGAGCAGCTGTCAGCAGGGCAGCCGCCTGGAAAGTGTCCAGGAAAGAGGTACTATACGCAGCAGGCAGTCATAAATAAGGCTTAATCAATGAGCAAAATTTAGGTCCTTTTTACACCGAGTGGCAAAGATCCGGTGCGATCATTTGTGTTAGGACTCACACACACAGTTTGCGCTACGACGTGTGTGAGGATGAGTCCCTGAGAGAAATGTGGAGCTAGCAGACAACAAGATATACATCAGTATAACCGTCAAAATCCTCATGGTTTGGTATCAGCGAAGTTTGGTTCACATGCACTAGAAAAGAGATTGCACAACCTACACTGCACCTCCATGACGAGTACAACATCCCGAAAGAAAGCCTTTTAAAATCTGTAATCAAATGCCTAACATCACCTGGATCACAAGTCCTGCAGCAACTTCAGCACTGGACAGCGACATTATGCATCCCCACATTCCTAATCCACATTCCTGCTGTGAAGTGTTTAAGCCAGACCAAGAAGTTGGAATAGACTCTTACCGGTACTACAGTATCTCCTTAATCCTGTTCTCCACGACAGACCGACCCATTCACCACAGAGGCACTTAGGGTTAATGTGACACTGCCTTAATAACGTCCCCCCACCGCTCCAGCATCAGCAAGAGAAACTGCAGTCCTCCTCGCACTGTTTCCACTGCAGCACTACTTGCTCTACCGTGTACACACACGTACACTCACACACACACACACACACACACACACACACACACACACACACACACACACACACACACACACACACACACACACACACGCGCACACACATACTCACTCATTCTCTCTGTGACTACCCCCACCTCTCCTTCCCTTGATCCCCTCCTCCTCTCCCTTTTTCCACTCTCACTGTCTCTCTCTCTATCTCGCACTCCCCTCCCTGAATGGACACCCCTCCCATCTTTTTTTTCTCCATCTTCTTCCCCCACCCTTCCTCCCTCCACTCCAGCGCTTGGTCGCTCGCACACCCTGCTGATTTGCGATGCTGCTCACACAGTACTGTATGCAGCACTCTGTGGCCCGGTGTGGCAGAGAAGGGCAATCCAAAAGAATCCATATGCACTACTGTCCACCCAACACACACACAAACAACAACATATTTCACCGATGGCAACTCCAAAGAGCTCAGCCACCCCGCAGCCCCCCTTCAATTCATGTTCCTGAAAATACACTGTGCACTGTATGAGAAGAGAGTGAAGTGAGGGGGAGGGACTGTAAGTAAAATGGTGCACATGGAATAGTTGAGGCACTTCTCACTGTGAGATTGAAGGGCAAGGAGGAAGAGGAAAGCTGATTCTGTGTGAGGTTTGCTGCAGCAATAGGAGGGATGCTGCTCATTCTCCATGTCTGTCTCTCTATCTCTCCTGCAATGTCTGCCTGGATATGCTGCCATTTGCTTCTGTCACCATATAGAATACGGATACAAAAAATACACATTATATACAGTATAGTATGGATATATGGATATGGATATATATATATATATATATATATATATATATATATATATATATATATACACACACACATATATATATATATATATATATAAGAGCTATCACCATTATTACATAATTGCAATTATTTGAGCTCACCTAAATTATTTTGTTCGTTAAATTGAACAGTCGTATGTTTCATCCATATGTCAAAGGCTCTGCAAACCAATGTTAAAATCCACAATAAATAGAATGTGCATTACATTATATCATTTAGCAGATTTTGGTGGTAGTATCAAACCACTGCATATCACAGTCACAGATAAAACCCTCTATAGCAATAAGTGACATTTGTGGAGGCAATTTATTTGTCTCCACAAATGTTTACGTTCCAATGGTCAACCAAAATGGCTCTTTGGTAATAGGTACATACGTATTATTACACCATTATTACATAATTATTATGTATGTGTCTTGAGGCATTGTCTGATAGACCACTCACATTGACAATGCATGGAGGAATATTTCAGCCCTACTGTAGGTGGAGGGTGTGGGAATATCTTCATTGGAATGAATCGATCTCAACTACTATCTCGTGGGGTAAAACATCAGGGATGCTGATAAGCCGGTGCTTCAGAAGGTTCTGATGAACGACAAATCCTCAACTTCCCACACTGGATTCTTCGTTAAAACAAGGAAGCTACCGCACGCTGGCACAGATGGTGACCGCGCGAGAGCATTGAACCAAAAACAATGGGACAGAATAACAATTTATAACAGAAAATATGTTTAGCGCCGCTTGGCTGTGATGGTGCAGATGCGGCGTGAGAAGCCCTTGATCGTCTCAACAGATTTCCTTCCTTTCATGCAAATCGTGTCACTTTAATGTCTCCCCCACCCCCCCCCCCCCCAACATTAGTCTTGCACCAGCGTAAATATTCTTATTGAGTGAGTGAGTGTGACGCAATTAGTCTCTTAACACCATTATGGAGCCAGACAATTTGGAGCCCGCTGGGCATTATAGTGTGTCACAGAAAATTATCATCTTCCTTTGAGTCAACCAGACGCCTTATTGGCCTGCAATGACCACTTGAGACTAAAATCAATACGGCCTCATTTGAGAAAGAAAAAGAAGGTGTAGCGGTGGTGTTTTATCAATTTAATTGTAGTGCTGGCTGTAAATAAAAAAACAACATGGTTAGGAACGTTCCTTTCACTAACGTTACGTGATTATGCCTATTGACTTTGACAAAGCGTTTCCCTTTTCCCTCACTTTGACACAGAATCAGGTGATTTGAGCGACGGAGGTCAGATGTTTCCTTCTGAGACTAAATGAGAGGGACTACGGCAACTATTGCATTGCATGACGCGCGCAAATCGAAATGCCTTTAAGCGGAGAGGATGCCGAATCAAATCATCAATTCAACAATCTTCCTGTCAACCTGAGTATCAATAAAGCAGCATTAGGCGAAATTCAAGGAAATGACGACTGATGTAAACACATTCTGACACCACCCCCCCCACCCCCGCCCCCACCCCCGCCGCCGCCCGTGTGTCCTCTACCGAGAAATGATTGCACGTCTACCTACCGACACCGAGAAGGGACAAAAAGCCTCACTAACACGACAAATCGCATTTGCTATATAAGATGTTGGACATTCCTTCCTCAGGCATGGACTCTCCTCCAGTTTGAGCTAAACAGGTAGGAGGATAATCTGTTCTGTTAGTTCTGTTAGCCAGCTATACAGACTGCCAACAGGACAACAGTTAGCCGAAAAGCACATGCAGTGGTAGATTGGGGAGGCGATTCTCAGGGCGATCAGCAGTATTATTATTACATTGTCGGATGCACCTTTAAGTCTTCTGCTTTTGTACTAGGACAGCGAAGTGGTCCTAGTCCTTCAGTTATAATTCTACGCTCTTTGATATTTCATTAAAAATCTATAGTACGCACGCAGGTCTGTACGACCCATTACAACAGCAAAAAGGAATCAGTTGTCTCTCCTCTTTTCTCATTGTTAATGCTATCTCACAACACAGAACCTTGAAACCAAAGGGCTTGAATTTGACTGGGCTTATAAGCAGCGGCGACGCATCAATCCAACCCAGATTTACAGCGGGCGGTGTAAAGCAGCGCTGGATAAAAGCAGCATCTGCACTGACAAGACGTGAAACATGATAGGATCGTGATTTGTGTTTAAACTCTCTCACTGTAATGTCAGAGAGTTTTTTCTCTGTATTGGGGAGCGAAAAAACTCCGCTGGCCGCTGATGCTGTGCCCCGTCGCCTTGGAAAAGTTATTAAATGTAAAAAAAAAAAAAAACGAAAAAATAATAAAAAAGTTAAAAGTCTTGATCAGATAAAATGCTCCTTCTAATGAACAGGCCAAGTCTCCAGAGAGATTCTGTGCAAAAATGGGCATGAATATTTAATGGCATGCGTGTTTTTGCAAAAGAGTAACTCCTTCGGCTGAGCTTAAAGCAATGTAGTAACACTGTTTGGGAAATGACTGTGATAATGAATGAAATCACATGCATTTCCACGTGTTTCAGAGTGAAGTAATTAAAAGTTATATTAGATTGTATTAGTTATAGAGTGAGGTGGGCAATGATCATAACCATAGGTACATAACATGACTTTCAACAATAAACACTGATGCTATGCACATGGACCCTGCAAAATCCCATTTATCATGTGAGATGTCAGTGGATTCATGTATTAGATGGCTCTCAAATACATTCGATTTTTTTTGGACAAATTGACTGTCTGAGATGGCATAATATGTGCTACTGTACATACTACAAGTTTGTACTATAATCTACAATAAGGTTTCAACTAAAACCTTTCATAACTCGAGCAGCACACCTACTCTATCCATCTGCACCTCAATGAACAGCTTCACCACTGTTTCAAAACTTATTCGACACTGTGAGAAATTTGCCCAATATTGTTTGTGTAGCTGCTATGAAATAGGTCATGGTGAGGTGTCCCCGGCATTAACACGGTGAAAACAATGTTAAATTGCATTGGCTGCGCTGGGAATTTGCTCTGTTGAACGTGATTAATATCAACTTTTTAAAGAACAAAAATAAATGTGTTTGGATGAGATGAGTTTCTCCTCGGATGTGTCCTTTATAATAACTGTGCTGCATATTACCGTCAAGGCACAAGTTCCCTGACACTGGTCTCCAGGGTCTAAATTCTCATTCAACAGACTTATCAATGTTTATGTTGATTGCCGTCGGCATGGCTCTGGTACAAAAGCAGCCGGGCAATATCTGTCTTTCCAGGCGTGGCTTTTTGTCGTCTAGGGGTTTTATTAGCCCGCTGCAGCCGCCCGGGCTCGGGAGGGACCATCACTCAAGGAAATGTCTGTGATTAATTAGGTGAGTGCTGAACATCGCGGGGCATTATGGAGACTAGCACATCGAGGCTCCCTCCTACAGTAAATCATCCCTCTTCGCAGTGGGCTGCACCTTCGTCCTCACCACGCCCATCCTTCATATTACACTGCAGTGGGCTCCCCTCCTTCCCTCAGAGACGGAGGCTGTTTTCTCTCTCTCTCTCTCTCTCTCTCTCTCTCTCTCTCTCTCTCTCTCTCTCTCTCTCTCTCTCTCTCTCTCTCTCTGTCAACACAGATGGGAGACTGGGGGGAGGGGGGGGGGACCCAGTTTGATGATGACATCTAGTGGAGTCCAAAACATGTCAGAAGCAGATCTGCCCTACGTCGCCGGGCGCACACACAAGGGCGGACTTTCCGGCAAGTTTTCGACGAGCCCACGCGAGCAAAATCACAATTAAAAGGGCCAATACGAGGGAAAGCTATTATTTAGAGACTGATAAAACCTAAACGGCTCCCGCAGGGCTCACCGGTTTTCAGAGAGCGTCCAGCCACAGTCGGCCCGCCATCTGCGTTTTTGCCTGGCAGAGTACAGTACAGGGCAGGGAGGCCAGCGGCTTGGAGAAACGACCGGCGATGGATGATAAGGAGGAGAGGGAGGAAGCCGCGGAAGATGGCAGCACGTAACAATGTGCAGCGAGCTGTCCCGGGTTAAAGAGGCCAGGGACAATCATTGCAATAACACTGGCTGCTCTGAAGGGGAAGAACCCTCCACCCACCCATTTGCTTCGCTTTGTCTGTCTGTCTCTCTCTCTCTCTCTCTCTCTCTCTCTCTGACCACCAATGCTCCCTCTCCTTCTCTCCCTCGCTCCCTCCCTCTCTTCTCTCGTCTCTCGGTCAGCCCAGAGGCTAAGTGCATGTTGAGGTATTGCCTCGGCGTAAGCTCAAGTCCTATTTGCGCCCCAGACAAGCTGTTTTTCTTCTGTTTGCATACTTACAGGCAAATGTTGAATCTTGACGGGCGGCGGCGAGTAATCACAATAAAAACGCTGTCGATCACAGACGGGGAAACCTGAAAAAAGGAAACAGGGAGATCAGAAACAGAGGAAGGGATACGCTAAGGATCCGGTTTGGGCTTCTGTAAAGCTCTGTTATGGGGCATCTTAAACTGATCATGCTCAAATGTGGAGAGCAAGTTTTATCAATTTACACACGTAATTTTCGCGATCCTTAATCCACGATTTGCGAAACTGATCAGAGGTAAATCTCGTCAACGCTTTTTGCGGCAATTTGCAGATAAGAGATATTTCGAATTGAAACCTCGATCGCACGAGTTCCTACGAATGTGCTCTGATAAAGACGCAGCTATCAACGCAATTCATTTCGAAATGAAATTAGACGGTTGCAATCGTCGACGTCGCATTGCGGCGGCCACGGGGCGAAGTGGATTCACCGCTCAATTGAATTTCGACACTGCAATGAATTCATAACTTGTTCTTAAAGCAGGAGCAGAAGCCTGTTTTGACAGTTGCCTCCCTCTTCCATTAGCAGGACCATAATGTCCACAGTTTTGGGTTCCCAGAGCTTTTGCACTAATGAGTGGGATGTGTGGGTTCTCCATGGCACAGACGGCGGCTCACCGCATTTATCGAATCCCCCTCATCGTCCCGGCTCCCTAATAACAGTCTAGCTGTCGCAAGGCAAAGGATCGGGTTACTACTTATTTTACCTGACTGAACCTTCCCAAAGTCCCAAAACCTGCGCACGCACCAATCAGGCTGAGTCACCAGCAGGCTTGCTGTTCACTATGCAGCGTCCCAAAACACTATCTCATTCCTCTCTCGCTAAACACCTCATTATGAGTGAAATGTTTTTGTCCCAGCCTTATTTGGAGATTTAAATAAATGACTCGTGTTTTAGCAATAGCCGGGTTCTCTCCTCTCTAATAGACAATAACACCGGAAAAGATAGCGCAATTCTAATTCAAAACTCTTTCCTGCTGCATTTTCGCTGAGCCAGATGTCCGTCAGTAATTACTTCCTTCGCTCCTTTTTTTAGATTTTTTGACGACGACGACGATGATCTGTGGACCGTTACTTCCATAGTAATAAAATTAAAGAAACAATAATGTCACACCCCCGAAGGCCCCGACACACGCCGCGATTCAGTTCGATCCAACGCATCAGAACAACCGGCCCGTCGCTCCTACGCAGGTGCGACGCAGCCAATGACAAACTTCTCCGGCTGCTTTCCAATAAATGCGTAACGGCTGACCGAACTCATGCAACCAGTCGTATTCCGCCACAGCTCCTGAGTAAAATCTCTGAGGATTGTTCTATTTGTGGCCCAATTTCCTCCCTTCATTTCGGTAAAACAATCAATTTCATGATTCACCAAACTTAATTGCTTTATTGTGAGTGTATCGTGGAAGCCATCCACGGGGACGGAAAACCAACTTCAATTTCTGCAGACAATGGAGGAAACGGTTCAGACGCGGGGAAGTTGAGAAACTGCCAGTCATCACCAGGAGGGTTGCATGCACATTGTGCGTGCACTCAGCACTTGATTTTCTTTTTTCGGGGTTAAGTGATTTGGCTCATGGAAATGTCAGAAATTAGGAAAAAAAAAAAAAAAAAAAAAAGAGGTTTTGTGATTCATCGCATCTATCTTGTTGGAGGTTTCTTTGTCTCCGATGGACAATGTTCACCATAGAACAGTCTATTCAACTGGTGGCCCCCTCGTCGGCGTAGACTGACCCTTTCAAGTAGATTAAAGGTTACTAATAGGCTGGAAAAAAAAAAAAGAAAAAGAAAACGCCATAAAAATTAAACCACTGGTTCAAGTTTAAATGACTAATTGTCCCCCAATCAAAATGGGACGTTTTCCCTGTTGTCCCCAGGGCCATCCCAACAAATAACAATTTTTCTAAATGTGTCTCACTTTTTGTCAAACTACTGTACATTTCAAATATTAGGCAGGTTATTTTCCTGGTCACCACAGGAACAAGTGGGAGAACATTTTGGTAAATTGGCAAAATTATTTCTTGCTCCCAGTTAAGATTAAAACAACAGCGGAATGCTTGAGGCGATTAAAAACTAAAAAAAACATTGGCTATGCAGAAGCATTATAAAACAATATGAGAGAAAACATCCAAAAATACAGTTATAAGATTTATTGATGTTTAATTTATTTTTGGTGCACTTCTTTTCCCGTTGTTTTATGAGTTTTGTTTAAAAAACACACCAAAACAATGTTGATTCCGAGGAACTAAAAAAAAAATCTGTATGGGCAGGAATTTGTGTCACGAGAAACTGTTTGAAGACAGCCTTCCGACGGGCGCACGCACGCACGCGCACGCACGCCCGCCCGCACGCACGCACGCACGCACGCGCACGCGCACACACACACACACACACACACACACACACACACACACACACACACACACAGTCAAGGGAAGGTGACGTGCGTCCCGGCCGAAAGGAGTTCAGTGGATCTGCCCTCGATGGCTCTTCCTCAACGACCCGGACGTGTGAGACACTGAGATGTAATTGCAAGAACTGAAAGGTAATTGTGAGAACTGAATGGAAAGTCAGGGAGCATCAAATACAGTTTCAGAGCAAATAAATTAAATCTCATAATATATAATATTCAATTTCACGTTTATCGGAATTCAGTTCCAAACGAATGAATTCAATTCCAAACGATGCCATTCAGGTTCTGTTTTTTGATGCGATTATTCAAGTTGAGCAATTCTAATTCAAATATAAATTCAGTTTGTAGTGACACTTGGCCCCTGAATGTAATTGAATACCCTGCTCTGTACTATAACCAATACTTACCAATGCAGTTAGAACATATAAAACATTGAGAGCAAGGATTTTTTACGACTACACAATACTTTCTCATACCAAAATCGACATCCCTAAAATTCTCTGAACCCATTTTTTTCCTTTCCTCGATACTGAACCATAAATCGTGATCCCTCTTATCGCATTTTCACAATAATTATAACGACTTATTACTTAAACTGTTCGGGCATCTTTGTATCCGGTGCAGGTAACGCATTATTCATTTCAGATAAATAGAAAAGCACCAGGACGACAGAAGAGAAGCGACGTCATGACGTTGCAAAAAAATGAAATTCATTGTATTGTTGGTGTTGTATGGACCGCATCCAACCGTCAATTGTTTATTGTTGCCTTTTTGCTCCGATTGCACTCTTTTATTTTATTTTTTTAATGAAGACCATTTGTTAAGCCGTGTTGTGCAAATAACCAGGAGAGCCTCTGCACTAAAGTCTGATGTTCCCTCTGTTTCTATAATAAGATTACTGTGCACAAACTGAGACAACACTTGAATCGCCGAGCCCCCCGAGGATCCCCTGTCATCCCTCTCCCTCTCTTTCTCCCGCTCCCTCCCTTTCTTCCTCTCCCCTCGTTCTCTGTCTCCAAGACATGTGGCTCTCCTTGATTTCTGCCCCCAAACAGGCGAGGATGGAGGGGGCGGGGGGTAAGCCATGTGGGGCAAGGGGAGCTTTACAGAAGACTTTTTGGGGGGGCGCTCATCTGCCCCGTGGTCTCTGGAGCGTGGCGTATGAACAGTGGAAGATGTGCATGCGCGAGTGCCGAGCTTTACACGCAGGAGAGATCTGGCCCAAATTTAATCCCTCTATTGTGAGGATGGAGGGTTGGAGAAAAAAAAAAAAAAAAAGGGCTGTGCCGACTGAAATCCCAGTGGCAGTGCTGCAATGCAGGGGTTTAAACATGGAGATAGGAGGCAAATGAACACATTAAAGAAACGTGGCCCTTCTAGCAGCACGCACACACACACACACACACACACACGCATGCACACACACACACACACACACACACACACACACAACAGACAAGTTGACAGATGCGTGCACAGCAGGGCGTACAGTATGTACAGCAGCCACACCACGCCTGCGTAGTTCTTCATGTGCTGAGACTACGCAGCCGACTAGATGAGAGTGCCCGACCAGCTTGATGTAAAAGCTGCAAAATTTAGGAGCGGCCTCTCCAACAGAATGGTGTAGTTCACGGTGTAGAAACCCAAAGCTCGGTGCGGCACCTTGAATGACGGATGAAAATCACTGGAATCACCTTCGGCAGTTTTTCCCTGCGGCTGAAAATAAACGGCTGCTTTTCAAATGCTTTCTGTGTAGTATACACCTATACTGCCCCGGGGTTTTTACTGTTGATCCATACAATTTTTGTGGGGTGTGAGAGAGTACCGGGGTGTGATGGGGCGGTCGTCTACATGGCAGATTGCTGACTGGGTGTCTGTCACAGTCAGCAGAACCAGGCCGTCACAACGACATTTTGGCTTCTTTGCCCTGCTGATACAGCCGCCGCAGAAAGCAGCGGAGCGCAGCGCTGTCCGTCACGACGCGTTGTCGCTTTCCATCAAGATGATTTGGGGCTGGGATCTCTCATGACTTTCCATATATATTTTTTTCCATTTCTTTATTTTATTTTTTAGCAATTTTAGAATATTAAAAAAAAATAAAAATCTCTGCTTGTTTGTGCGGAGTTACTGTATTTGTATGTAAATGTATTAGTCAATCCATGTAATGGAATGGGCTGCTTTTTATAATTTGTCTGGGGTTGTGGAAGAGAGTACTGTAATGGTGTTTTTCAGTACTTTTTACTTACGTTTGTGATGGCGGGCCCTGTGAATTTTTGCTTTTGATGACTCAGAAAAAAAAATCCTTCCGCCTTAGGCCTATTATCTACCCAGCCCAGCGAGATTGCACCGCTATTGTAAGAACTCAGGAAGAATTACAGAGATTGAGATTGGCTTCCATACCAAGAGACTGCGACATAAAACACCTTTTAGTGGAGACTTCAATAGAAAGTACAAATTCAAGATTCACTTGTGTTTGGCCACAGACCTACCTCAAGTAAATTAGAAATTGCTGCAGCAAATCAATTTTAATGTCCTGCCCTGCGGTAGATAAACTGTAATTGCACCATCAACTGCATTACCCGGTGTACAATGAGCAATGGGGATGCTTTGGCCTCGTGGCATTTTTTTGTCAGTGCTTCAAAAAAAAATAAGTCTGTCCCAGCTCACCTCTTTTAAAGATGTGCCATTTTTCCTTTCTTTCTTTTTTTTCCCAAAACCACTGTTCATATATTGTGGTGATGGGCTCTACATCCCTCCAACCAATAAGACCTTATGCGCAGCAATAAGTCTCTCCACTCGCCAACTAGGAAAAATGATAACTTTATATTGCTGCCCTCTTGTGTATATACTTTATATATATATATATATATATATATATGTATATATATATATATATATACATATATATATATATAGTACCAGTGTACCTATGGCACCACAAAACTCAACATCAACTCTCCTGCCAAGAAACACGAGCGATTGGACATTAGACCGGTGGAAATCTGTTCTATGGTCTGATGAGTACAGATTTGAGATCTTTGGTTCTTTGCAAGACGCAGAGAAGGTGAACAGAGCAGTGCATGTGTGGTTCCCACCACGAAGCATGGAGGAGGAGGTGTGACGGTGTGGGGGTGCGTTGCCGGTGACACCATCAGCGATTTATTTAGAATTCAAGGCACACTTAATCAGCATGGCTACCAGCACACTCTGCGGTGGTACGCCATTCCATGCGATTTGTGCTTGGTGAGACCATCATTTGTGTTTTAACAGGACAATGACATACAATAACCCGAAACACACCTACAGGCTGTGTAAGGGCTATTTGACGGAGAAGGAGAGTGATGGACTAGATGGACTAAAACTTTCGAGTAGTGCTGTCTTGTAGTTTAGGAATTGGGGCATAATTTTTGTGAAGATGCACCCTGATGAACCCAAATCTACATACTGTACCAAACATAATTATCAGGGTATCGTTTTTCATCTAGATGCACATAATTAGATGAGTGTATTTATTTTTTTTTGGGGGGGGGGGGGGGGGCACAGATTGTTGCAAAGGCAAAAGGAAATAATAAAAACACTCCCTCGAAAAAGAGGCTAGACTTCAATGTCTCTGAATTAGATGCTTCCTGAGAGCAGTGTAGCACTGCAAAAACAACCCAATGCCCAGGGGACCTATAAACCCTTAATAAATGTCAAGTAAGTTATAGTAATGTTGTCCTCCGCAAGCGGCTATTTCGCTCGGACAGAGGCTCTCAGCATTAGAAACCACATTACCTCCAGAGATCTATCTTTAGCCAGGGGAGCAGAGAGCTCAGGTTGAGGTCCTTTCTCGTGGGCCAACCTTATCATTTCCGTCATGGAACTTCTATCTATCCCATATTGTAAATGTAATACCGTGTTACAGTTCTGAAACTACAATACCAGAGTTGTGGAGGCTGTCTCTTGCTTACTTTTTTGTATATGCAGGTGTGTATAATATACAGAATAGTATAATATGTAATATACTGCATAGTGTGGATAGTATATTAGTATATAAGTCACCTCTGAACTGAAGGGAGGTGGATATGAGGAGCTACTCAGTAGAAAGTCGATGTTTTTCGTGCCTCTTGTGATGTGGTCACAGAACAGTGTAGGACAAATGACAGACAATCCGCAAGAGGCAAAGCGAGTGGCAGCTCATTCACCTTCCCAGTGTGGGTGAACTCCATTAAAAAAAAAAGGGAGAAAAGGACCAAATCTCGAACTGCTACCCCACCGGCCAAACACGCCGGAAAAAAAACCAAACACATAGACTTCGTCCCACAAGCCACTAAGCGTCCTCGTGCCGCAACAGAAATAAAATAGAATAAAAGTCTGGATTATCATTATGGTAATCAGGGTTAATTTGCATGAACCGCTGTGTATTTATCTGTGAAACATACTTAAAAGGAGTGATGATGCAAACACAGAAAGTTAGGAAATGATTTACGACAGGTATTAGAAAAAAACAACATTGGTCTAGAAAATAATTGCGAATAAATTTAAAGCACGAGAGCGGTAGTAGGCAACTGGGTATACTTAGCAACTTCCACGGGCTGATAAAATGACGAAATGAACCGCTGTTTCCCTAAGTACTTCACATTAGGAGTTGTTATTTGCCACCGAAAAGGTTCAAATAATTTGCGCACATTCTATGAGTCCCTGGTTGTCGGGGTAGTAAGTAAAAAAAACAAAAACGATACCTAGGTAATCTATACATCCAAATCTATACGTTTACGTACAGCTTAGCCACACAGTATTTACTCAAACGAGGCGGTGTTCATAAATGTGGGTCCTCGTGTGACAAGTGTGTATCACAAGATTGCATGACAGGATGGATTTATCAGCTTCTATTTTCCGCGGAAGATAAGCATGAATACGAGCTCTCACCTGTATCTTTCCAGAGCCAATGTCACCTGCGTGACGCCAAGCTTTGACCCGAAAGCGTCGCGATAATTAACACTGCGATCAATTGTAACGTAGACAGAGAGTCTTTTTCAATTAAGCTTTCATTAAAAACCAAATTAGGTAGTGACCTTCCAAACATACTTGCACAGGGAAGACCAAAGAAAGGCAAAGACGTGTACTTTTAACACCCTCATTCCTAATTAAAATAAAGAACTCTTATCGTTCAAGGGCCTCTTTTACCGTCGCAAAACGCCACCATGTATCATCACCGAGGTGGTGCTAGGATCCTAAAAGTACCTCGTTATTAGTATCAATGTTTTTCCAGTACGACTTGAAAAGTGGGAATAAGCTGGAAGGCCTCTTTGCGCGGAAGTTTATTTTTTCAATGATTTATTTATTTCCCCGGGTACGCAGCAGTCTGGGATTAAATTGGGCTGTTAGGTTGTAATGAACAACAGCTGCGAGGTTTATAGTATACGGATTGGTGGCCTATAACAGTTAACCTACAAAACAAGTTAACCCAAAGTGAGGAGGACATCTGGGACATTATGTCGTTATTAAAAAAAAATAAAATCCTAAATATCATAAGAAGTGCACAGGGATAGAACGATAATTATGATAAAGGTATCCCAGACCCAGCCATTAAAATCCAATATAACCCAATGTGTCTCCTCAATACCAATAGTTTACTTGCGCGAGAGGCTTGACCCTCAAAATAACGTTGTGACTTTTGCCGAAGGGGGCACGGTGAGAGAGGCGGCAACGGGGGCCGAGGGACGTGGCCGTAAAAGCACCTGCCCTCGCATAGCCTTGTAATCTGAGAGGGGAATCAACAATCAATGACGCGAGAGATGAGACAAGACCAATCGATGCCCGTTAGGAACACCTCGGTAATTGTGCACTTATCAGTTTCCCGCAGCTAACCGCGATGAACTTTTAGGTGCATAAAGCAAATGACCGTTTCCAAGATACCATCAAAGGTCATGTTGAAATTTCTGCTTCACGTCGTTCGTGTTCCTCGGAAAGAATCCCAGAGTTTTGCTGTTGCCCATTTGGCTCAGGTCCGACGTCTAACATTACTATTGTGATCCGCTTTTATTAGCTATTGGCTATTTAACCCGATTTTTCTATTTTACCTGACGTAGGCGTAAACTGCAGTCTGTTTTTTGCTGTGACCCCTCAACATCATAAGGACCATCATCTCTTTCCCCCGTATAATAATTCCATCTCTGCGGTGCGACTAATGTTACCTCTTGTTGAAGGCCCTGCTGACAAGGACCGTGATGTACTGTCTGTTGGACTAATAATGACAAAAGTCGCATTGGCGAAAAAGCACCTGCTAAATGATGCAACGCAATGCAATCAAAGAATCAATATGAAGACGCTGCCGTACCCAGCTCCGCAGCGTACGCATGCGCTCGTGGTTGAACATCATCTGATGTAGAGGTGAGTGAAATAAGAAGAAATTCCTATATAAAAAAAAAAATGACAAAATCCAATCCGACCATCAAACTTCTCTGAATCTAAATAGAAATCATTACATTTAACGTCGCGCCAATTTAAAATCGCCGTCAAAAGAGACGTGAATAAATGCCCTCACAATGTGAAATCGGACTTTGACTTTGCACCCTCTGCCCAAAAAAATCCATTCCATTCACAATATGTTAATTCCTATAGTGACAGTATTGTATCAATTATTCAGGAGGAGAAAAGCTTGCAAAAAATAGTGCACCCCCGGCTAGGCAGCAGTAAATCAGTGCACACACACCATCTGCTGCTTGTCAAAGCCAATGGTGGCTGTGTGCATAGGAGAGTGACGGAGAAACAACAGTGATGGAGCATATAGGTGGATTTAAACTCAAATCATGTTAGGGGAGCTTGCACGTTGGTTAAAATTGAGATGATAAGGAAAAGAATGTTCTCTCTGCTTAACTGTAAACTGACACACTGAGGAAAAGCTTGTTTTGAACTTTGCAAAAGTAAAATAGGGTATTGCATATTATTTTTTTTATAAATATTATGCATCTCCCCTCTGGATGCAGGTGACACTTCCAAAGTGTTTTAAGATGGAATGAAAGAAAATGAATATAGATATATATTTGCTTAAAAGTAAAAATGATTTTAGTTCAATGACTCCTCCAATTGGAGCTACAATAAAAATAAATGTCCTGTAATTCAAATATTAATAACAAATGTATTTGATTCTGAGGACTAACAGCTGACAATTCCTTCGATTTTCTTGCGGGGACATACTGTTGGCTGGATATTTAAAAAAGAAACACTCTTGATCACCAGCCATCCTCAAATTAGGTGCAGCAAAAATTTAAACACATGATTTTCAGAAGACTATAAGAATATCTCCATGGACACCATGTTCAAAATGAGCGTTTTCAGAATTGGACTTTGGGGCTTTATAAATAGCTTTGATTGAATCGTTTTCTCATTGCCATTCTGCATTCCTTTTGTTTCTATCAAAGGAATCATGCCTTGGTCCAACAAAACCTCACAAAATCACAGAGGGTTCTTATCATGATAAGAACTCTGTATGGTTCAGTTATTCACTCATTTCATGAATTATTGTTCTTTTTGGGGAAAGCTCTCGTAATACTACCAATATAAGGAAATATTGTGACAATTACTGACAGGAACACTAATTATTTGTATTTTTTCCCCATAAAATATCAGATAATGGAAAGAATAGTGAATGGCGTTTAATATGTTTGCCTTCTGTTTTTCTTCTTTTAAGGATTGGGATACGATCAATACAACACCAACACTTCACATTATTAAATTCATTTATAGGTAGCTCGGCTGCCAGCAGGAGTTGGATTTACTGACATAAATAACTTGTATAGCATCGTTGTTAAAACCGCAGGTCTTTAGAGGCCGCCATGTTAAAAACAGCGGCTTCTCAATAGAAACAAACTGCGACCACCGCAGGCAGTACGCAGGCGGGGGGACCTTGTAAGGCTGTGTGGGTGACAGATCTTCGAATATGTGTTATATAGCTTTGAGATAATTTAACCCAAGGGGAGAAATTAACATGAAGTTTCAAATACTATAGATTTTTAGCAGCTTTGCTCTGACCCATCGTCATTTACATGTAAAAAGACAAGGTCTTACCAGTTCAGCAACCAGCCAGTAGGAGGCCGTGGTGAGACTAACCTCCTACATGGCTTCATTCACCCCCTGGTTAGATTCAAACTGTTTTCTTTTAAAAATTAAAAAAAAAAAGTTTATTTAAAATGCAAAGCTGTCTTGGCTTCCACACTGCATTGCTTTTGAGATTCCATTTTGGCATTATTTTTTTCCAATTTCTATTCTGAAAGGAAAGAGGCTGAAAAACGTTTTGTTTTTTTTGTTTGTTTTTTTGTGGAGGCAGGTTCTCTAACCTTTCAGCAGAATCCTTGGAGACAAGATAACAAGAAAAATGTCAATTCCCATGCGTGTAAGTGTATCTTTGGAACGGCACTATGCAGTTTAGAGTCATATTCCTTAAAGGGATGCACATGCCGGAGATGGCAAGGTCAATACCTGAGCTGGGCTGCATAACACCCAGCTCATCTGGTCATTTCTTCATGCCATGTCACTAACCTCCATGCCATTTGAGATCCCTCACTCCCTGTTGCTTTGCTGTCACTCCCTTCCGTTCACCTGGTCCCCCCCCCTGCAGCTCATTCCCTTGTTAGTCCCTCAGTATAAATGCCAGTCCACTTCCTTTCGTCCCCTGCCAGATTCTCTCTTGCATTATGCTGAACTTTCCCGCACTACAACCTGTTTCCTGTACCTTCTGTCCGAACCTCTGCCTGTTCCCCGGACCCTGTTTCTGTGCCTGTTTCCCAAGATCCTGATTCTCTGCCTGTTCCCTGGACCCTGATTCTCTGCCTGTTTCCCTGGATCATGATTCTCTGCCTGTTTCCCTGGACCCTCAGTCTCTGCCTGTTTCCCTGGACCCTGAGTCTCTGCCTGTTTCCCTGGACCCTGTTTCTGTGCCTGTTTCCCAAGATCCTGATTCTCTGCCTGTTCCCTGGACCCTGTTTCTGTGCCTGTTTCCCTAGATCCTGATTCTCTGCCTGTTCCCTGGACCATGTTTCTGTGCCTGATTCCCAAGATCCTGATTCTCTGCCTGTTCCCTGGACCCTGTTTCTGTGCCTGTTTCCCTAGATCCTGATTCTCTGCCTGTTCCCTGGACCCTGATTCTCTGCCTGTTTCCCTGGACCCGGAGTCTCTGCCTGTTTCCCTGGACCCTGATTCTCTGCCTGTTTCCCTGGACCCTGATTCTCTGCCTGTTCCCTGCAGGATATGTTTGCCTTCTCTGACTGATCTCCTGGATTTGACCCCTGCCTGTTTTTTGGAGAAAAAAAAATCTTGTAGAGTTCTTACTGTACCTGATTGTTTTTGTGTTGCGCTTATGGGTTCCCACTCCAATCTGTTCTGATTCAGTGAGTGTAGCATCGCCTGGGTTTCCATGAACTACATGCACGCATTGAATCACTTTTACAGCACACGGTGGAACTATTTCGATAAAATACTGTTCTAGCTTCCCAAAGCAACTGTTAAAACAAAATGCCTTACATAAAAAGTATACAGCGCTCCACTGGAGGCACAAGAGGTCTTTTATTTCACTCTTACTATTTTTTCCGTCGTCTTGATAAGAAATTAAAAGGACTGCGTTTATAAAGGGCAAACTGAGTCACATGCAAATTAAGTATTTATGGCACTGCCATGTCAACAGACTGTACAAATGGAAGGAACCTTAAAATGGAACACAGTACACTTTAAAAGGATAGATGACTGTAGGAAGGATTGAAGTGATACCGAAATCAAAGGATGATGCTAATTAGGGTTTGGCCATGTAGTTTTAGCCTCCCCGGCATTCAACCACTGTGGTTCTTTTAATGAATTAAACGTATGGGTGGCTGCCATTTGAGGCTTGATGCAAGGCAGCAATGAGATCAATATAACTGGATCATAGGAGGCCCATTATGACGGCTGAGGTGCATTCCTCAGTTAAATCAATCTTACCCCCGTTCTGAGTTTTCCCTTTCTATATATTCCTCTGACTATTTTTAGGAAGAGGCCTCTGCAATTTTTCAGGGTGGAATGGCCAAATAAATTATTTATCATTCTCTTTTAAATCATGTCTGCCAAGTTGGGAGAGGAGGTTTTTTTTTTAATCAAAGAACCAATGACCTTAAACTCCAACTTAAAAGTCCCTTAGAAGGATTTTTCAAAGCAGGACAGGAAACCAAATCACTTCCCGGGCAACTGGTGGTATATTTCAAAAGTTCTGTTCATTTCATAGTCCAAGACCAAGATCTTGAGATAATGTTAACTCCAATCTGTGATGTACTTAATCAGAATGCCGTTTCATTAAGAAATTACTCCATGACAGCGAGTGAGTTGTGAATAAAACATATTGAAATGGTTTTGACTGTGAAGTAGGTTGGTCCTGAACTGAATTGGAAACAAAACTTGATCAATGGTAATATTTTAGAAAATGTATTAATGAAATACACTATCTTTCGTTGATCCACCCCTGGAAGGGATCCAATCAAATATGGAGTTAATTTCCGTTTGTTTATCTGGTTTTTGCCTCCTGAGCGTTCAGATGTTACACAACTGCTCTCAATTCAGAGCAACCGAAGCAGCCTCGCAGCAGCAAACAGCAAGCATTCCGCTTTGAACATGAAACATTTTGACACATGAAATCGCAGCCATGAAGAAATGTGAAAATGCCATCAATGGCAAACAATAGACGAGCCTCGAGATCCTCCAACTGGTGATTTGAGAAACGTATACGGCTCAGAAAAGTGGCATTTGACCGCAGATTGTTCTTGTGATTATAATGCGCTGGCTCTAATGTGAGGATGTAGTCGGCGAGATTAGTAGTGTCCGGATCTATAGTGTATATTGAATATCGTGTTGCTCCTGCAAGGCCCAACTATTACCAAGCAAAAGAGGAAATGGATTTCCGCCACCCAGGGCTGAAAGGAAGGGAACCTGAGCAAATTATTGCCAAGTCAATACAGGCTCTTTTGGGACAATTCGAATGGACAAGGTTTCTTCTTCTTCAAAAAAAAAAAAATCTATAATGATTTTTGAAATGTATCGAACATACAACATCTATTCCTAGAATCCATTAGGCTATTGTTACATCGTTTTTTCACATGCAGTCAGAATCAAAATGGTTCCACCAAATGGAACGGAACGGAAGTCTCCTAGAAGCATTTTTGTTTGATGACAGGCAATGGCACGACGACCGGGAGCGGAAAGAGCTGAGGGGTGGACACTTCCTTTCGGATTTCAGTGCAAGTCTTTCGGCTCCACGAGACACTTCGAGTGACCCGTCACTCACCGGTTGTTCATTCAGGTTTTCCGGACTGCAAAACCAACTTTGGAGGGTCCGAGTGTGGTGCTGTGGAGAAGTGTGTCGGATTAAATCTAAAGTGTTGCCGTGGGAAATCTTTGCCTCGCCATGTCATAAGACTACTGTATCATTTCCCTTCATCATGTTCCAATATGTTGTACACACAATATATAACAGTCCGAATATGTTCGATTATATTTCATGACTTTATAGACTTATATATTAACTGCTTGTGGTCAAGGTTTAAAGCACTCGATGTGTTATAAAACAAGTTAAGCGTCTCGTGCCCCAACACGGGAACGCTTTTTGTTAAAAGCCCCCACATGACTTTCCTCTGAACACTGTGTTCTTCGTCTGCACGCTGACCTCCATATACTCACAGTTAATTGAAGTAACCTTGTCGTCACAAAGCCATTCACTGTCCTCAAAAAGAGACGTTCCTCCTTCCTCCGCTCTCGTCGCGCTCTTTCGTCCTCTCTCTGGCGAACTTCACGTTGTGTGCTTGTTATGTCCGGCCCGGCCGGCCCGGCCGACGCAGCGTCCCTCAGATGCCCGGTGTAACAGCACATAATCTCCAGCCGAGTGGAAGTTTGACGTCATTATAGCGTGTTAAATGTCTTGTAGCTAACATGCCATCATAATCAGACCGATTTCAAAGCCTATGTTTATTTTTAAGGGGACATAATATTAAAAAAACATACTTTTTCAGTGCTTGTGTACATACTTTTGGGTCTCTGATGGGGACTACTAACGCACAAACTGTGAAATAAGACAACCCAGTCGGGGTTTTTTTTGTGGGCTTCCTATTTCAGAAAAGCATGTGATTCAACAAGCCGTTCAGATTTGCCTCCCTCTCCTATGTCAAGTGGGGGCTCATTAGAATGAGAACCGCCCCCCCCACCTGAGTATCTCCACCCGCGGCTTCACAAATACGTAGCGCCGGACGTGCTAGAGTTATGCTGAGGCTGAGAGCTAAGCCTGGGAGGTGCTCTGTTTTCGGCTGCACGGACCAGCAAAATCTTTTCAAAGGAAGAGGAATCGCCAGCGACTGTCCGTGACAAAACTGCAGACAGGGCAAATGTAAAAGAAAAAAAAAGTTAAAAAGAATCGTGTTGTGTGTTTCTTTTGCCATTTGGCACTGGCTAACGCTAACAGCTGAGGCATACCTGTCAACCATCCCTTTTTCCCGGGATTCTGCCCTATTTTACCCTTCCCTCCTGCTGTCCCGACATTTAAATATCTACATAAATCTCTTGTAACGTTGACGGTAGGCTGCGCCACACGATCAGAGCCATCAGAGCCATCTCCACTCCGCGATCCGCTGGGGATGGGGACCTCAGAGACCTATATGTATATATGTATTTGTTAATAAAAGGAGTATAATATTGGACCTTTAAAGGAAGAAATTCACGGAACAAAAGAACGGTCTCCATATGGATTCTAAATTATAGCGATGACTTCATACAAAGCAGATGCACGGAGGCTACATACTCCACATGATAACCCTTGCACCATCTAGGGCCTCCACCTTTGGGGTTGGCGTCTATCAGCATTTACTCGCAGCCGATAGTGCTGGGGTTCTAATTTAAGCAGCTCTCAGGAGACTAGAATGAGCTTGACACGACATCACAAGCTTCCTGGCACCGGGAGGCTCCTGGCAGGCACAGGGTGCAAGTCAAATGGCCCCGCCTTCATTTTGATGTTGAGTAAATGTCGACCCACAGTACCGGTGGTCAGAAAACATTACGGAAGAATAGATGGATTTTTTTATGAAAGATGACAGAAGTATTGCGTGAAAGTAGGATGGTCTGGGGAACGTGACAGGGGTGTGATAGGAGTTCTGTGATATGGACAAGGACACCGACCGCGTTGTCCTGGAGACAGGGGCGCCAAAAATGCCTCCCGCCCTGAAGCTCGCAACCGTCGTGCCGTGTATGCGGTAGCAGAACAATGACCACACCACGCACCCAAGACTGATCGCTATAGATGAGCATTTGGTCTTTTTTCAAACACGCTATACACGCTCAAGTCACGCATTATGTACATGTGCCGAGCAGAACAAATGTCTGCTAAGGAAGATCGTTTGTTCTGCAGGCAAGTGGAGGTTATAAATAAAAATGAGGGGAGAAGATGTTAAGAAGGGACATAAAGACAAAGCAGAGCCTAAAGGCAGCATAATGTTTATATGTGGACAGCACAGGGAAAAACATGGGAATTTGCGCGGGGGGGGGGGGGCAAAAAGGCGGGCAGAGTAAATAAGACCGATCCATTGATAAAAGGGTTTTTTGCCCAGGTAGAGCAGATCCGGGTTACACCAGATGTGTCACACAGAAAGCTGTTTTGCCACAAATTGGGTGATTAACAGTCGGGGGAGCTGGTGCTGAGGCAGTTGGCCGGGGGGACGCAGCTCACTGGAGAGTGATTGGCTTTGAGGGCTGAGGGGACCAGATGGGACTGGGACACGGGTCTGTACCAAACAGCTGAATGGGCTTTCTGGGAAAATTCATCCTAATTTGCCACCCTGTATGTCCGAGCAGTTAATCCATCGCTCTGATTGGACGTTTTAGACGGAATCACATTAGCCCCGGCCTTTGGTTTTGCTTGTTTTTGCAGGCGGAATATGTCACTAATGTGCTTGTCTTTGGACAGCGTGCATTTCTTAAACAGTGGTTTCATACATAAGCGTGTCGGTGTGTTCCAGCGTTGCAGCAGCCTGCGCTTGGCACCACGTTAGCCCCGCCCCCGGCTCCTCCCCCTAAACATTAATTATGCAGCTCAATGCAGCACTCCGAATCTCTGCTGGAGCTCACCCACACTACAATACTCTGCCTCCTCCGTCTCTCCCGCTCTCTCTTTCACTCTCTTAGACACACACCGACACGGCATCTGTTCCTACTTCCACTTTGTTGAATAAATGCCCGCAAATACACAAAATAAACCCGACACACGCAGAGACTGTGCTTTTCTCTGAAGCATCACCATCGCATGGAATTAATTGCTTTCCAAATGCTTTTGAAGACAGCTATGTTCCTCAATGGTAATATTTAAGATAAAATATTAGCATCAGTGAAAATATTTTATGTATTTCTTAAATACATAAAATATGTATATATTTTTTTTATTTACCAGTCTGACTAAAGCCACTTTTAATGTTACCATAGGGCATGTATATCATGCAAATATAGGGTATATATGTTTTCAAATATAGGACGGAGCGTGCATCATTTCCAGTGAATTTCCTGCTTTTATCATAATTTCTTTATGAAAGGGGGTACTACTGCTGAGGTAGCAAATACAATTTATCAGCAAATATCAAAACCCTGATGTTCATGCAAATCCTGAGATTAAGTAAAGTATTTACCTTATTTGACCATGTGTAAACGCACAAAATGGCTCAAACCACCTGGCTTGCCGGGCGTAATTGCGCTAAGCACTAGTGTTTGTGTTTGTTTGTGGATCAGAGCGGGCCACGACACCGGACCTGGTCACAGGAGAGTCTGCAGGACACCATCTGAATCAGCTGCATGGGCTCAAATAAGCAGAGGGGGAAGGAGAAAACACACAACAAGGGGAAGCTCTGGCGCCTCAGCTGTTACCTCGGAGGCAGGCAGTGGGATGGAAATGTAGTAACTGTCTATGGAAGCAGAAACGCCTTCATTTCCTGGAGTCTTAACGCGATCAAGATTTATTTCTAATCTGCAAGCATGAGGGCGAGAGCAAGAGAGAGAGAGCAAATCTTGCTTGACCAAATCAGCCTTATACTGATGATTTACGGATTACACTATAATATCATACTCTATAATAGTATTGGATCATATCTGTATAATAACATATACATTTATATAAATATACATATATAAATACATATTATATATACATATACATTATGAATATATTGATACAATTTTACATTTGTGTATATATGTATTTACATGTATATATATATGGAAATATAGATTGTGTATGTACATGTATGTACATATAATACATACAGTATATAGTGTTAGAGTTATCTTAATATTTTGTACTATATATACATATAAATATAGATGTATATCTGTAGATATACATATATATATGTTCTGGCATATGTACAAACATATACACAATAAATGTGTACATTTATTTATTTCTATTTTTTATCCTGTATTTACCCTCTTTCTTTACACATGGCTTGTGGTGACAGTTGGAGTGCAGGTGTTCCTGCTTATCAGACCATGGTATCGGTGTAATCTTGTCTCGCGCCGTATACAAAATGTCGTCGTCCAAGGCTGAACTGAAAACAAACAAGCTCGGGCTTTTCTTTTTCTTTTTTTTTTGTCCAGGACTCACACTGTTTGTCCTCCCACTGCGGCCGTTTCAGCTCGTTCAATACGGTCTCTGTCTGTGTTTGCAAAGATACTACGGGTGGAACAAAAAGCCAAACACCGGGACAGATGTTCCTAATGAGGAAAACATTGACAGGGAATGCGCGGCCAATATGGCCATTCTGTCGGTACTGAATGAACAGGAGGCAATGCACGCGTACACACACACACACACACACGCGCGCACACACACGCACACGCACGCACGCACGCACGCCCGCACACTCCCCATAGGACTGGCTTCTCCGGCGTGAACACCGCCTCGTCCACTTCTCTTTTTAAAGAGCGGTGCGTCGCGCTCGGCGGCAGGTTAAGAAGAGGGGCTCTCTTTATGCCGCTTGCTGTCGGGTCGGCAGGCTGCAGCGGGCGGGGGGGTCTTTTCGTCGCATGTGCGGGGGGGGGGTCTTTTCATCGCACGGAGCCGGGTGGCGAGCACGGAGCGCGCTGCGGGGGCTGGGCACTGCAACGTGCTGCAGTGCTCGCAGCCCCCGCCGTACGCACACCCACCTCCCTGCCCGCTGGAGCGCTTGCTTCTGACACTCTCCCTCCGGCTCACGCTGGCGTCGTTCGTCTTGCCCTCCGCTCTTGACTTTCCTCTCGTGTTCCCTTTTCGTCCTTCCCCGT
Organism: Zeus faber; assembly: GCF_960531495.2. NCBI lineage: Eukaryota > Metazoa > Chordata > Actinopteri > Zeiformes > Zeidae > Zeus > Zeus faber. Next base: position 18,864,954 of record NC_137194.1, on the reverse strand, counting down.
AGATTTTTCGACCCCCCCTGGATGCCAGTTGATTGTCGTTTCTCTCCCGGCGTCCGACGCGTACCGCGTCGCCCGCGGCCTCGTTGCTTCCCTCTTCATTGAAATGATCTCATCGCACACACTTCACGCAAACACGTGCGCGCATCTCCACACGTAATCCCCGCTCCCCGACTGTGTGATGAAGTGGCTTCTCCGTGGTTTTCATAAAGGCGCACTTGTGCTATTCTCTCAACCCGACGAATTCACCGATGTGTCTTGATGGGTTTTTTTGGGTTTTTGTTTTTTTTAGCGCCTTCACCTTGAATGTCACGGACTGTCCTATCGCCTCCGCTTGGAGTTGTTGTGTGTGTGTGTTTTTTTTTTCTCTCAGTAAACAGTGAATGATCAGAGGACATTACATTTGATGGCCCCCTCCTTCTGACTCAACGAGCTTTTGTAATTCTGCTAATTGTTACCGTGCAAGCTCCGCCATCAGTAACACGGACGCGCTAAACGGCCGCGCGTCACGCAGCGTGTCCCGCTGACGAGGATGCGCGAGGACAAGACTCAGATCCGCCAAACACGACCACAGAGAATTACATAACGCACCTGCAGAGGTGCAGGGGAGAAAAGCAGCGCACGGAGGGGGGGGAGGTTAAAAAGACCCCTAAAAGACCAACCGACCGTGAAAGTTCTCCAGACAGTATTATCTCTCCCCAAATTGCTGAAAAGAGACAGCTCATATGGAGAGGAGCGCTGTTGTGAGTGCATTCGATTTCAAGAACTCCGGGTCCAAATGTGAGATAGTGGCTTATTTCATCTGTATACACTGATGATTCTATTTCATGAGAAGTACTTCAACCTCCTTTAGAGATTCCAGTGGCTCTCTCTCTCTCTCTCTCTTTCTCTCCCCCTCTCTCTGGGGGGGCTGTTGTTTTGTTGATGGTGTCCACAGAGAAAAAGAAATGGGGGCGATGGGGTCGGTCTCTCTCTCTCTCTCCCTCTCCCTCCCTCCCTCCCTCCCTCAGAATACAGTCTAATTCGGGAGAAGAGCGAGGTGCCTCGTCTGGGCTCACCCACAGGAGCTGGTGCTTTTCTAACCGTGACTTTTTGAACGACCCTCTTCGCGCGCTCGCCCCGCCGCCCGCTGTGGTTCTTCCTTCGCAGCCGCAACCCCCCTTAACCATGACAGGGGGGGAAAACAATGTTTTGCGGCACAGCGGGTGTCCGTACAGTGCGACCGTATAAATGACGTGTTTGATATGTCGACTGGAAATGGTCGCTTTCAAGGCTATTAGCGCCCATTCAGCTTTTCAGGTTATTTGCTGGAATCAAATGTCACCGTCTCCTCCCTGCTGTTTGCACATCCACGCAAACCGTCTAATGTATGCGCATAGGAGGTTGCCAACGCGGTTTCGTGTTATTGCAAACAAAGCTCCTGCGAATTCCGTTTTTGATAATGGTGTTGAGCGGGGGAACACTTCATTACACAATTTGATGCGATACTTGACGTGTTGTCAGGAGCGTGTTTTCAGGGTAGAGGTAGGCGCCGGTGTCTTCCACGGCTCATTCTAAGGCGCGCCGTGTTCTTGGAAGGGGGAGAAGCTGTGTGAATAATGAAGAATTATTTCTGCAAGTCTTCAACACACACACACACACACACACACACACAGAGCTAAATGATGAACACGCACGCACACACACACGCACACAACTAGGGGCATCATCCGACGGGGGCTGGAGAACCTCCACAGAAAGTACAGCAGGTCAGTCGGGAGCTGTTCTCAACACAAGCTTGGGTTCCAAGTCTCTGCTGGGGCTCTGTCCGGAGTGCTGATTTATGAAACAGTGCCAGTACATCCTGTATCCCCTATGACCGAATGCTACGCCTCATACAATCGTCTAACATCAGTGTTCTTTGTCGTTTTGGTCTCCATTTTGCATAGATTGGCGCCTGAGGGTCAAATCATCAGTTACTTTATCTTGTCCGAGCAATGTCAAAGCATCAACGCTCACACAAGAGCGGGGACAGACACTTCACCCACCCACGCAAAATAAACCAACTTTAGTCCAGTGCAATGTACCTCCTACCCCCACCCCCACCACCATCCCCCATGTTGTGCAGCTTTTCAGAATTTGCCTTGACAGCTTCAGCACAGAAATCAGACAGCGCCCACTGCTGGCCGTTAACACATTATTCAAATGATGAAGGTCAGACATTGAAAAAGGCATGAACCAACAAACGTGAATTGTGTTTCAAATAATGGGAGGAATTTATTAAAATCCAAAGCTCCGGCATTTTAAATAGTCCCTCGCCCTGCGTATCCCAGTGTTCTTGAGCTTTCACTTTTCAGTTATTTTGATGTTACGCTGATTTAGTCATTCCTCACATGTGAAAACGCCGCAATAAACAGATTAAATAATATTTTGTTTTAACGTCCAGTGGTTGAATCCATATCAATCAGCCCAGTTCATGCAATCGGGGACGTGACTTCTGCTGCAGGCTCAGATCGAGGGACGTGTCACAATGGCAGACAAGCAGAAGAAAACTCATTGTGAGACTCAAAGACTTTTTTTTGACGGCGCTAATTTGTTTCTCTTACCTATGCAACCCCAACATGTATGCACTATGGATGGTGATAGGACGGAACTCAAATTCTCTAGAGTCTCTGAGCCCAACAGTCTATGCCATTTACAAAATATATATATATATATCTATATATATATATATACAGATATATATATTTACACACACACACACACACACACACACACACACACACACACACACACACACACACACACACATATATATATATATATATATATATATATATATATATGTTTATAAAGCCCCACACCAATCCTATCTGAGCCGAGGCTGGAAAGATAAACCTATTAAGATAAAAAGAAAGAGCGGCTTTGGGAAGGAAAACCTATGTCAGGGTGCGAGTCAGTGTCGCTGGTTGAATCCCTTCAGCCTGGCCGTGCCTGGATGCTGAGGCAGCTCCGCTCTGGGATGTAATGGGATACTGCAGCACTACAGGACCGTGTGCACAGAAACTTGCCCAGAAGCACCAGGGAGTCCCGCACTAACCTCCCCACCCCACCCCCACCCCCACCTTCCCTCTCTCCCTGCTCCCCTGCTCCCCTCCTCTTCCTCCTCCCCCGCCGCCACATCCTTATAACGTACAAACCAGCGCAACTACAATGGGCGAACGTGTAGAAAGAGGTGAGCGGTGTGCATGCAATTTGAGACACACATGACAACGAGGGAATGGCACGGCAGGCACTGACCAAGACAAAAGAAAAGAGAGAAACAACTTAAAAAAAAAAAAAAAAAAGTCCAGAGCGGAATAAAGCAGCGTACCTTTTATTGCGGCTTGTCGTCCCCCGGACTCACCCCCGATTTTCCTCGCGGGATCCGAGACACTTTTGAAATAGAGAGAAACAAGAGTCAATCTCCTTTTTTTTTTTGTTGTTGTTTTATCTTCCACTTCCCCCCCCCCCTCCCTGTCCAGTTTTAGAAGGACCAAGCCGGGGCTCTGAGACAAGCCCACCCGCTCTAGACGCACCTTCACCCCCGTCTTCACCCTGATACGCACAGCGGCACGCACTCACACGCGCCCCGAGACTGGAGCACCTTGACGGATAAACATCTGCTCGGGAGAGGGATGGGGGGGTGAGGGGAAAAAAAAAAACTACACACACTTCCTCACTCACGCTGCAGCCCCCCCCCCTTCCTCTCTCTCTCTCTCTCTCGCTCGCTCTCTCTCGCCCCCCCCCCCCCCCCCCCCCCCCCCTCTCCTGCTGTCTTTTCTCGCACTGCCTCCTCATTGGCTCCGCCGCTCTTCAGTAACATAAGCTCTCCGCTTTAATTGGAAGGGCGCAGTTTGTGTGGCGCATCGGGAGCCCTCCCTCCCTCCCTCCCTCCCTCCCCCCCTTCCCTCCCTCCCTCCCTCCCTCCCCCCCTTCCCTCCCTCCCTCCCTCCACGGCTCCGTCAGTTCTGCCCTTTTTGTTTTTTTTGCGCTCTCTCTATTTTTTCCCACTAAGTGCCCGTGGACAAGAATGCTGAGCTCTGCAATTCCGCACGCAGCGTGTAAAAAGAAAAAGGAAAAAAGGAAAAAAAAAAAACGGAGTGGGGGGTGGGGTGGAGAGGAGAAGCGTGGAAGGGGGAAAAGGGAGAGTGGGATGGGGGTGGTTTATGAAGCAAATCAATGGGCCGCAGTGGGACAAGCGGACGCGGGGAAAAAACACAGGGCAGATTTACTGTAAGCCACGGTGCGACGGCCACAGCACGTGTGAGGCAAAAAAATATATACACATACATACATACACATACATACATACACATATATACATACATACACATATATATATATATATATATATATATATATATATATATATATATATATATATATATATATATATTAAAAATCAAGAGAGAGAGAGGTTTCCCGGCGCTCACTGCGGAGCGGCAAGGTGGCTCTGCTGCAGTGTGGAGTCTCATTTCCAGGCAAGGAGGAGGAGGAGGAGGGGGGGGGGGGGTGGGGGTGGGGGTGGCAAAGAGGAAGAGCGGAGGCGGGGGTCGGATGCAGCGATGCCTGCACGGGTACAGTCTCGCTACCCTGCCAAGGGATGCGAAGGGAAGCATGAAGGCAGCCGCAGTACACGCAGCAGCTAATGCCTTTTTCCTCATGAATTATTGACGGTGCCCCCAAAGGGGGCGGCGTGGGGGCGGGGCACGGCGAGGCAGCAGACTCGGTCCTTCGTCTCTCTTACCCTCTGCACCTATTGTTGGAACCTTATGGTGGCCACTAACATATAAGTAGCGTTGGGGAAAGCGGATCGGTCTCGCTGCAGTGTTATGTTTGGATGGTTTTACTGCAATCTTATTAGTTGCGTCTAAAGATGGATACCGAACGGAGGTTCCCATCCTGGAGGAAATGTGCGTGGGTTTGACTTTGTGGTGTCCCGCTCCCTGCCCTCGTTTTCCTGCCTTTCATCCCTTACCTCTGGTGGTTCTCTGGGCTTGTTTGAAGTACAATACGCAACGAGATCAATAACCCATCATACAATAGCTATAGGCCACCTGCAGCCGCTCCATTGAGAATACAAAGTTATTTGATACCCAAGCGACAGAGTAAACACTGATTGCAAAAATCAACAGTAATCTCATGTCTTAGTCATAAGTGTGGAGATGCCAAATGCACTCTTGGTCTTTTTTTAAACAACATGCTCCAAGGTGTAAAGATAACCAGAATTGCATGTAAGAATTCATTTTAAAAACAAAAATGGAGTCATTAATGACTAGTAATTATGAGTGGTTTGATTACCCATGATTACCCAACTTCCATATGTTGACTACTGAATATTATCTACACATGTCAGTAAAGGTAAACTAGTCATTTTGAATACTATGATTTGCTGCAGCCTAGTCAGACTTCTAGCAGCTTATGATCAATTCTGCACAAGATGGCCCAGCTTTTATTAAGTGCACAAAAGCACAGATAACGACTTGAGCTGCTGCATGTATTTTATTTTATTTTATAACATTCGTTGGTAACATGTAAACATTCTGGTGCAGCATAATCAGAGAAAGATAGATAACATAGTCATGCATTGACTATTATAACATAGTGAACCTTTTGATCCGTTATTTGTGAAGACGGCGTTTCATCGCCGTGGTCTTGGCTGCTCAGGAAGGCTGTAAACAGTGACAGAGATGCCAGTGTTTTTGAAAACCTGTTCCAGGATCTCAGACACTTTTTCCCACTTCAGGCGATCAAGACCACAGCCGATGCTGTCAGATTAAAGAGAAACACATTTAAATACACTGATAAGGTCAACACATGTAGGACTGGGTGTCCCGAACCAGTTCCAAATTGCCTCTGTAACTGACAAGCCAGCACACTAAAGGTTGCTTTTATTGACGTTGACCAGCTGAATGCCTCTTAAAATAGCTCTGGAACAGTATTTTTCCCCCCTTCGGGTGTTCTGTCAATCCCAATTAATGACAGAATTTGACCTTGGGGTCTCTTGCGTGTTGTGTACACTTTAGGGGTATTGGTGGCAATCCAGCCAAACTGTACTTTTTTTAAAAACGTGGTACAATTACAAAATGTATATAGCGTTGTTATCTTTCAGGATAAATACAGTAGCAATCAATTTGGCAATTCATAAAAGATTATATTAGAAGCAAAAAGAGAATCTGTAAACTCACACCCACAATAGACAGCCCTAAACACCTGACATTAAACATTGAGATAATTTAATCCAGCCAATATGCACAGATGTGTAGTATTTAACAGAGATGGCAGATACCACTTCCAATAGGATATTTTTTCCAAGGTTAATTCTGGCATTACAAAATGAAATTCAAGGGCTTATTTCAAAGTACTTTTTGAACATTATTTTTTCCACTTTCAAGGAAAGCACTTCACACAAAGCAGATAAAATACATTTTCTATGTGATCTTTACAAATTAAAATACAATCTCAGTCTCAATGACACACACACACACACACACACGCACACACGCACACGCACACACACACTTCAAATGTACATTTCCCGGCATAACCTGTCATAAAAGCAATTCTGTAATGTTTTATTATGTTAGGATTTTATTAACAAAACCAGAGGAAATCACAAGGTCTTTTGAGGTACTTCAGCACAAAAGGGGCTATTTTCAAGGATTTTCCAGTACTTACATTTTTTAGGACAAAATCCAAGCTCTTCAGACACCTCAGGGATCTGGCAAGAACCCTGTTTTTATATTTAACAACTGGTAAGCCTTGAATTTGCTATATTTATTGATGCATTCTCTTAACTCAAAAAAACACTTGACTATGTTTTATTTCCCCTTCGAATCAGTGCCATTTCTAGAACATCATTTTGGATTCTCTCATAAATCTTTACTGACATCTCTAAATGATAACGATACAAACCGTGGCATTGAAATTCTGGTTACTCCGTTCAGTTTACAGTGAGACTTCATGTCTTCCAAGCTCCGTTGAAGGGTTTGGTAAGTGGGTTTGTCATTGAACTTTCTCTTTGTGACCTAAAATGCAACGGCAACAATTTACCATTCAAATAGTAGTTGCGATGATTTCATTTATTCAAAGGGACCAGATTTAATCTAGACATGGTGGTAGGGTAATATGAAATGGGGCGATATGGGATATAGGGTGATGTGGGAAAAAAAAAAGTCATATTTCAGGCCTTACATTATGAGAAATCTTAAGTCACATTTAGATTTAATAGCCTGTATTTTATACTACAAAACTGTTTATCGCCATATGAAGAGGTTTTAATTCCGTGTTGGTTGAATAAAATACAATAAACCATAACTTGAATTAACTGAACAGAAAAAAAAAAAAAAACAATTGATGGTGATATACTTACCAAATAATAAACAAATCGCCTGCTTCTTCTCAGTACAGCGCACTGACCCGGCATTTTCTCTGTGGGTGGGGAGGGGGGTAAAAAAAAAAAAAAAATCAAAATCAAAAATAAAAAAGAATGAATGAATGAATAAGTCAGAATACAAGATATTATCGTGACTTTGTGGATAAAGTGGAAAAGATAACTTTCGTTGTTCTGGACAAAGACGACCACACGGGTGAAGACCTGGGGGGGGGGGGGGGGGGATATATACTTTCGACTCGGACTGTTTTATCAAAGTTATGGGTTTCTCACCCTGTCCTTTTAACTCCTCGACGCCACTGTATTTCTTCCGGAACGTGACTGCGATGCCCGCCCCCATGTCGCAGTCCGCACTGATACAGTGGGCCAGCGCCTCGTCGTCGGGACAGGAGAACAGGTCCGCGCTCACGTGGTCCACGCTCCAGCTGTCCTCTGCAGACTGGCCAGCAGGGGGCAGAGTTTAGCAGCGACGTCATTCACCGCGGGGTGACCGCGGCGCACGTCAGAACACACAGGCGACGTCATAAAAAAAATATATATATATATTGAAAATCGGGACAAAAAACGGCCCGATACAAAAAACAAAAAAAAGAAAAATGTAAATGTTCAAAAGAATAGTTTGGAATGGTGCACAGCGGTGATTCTCAACCGTTTTCCGATTGATCTCAATTTGATATGGACCCTATTTGATAAGATTCAAGATTTTTTATTCGTCACATACATATACATACTTCCATACATATATGCAGTGAAATGTAATGCAACGCACCCGGTGATAGCACACAATATGTCCTAGGAAAAAAGAAAAAAAGAAAATAAAATAAAAAGTAGAAAATTCCTTTCTAATAGACCGACTAACTGACTCCTAAAACGTAATACAGTAAGTGGAATACTTATAGAATAAGATAAAAATATATAGAATAAAATACAATAAAAATAATTGAAATAAAATGGAATAGGTAGAAGGAATATGCCTATGTATATACAGATATGTGCATTTAAAGTGGCATGTGAATTAAAGTGGCATGTGAATGTGAATAGTGTGAGGTAGTGTTTGCGATAATACAGCACAAACCTCATAAATAATGATAAACCTCCACGACACGTTTATACAACATTTTAAGAGGGAAAAACATTGAAACTATGATCAAAACAGTCACAATTGTACATTTTACAACGGTCAGGTTGAATTGTTTGGGGTTTGTTTTGGGGGTTATTTCTTTGTTTGGTTTTTGGGGTTGTTTTTTTTTTGCTGGGGAACGCCTGGAACTTTTCCCAAGGGCCCTACGTTGAGAGAACCACTGGGGGGTGTTTTTGGGTTGTTGTTTTTTTAGGGCCCCGCGACAGCTGCAAAAGACCGAAAAAGTCCACGTCAGACGAAGGCTTTACCTGGGCCGTGTCGGAGCAGACCGCCTCCTGCGGGTCGGACGACATCGGCTCGGGATGCGCGGGGAGGACGCTTGCCGGTCAAACGCTGTTCGAACACCGGCGCTCGTCAATAAAACGGAGTCGTTCGGGGGAGTCCTACGCCGTGGTATTGCGTCGAGGCGTGTCGCGCATCATTCTGGCGCCTTCAGCGGCTTGGCGTGCGGAGGGTCCGCTCCAACTCTCTATGACGCCGCCGGTGCTCGTTCGCCGCCGGTGGACGCTCCTGCCGCCGCGCCGCAGCGACTTCACTTCCGTGTTTACGTTCCCCGCGGCTGGTTCCGAACGAGCGTCGGGCGCGCCAGCGCCTCCTGCCGGGGGTTTGGCGGTGGCGCGGGGAGCGCACGGTCGGGTGTGTTCTAAGCGTCGGATGCTCCGGATTCATATGAGGCTCCAACTTCAGTCGAATCCAATCATACGAAAGTCTCGGGTTCGTGTCATGAGGTGTTTGATTGATTTTATTTCGTATCATTTCATCACAAACCGGCCTACAGTAGAAGCAGTTCAATGGCAGCCACACTAAAAGGGTAATGAGCTTCCTTACTTTGACATGCATCACATCATAATTGACTTTAAGCCACAACGAATGGAAAGAATAGACATTTTACAAGCGACTGATAATTGAAGAAAGAAAAACACAGTCTTTCAGTTTTTTTATGTCTTAATCCTATACAAACAATGCATTGACGAAGACGATGATGGGTCAGTAGATTATTAACATTAAAGGAAACAAAATGCAGAAGTGGGAAATCCCAGCAAAAAACGATCGATAATCAAACTTCGACATTATTTGATTCCCAAGATGTCGGCACCATCAGAGAATGTGCAATAATGACTGTGTTGACCATGGTTTCAATGTCGTATCAATGTTATCTCACTAACTATAGCATAGACACCAAATCTTATCCACCAATAAAAATCTTTTCAGATTGGGAGCACAGAGACTAAATCTTATCAGGCGAGGATATGTGGTCTGAAGCGTATCGATTTGAGGGACCTTTATATGAGAACGGTTGAGAGATCACAGAGCGATCACAGAGCGGGGCTTTTGCTTTCTGAACCCGGATCTTCCACCTCTGATCAAAACGCGGCGGGGGGAAAAAAGCGCTCGTGCGTATGTTCACTGAGTCCATATTCCAGGCTCAGAAGTTTGCACTGCGTCGCCGCTCATTCATCCAGTCTCCGGGATTGACGTCCATCTGCAACATCTTCATCACCCACTTGTCCTTTTTCGCCCCGTCGATAAACTCATCCAGAGAAAGCTCTCCTAAAAGGCGGGGGGCCGTGAGAACATCGGGCGTTATTTCTCTTGGAAATTTGCCAATTTTCTTAAATATGTCCTTGTAATAGGCATCTCCAGTATTCACGCAGGCAAGCACTCACACAACGTCCACACAAATAGGCCTACCCAGTGTTCACACCCTGATTACAAAAAGCTGGTTTGTCCAAAAACAATGCCCAAACTAATCATCTTCTCTCACATCAAACATGGCGTATATAAGCACTCACCGTCTCCATTTTCATCCACCAGCTCAAATATCCGGTCAACCACTTGGTCTGGAGTCAGCAAGTTGCATTCCTCATCCAGCTCTCCATGGCAGGCTTTCTTAAGTCTGTATATAGACTGACAAAGGGAAAAAGGTCTTACCCGTATTGTTGCCTGTTTGCTTTTATAACTGCATTTTTCGGGACCGTAGAAAAGAGAATACAGGTCTATTGTAGTTCATGACAAACAAATGACTCCAACTTAGAATGTGTTACCTCCACAATTTCCAGAAGCTCTGTTTTGTCGATGCATCCGCTGCCGTCTTTATCGTACATTTTAAATGTCCATTTAAGCTTGTGCTCTAATTTCCCGCGTAAGACCAAGTTCAAGGCTGCCACGTACTCCAGAAAGTCTATGGTGTTGTCCTTTGTACACGGGGAAAGACAACAGAGCGCGTTACCACAGCGAAGCAGTTACAAACACCTTGACATTTCAAAATGCTGATATGTAGATTGCCTTCAAAAGCAATACACGGGGCATCCAAAAAGTCAATAATAACAAGTCAATGTGTCTGTCTTCTGTGCACATTTCCCATAGACAATCATGCTTTGTGGAACCGTCTACACAAACATGTTGGATTTCAAGGAATTAACGCGCCGGTTTACTTTACACACACTTACAGAAGTACTTACTCCATTTTTGTCAAAGGCCCGGAACATATTTTCGATGTAATCTGCAGCCCCCTTGTTGTCTTTGACGCCGAAGAAGCTCTTGAACTCGTGCATGTAGAGGGTTCCGCTGGGACATTCCACCACAAACTTTTTGTACCACTCCTGCAGTTCGGCCACGTCGATCTCTTTGTCGGAGTCATTCTCCTCGCTCAGACGCTGGCCCATTGTGGAAAACGCGCTCCCGCCGCTACTCTTGTCGTGATGGGGTGTGATATAAGAGCTACATCACATGAAACCCGCGTCCCCGACGGTCACTCCCGATTCTCGGCAACTAAAATCTTGGAAAAAAAAAAAAAAAAAAAAGTCCAAAAGTGACAGCGAAAGCCCGTGGAATCTGAATTGGAGATTGAGCTCCCCTCTCTGTGATGAAGTCGAAAGAAGAGCCTCGGCCCCATACGGATCACATGGTTTTGGAATTAGAAATACAACACGTCTAAATCAATTAGCCTAGGTAGAGATCATAAGAGGATTTTCCGAGCCGTCGACACATGTGTACCGCGGAATGTTTTGCAACTGTACTGCGTGCTGCAATGTCAGTCCATTTATAGGTCTAGGATGTTTACGGTTCCGTTGCTGAAAATGTTCACTAGCCTGTATGAAGCATGACTGCATGACTAACTGAAGATGTAGCAGGTGAAACGGAAGCCAGTGGGATAGGTGCGTGTAAGTTATTCCTATTGGGCCATGGGGAAATATGATGCAAAATACAGCTTTTATTATAAAAACCCAGTGGGGCAGGATTAGATTGAGGGATCAAATCAGACATCAGGTCCAGATCGTGTGCACTTTTCCTCAAGATAATTTGAGGCCTGGAAACTTGTATTGTTGAGTCATACCCCCCTTAATGGCAAGTGTTGCAATATTCCACTAAAGGCACTACAAACAACACTAGTGTGTAGTGGTCATTTGAAGCTTGTGGGTGGGCAACACATTGTACAAACTGGGCAAACCTGAAGCCATTGTTGCACTCCAAGCAAAAAGTGCTTTGGACGTACCTGGGTGAGGTGATGCATCACACAGACCAGTTTATAACACACTTGCCGTCCGTAGGATTTCTGTACATGGTGTTTATAGAACAGGATATATTTTCCTGTTGAAGATTTCTGAACTATTTTGTTCAGAAAACTGAGCTTCTTGTGACCTTTTCACTGGAATCTATATTTTTTCCCTTTCAATTGAGTCGAGATAAAGTCACACGGGAGGTATTTTACAAAGTCCTCGATTGCTAAAGAAATATAAATAATGTCAAATCAAATGTATTTTTAGAGACCGTCTATACTTGGTCAGTGTGTTTATAGGTTAAGGTCCTGCCCAATACCTTCTTGTCTCATGAAAGCTGCTGACAGGAGGTTTATTAAGTATATGGATTAGTAATCTTAGCCTTGAATGTCAAGGCCATCTCACTGAACGTTATCCTGCAACGATTAAAATGATTCACACGGCCTGTTGCTAAACTGATTGTGTACGTTTTTCTTAAACCTTAATTTACACCTCTGCTAAGATTCTGTTGCCAGCTTGCCTGCAAAACCTGATAGTGTTGCTTTTCTATACCATATTTGTTGATGTAAGACCAGACCAGTAATGGACCTATGCTAATATTCTATCATATGCAAGTCCATTTTCTTAGTGCTTAAGTTCCTTTGAATAAATTAAACGCCATGCTAAATGTAAGAATTTATTGCTTTTCTCAAATACTACGACGCAAGCTCAAGCAAATTATGTTTTTAAAAACATAGTGGACAAATTCACATTTCTACAAAAGATTACTATACAGATATACAAGGTTAAAATGATAGCTCTCAAAAAAGGACAGAGGCTCTATAAAGAAATGGAACCTGAATGTTAATCAAAAATAATTCATCCACACATGGCTTTATATTTGAACTCCACCACATATTTTTGCCCAAATTGAACTTCAGTGCCAGACATCATTATATTAGCAGACATTCTGTATTACTCATCTCACTGGTTAGATACAGCAGAATACAAATGGTCGTATAAATAGAAACTGACAGATTTTACACATTATTTTCAGGGTCAGTGCAAGACAAAGACAATAGGAAAGAAATCCCATAGGCCATCCTTCTATGAAAGATTATTTAGGGATCGACTTTTCTTATTTCAGTCTTTTTGTGTGATCAAATAAATATATAACGGAAACATTAAATATATACACAAGCCAACAAGACAACAAGTGCAGATATTTTGTATTTAGTTATACATGCAAAATACCAAGCATTTGATGGTTGCTCACTTTATTGTTTACAAAAAGACCGATTAACATGTAACAAACTGTAAGAAATGTTAGACAAATGTTAAGAAACATATTTTCCATCCAGTCAAGATTAAAGAAAGCAGAGTCTGGACAATTTGGATGTCTCAAATATCTAGTGATGGCAGCCTAGGGGTCCGCAGTGCTACAGAAATACCCTCAGTGTGGCTTCATACAGTGTTAAATAGAAAGTCAGCAAACTGGCTGCGTCTGAGGTCACTCGTCTCCCTCAGGCTCAGGCTCAGGCTCAGGCTCAGGCTCAGTCTCGGCCTTGGTCTCAGTGCCATTCAAACGATCAGCAGCGCCCCCTGTTGGCGAGTCAACGGCAGAACAGGCGTCACCCAGAGTGTCCTCCCCATCACTGCCGCTACCGCTCGTCCCGTCATCCTGAACGTCCGAGCTCAGACGGGTCGCGGACGGAGCTCGATGCTCTGATTGGTCCGTAGTGTTGTCAGCGTACACACCCAGGGCGAGGCCAGGCTCAGTGTCCCTCTCTGACGGCTCTCCTTTCCCATCTTCCCCATCTTCTTTTTCGTCGGAAGTCTCTGTCTGAGTTCTGCTGAGCTCTGAGGGACATTACATAACACTGTTAGATACATGGGACAGTGCAAAATGGTTAATTACCACCAAAAACCACTTAAGGGCATACATAGTTAGGGTTTAATTGCCCTGTATCAAACGCCTCGATTGACATATCGGTACAGATTAAGATAATAAATCTTAATAAAAACATATACATAATAATAATAATAATATAACAAAAACACATTTTGCTAAGTGCAATTTCCTGAATTAATTTAATACCTTATAGCCATACCAACTAAGTTGTTAGGAATTTAGGACAGTTACAGTTTAGAAAATGTGATGAACATTATGAAAGTGTCTCATGAAAGACATCAATGACAACAAGGACATCATGGATAACATGAAGGACGACACAGAAGTCAGAAAACTCCATGCTGAGGTAAAGCTCACCGCGCCCCTCTGAGCTGGTCGCTGCGTCCGGAGATGTGACCTGCGTCTCGGTTATGCTCCCCGAGCTTGTGGGACGGGTCGACTCCCTCTCCTCCTCCTCCTCCTCAGTTTCTCCCTCTTCCTTCAGCTCAATCCTGATCCTCTTGACCATGTGCTGATCCCCGTCAGAATCGTCCACGGCACATTTGTTCTTCACTCCACTTTCACACTTCGGTGACAGGGAATCGCTTCGGAAAAAGCAAAAAGGATTATCAATACATATAATACATACATGCACACCAACAGACACAATATTCTTGTTCTTTTATATTAGATGCACTGGTTTATTTTAGGGAATCGTACCCGATATGATGCTCCTTCACCTCTTCTGTGACTGGCTCGGCCTCGGCGCTGAGCATTCTGTCATTTGTAGAAAGTGAAGCAGTCAACGACAGCTTCGGCCTGTGAAGTGCCTTCGGTGCAGCTCCACCGTTCACATTGCGACTGCAACCCAAAATGAAAAGAAAAAACCATTGCGGGATCACAAAAATAGAGAAGTATTGGTCTGTGGTTGATTCCTGTGATGAGACAAAAAGCGATTAGTACACATTAACCTTGACTTGCTCGGCCACCTGGCTCTTAGCGAAGGGACAGTGGACTCAAATTTGACCCTAAATTTGCTTATTTCCAAACATTGAAGTTTTACCTGTCCGAGCATACGGAGGATTTGCCAGGGAACTTCACTCCGTTCATTCTGTACGTAACGGTCGCCCCGTTTTCCCTTTAAAAGACGTAAGACACAGAAACGCATTTAAAATTCGAGATTTCAGGACAATCTGTGCAAATGAGAAGCAGCTCAATCAACAATTCCACTCATCAGAACAACCAGAGCGACAGCTTTACGGTTGTACTTACTCTGCCGGAGGATAAACACAGCTGACCACCGTGACATTCTGAAATTATAAAGAACAAAGTCGATATTTTAAGGACTTTAAGCTGTTGAAAGCTGAACATCAAATAAAACTGATCACTGCTGTTATAGTGGTTAACTTATTAATACAATCCCTTATCTGGGATTTGCATTTGTCTTAATGCTATGATAATAAACAAATGCGTCCTTTCAAAACTGGGAAGGAACCAGTACCACTTTCTCAATATAGAAACCGATTCCATGTCCTGGACATTAGTTCGAGGTCACTACAATATCATTTACATATAATAATTTCTTTCCTCCATTGGAGAAAAACAACATGAAAAAAAAATAATAATAATAAATAAACATAAAATAAATCATGAAGAAATACATTTTCCACCAGTAGACTTGACTATATGACCTTGAATATGAATTTTGTATTGCAGGTATTCTCTGATACATTATTTTTGTTTAATATCGAGCGAATATCTGATAAAAGTATCCCAAATTCAAAGGAGGCCTCACCTTCTCCACTCCTCTGAGGAACTTGTCTGCTTCTGCATAGTTTCTCTTGGGGTCCGTGAGCAGCTCACACAGACGCTGAATAGTGAACGGGATGCTGGCAAAGGAAATGGAGACGTCCCCTTTCCCTTTAAGCGAAAACATTGATGACCAAATGTCCCACCTCACCTTTCACCTTTACTCACCCCTTGTAGCCGTCCACTATTTTAAGGATCCTCCGCTTCATGTCGTCAAAGGGGACGTGTTCTATGTTGGGATTGGGCGAGCGCCTTTGTTCCGGCGGCGTAGCGGCACGGAAATCATCCAAGACGTTCTCCATCTTGAACAGGAAATATGTTCTGAACTGCGACCACGGGACCCTGAAGCACGAAGCAAACATGAAGCAACACACACACACACACACACACACTGTTCTGGCCATTAGGTGTGTGTGTGCGTGGTCACTGCTCCCCGGTGGCCACTCACAGTGTCTCCCCAGTCCTGGCAATGTGGCTCAGGAATCTCTCCAGCACAGGGCACGTTTCCTTCTCCTCCTTCTTCCCAAAATCTGAAGATGAAACCTGAAGATCACTCGCACGTAGAGAACACTTGACTTGGACATACGCCAGTAGACACGGTACGGCAGCGAACGGGCAAACTCATCGATTTATTATAATCGCTCTCCTCCCGCGTAGGGGTAAAACCGATCACACTAAGATATAATGACTGTTTTTGACGGAGGGTCGTTATAGATTACTATGGTCTGGAGGGGAACGTGTTCTCACCACCAATCGTTGGCGAGCTACGCGCAGCTAACGTTAGCCGGTGAATGTCTGTAGTTCGACGCAAGACCAACGGGGGGGGGGGGAATAAAAATGAAAAATAAAAACAACCTTACAACACAACCTAACAACACTAACAACCGCTGCTGTTAAATGCACTTCGGTCACGGAAAAATACCTTTGAACGCTTCCAATACCGCGTCGACCTCCATGTCTGCACGCCGCCGCGTCACCTGGTAGACGGGAACGTAAACACACGGCAAGAGGCGGCGGAGGCTGGTGCTGCATTCAAGCCCCGTCGGAGCGATCGCGCTCGGCGAGACCTGCCTCGCTCCCGGCTACGCGGAGGTGTCCCCGCGCTCTTTTAAACGGCGCCCGGGCCCTCACGACGCATCGCGGGGGTCCGCGCGTTCTCTTAAACGGCGCCCGGGCCCTCACGACGCATCGCCGGGGTGTGTTTGCCAGTGTAGCCCGGCAGTGTTTGCGGACTCTGGTGGCTCAACGGATGCGGAACCCACTGCTCGCGCGCTAGAGAGCGCACTGTGGTTTTTGGGACTGCACGCGCCGAGGACACGCTCACGCACCGATTGGGCACACGTCATAGTCCGCCGGCGTGCCGTTTCGGCTCGACGTCACACGAAGTTTCTCCGACTCGACGGCTGGCGTGAGGCGAAACGTCCGAAGTCCGAAACGTCCGCCTCTCCCGCAGCGCGCGAACACCGCACCAGACGGGCGCATGCGTGCCGCGCGCTGCGCTGTGGACGCGCTCCAGGTTATCCGTAGCCTGCGCAGCGATCGCGCCGAAGCGCCGGAAGAATCCAACGGTCGGTGTTGGACGTGGGCGTGGCGCCGGGATGCGGAGCCAGGGGCCGGGGGCGTGCGGGGCCGCGCCGGGCCGCGTTTGCGCGAATTAGACGTGCGCGCTACGTCTCGCGTGTCGTCGTCTCACCCGGCCGGAGTGGCGTCACAACACAAGTGACGCCGCCGCCGAGCAGCAGCCGACGAGTCAGCGGCGGATCGAGCCTTCGATCCTACCTGACCCGCCCGGAGCGCCGAGCGGCCGAGCCACCGGAGCGCCTTCCGCCGCGACCGCGCTGACGTCGTCGGCGATCGTTCTGCGCGAACATGGCGGTCCCAGCCGCCACGGCCCCGCCGCTGAGCCTGTCCAGCCGGCTGGGCCCCCTCGCCGCGGGCGACACCGGAGCCGGCGGCCCCGGGGTGGACACCCTGCCCCTGCACTCCCCCTGGACCTTCTGGCTGGACAGGTAGGGTGGTCCGCCGCTCCCTGGGAGCCGAGCTTTGAGGAGAGGGGAGGGGGGGGACGCAAGCTGAGGACGGGCACGGGCAGACCCGGGGCAGGGTTACCCGCCTGCCCCGGTTAAAAGTGACTTCACTTTAGTCATATAACCCGCAGTGACCGTGTATCACACCGAATTCCGACCGAGGTCCCGCCAACATCCTTCCCCTCTGACCTAAATAGTCGCACCGTGAGAGGTCGCGCATTTGGATCTCATTCGGATCGCACTTCAACCTGCATTTAGATCCATGTAAATGTCAAAACCTGACCCATTTCCGCCAGCACAGGTGACACGGTGTGCGGATCCAGCGCCGCTTGACGTTTTAGTTCAAAGCTGAATTATTATTATTATTTTTTTTTACTCTTCGCCAAAATCTGGATTTGATTTGCCAAAATTCGAAATCTGTGGAATTGAGCAATCAAGTTCCCGGCAATAAGTTATGCAAGTCACAACAAAGGGTGTGTGTGTGTGTGTGTGTGTGTGTGTGTGTGTGTGTGTGTGTGTGTGTGTGTCTGTGTGTGTGTGTGTCTGTGTGCGCGCGCGTGCCTGCGCGTGACCATACCCAAGTGTGGAGCAATGGGGTCAATGGTGTTTACTGTTGACAGGGTTATTTGTCATGTGAGCCCTTTTTCCAGCCGGCCACACTTTGGGGATCAGATGTTTGTCTTTCACAAAAGGCACCAAATAAAACACATCACGATATCATACGAATTCACGTCAACGTGGTTAAAATGGCCGCATTTCTAAATATCCCACCTGGGTGATGTGGTTCATGTGAAGCAGCGGTTTGAACAGAGCACACCCGGGGTCTCATCATCGTCATCCAGAATACGGAATTCGAGGCTGTCGTGATAGGATTTCAATTTCCTTTCTCTCTGTGCATTTTGGTCAGATCTCTGCCCGGAACCACGGCGGCCGAATGTGAGTCAAACTTGAAGAAAATCTACACTGTAGAAACTGTCCAGGTGAGATGCTTCGCAGCCCCCCCGAATGAGAGCACGAGCCCGGAAGGCAACGTTCTCAGGCGTGCGTGTTTTCACAATGTTTGCTGTAAAAAAAAATTATATATATATATATATATATATATATATATATATATATATATATATATATATATATATATATATATATATAGTCGTGAGTAGTAAAAGAGAAGCTGTATGCAACTGCAAGCTGCAAGCTGATGCCTGTGGCAGAACTAAATTTTAAATCTTTGCTATAACAGTGCTGGAGTTATGTGCATTCATTGGCTCACCAATCCAAACGGGTCGAGTATTAGTTCATTTCTTTTGATATTCATACCAGATAACCAGGTTGCATTCATGTTATATATTTAAAGAGTGTCTTCCGCCTAAACCCCAAGCAAACATTATTCAAGTGTTTATTTCTTCCCTTGGTCGTTTCATTTAGAATTTTTGGAGAGTTTACAACAATATACCGGGTGTGTCCAGCTTGCCGCTGAGATGTAGCTATCACCTAATGAGAGGAGAGCGAAGACCGCTGTGGTGAGTATTCTGAAGTGCCAAAAATAATCAATAATAAAAAGATATAAAATTGGAAACGCAATCGAAGCTTACCCCATTTCAATTTTCTAATATCTCCCATCGCTTTTCTGTACAGGGAAGAGGAAAGCAACGCTAAAGGTGGGGTCTGGAAAATGAAAGTTTCGAAAGAATGCACGGTAAAGTGAGACATTTGGCGTTTCCAACCTGTTTCTGCTGTGCAGTTATACGTCTCCCTCACACATTTGTCTTCTTTTTCACAGTCGGCTGTATGGAAGGAGTTGTTGTTGGCAACTATCGGAGAGCAATTCACTGACTACTGTGCTTCAGGTAGCGGGACATTCTGATATGAGAAAGAGCCAACTTCATTTTTTCTTTTAAAGAGACTTTTTTTTTTTTTTTTTGCTATTGGGTTCATTGCATAGTGGTATCGGCTTTCAGAAATCTCTCGCATGCGTTTGGTGTTTTAAATCGTGGGCAATGCGTCCTCTCCCCGGCAGAAGACGAGGTGGTCGGCGTCAGCGTCAGCGTTCGGGACCGAGAAGACATCTTCCAGATCTGGAACGGCAACGCCTCCTGCGCCAACGAGGCCAACGTCCTGGGAAGGATCTATGAGCTTCTCCCACAAATATCATTCAAAGCAGTATTTTACAAGCGTGAGTAGCGGCGTCCTTTTCCGTCAACGCAATATTGCCCGACGCGCCGTGATTCGGTGGAAAAAAAAAATGTCGCTCACGTGTGTGTTTGTGGCTTCTCCTCTTAAATTGCAGCACACGAGGAGCACCACGCCTTTGAAGGAGGTCGCTCCAGGCATTAGATGCGTTTTGCACAAGAACAACAACAACAACGACAACAACAACAAAAAATGGACACTTGAGACACTTTCTTTCCTTATCAGCACGGTAAAAGATTGTAATATTTTGGGGAATTTCTTAGACCAGCAGAGTTGCACATATTTTCAACAGCAAAATAATCGCAGAGAAAGGCAACAAAATTGAGATCCAGACACGCCACCGTTTGTAGTTTTGCCAAAAACGACCAGCGACATCAACCATTGGGCCGTAATGGACGGGAGTTCCCCTTTTTCTCAGCACTGCTGTCATTCATAAAACTCTCAGTTGATAGTCATTCAACGTTTGATTTGGTAGAGAGCATAATGGCTTATTTGTTTGCGATGGCTGTTTTTAATTATTATTATTATTTTTTTTACACAATAGAATTTTCAAATACAATGTAGTTGAATATGAACATTCAGGTTTTCTAGACGTACAAACTTATTTTTTATTTTTATTTTTTACATTTTCGATCTTTGAATTACGTCTCATTTTGAATCGAGTTTAAAGTGGCAATCTCGAAGATTCGTTTAGTTGTTTTTGGCGGCACCTATGGCCAAAAGCGGTAATTGCAGGTGTGTTTTTGGCTTCCACTTCCCAGAGATCCAAACAGCGTAAACGTCAGTCCGTTGGTAGTCAGCACCTGGGCCACGCCTCCAGAACAATTTGAGGTCGTGATCGTGTGATTTGAGCGCATGGCGGGAAAAGTCGCAATATTCGCCCGGTTCTTAATACTCAGAATACTCCAAATGTAAGGGCTTTCATCAGCGGGCCAAAGGCTCAGTCACCTTTGTGTTACCTTACTCGGCGATCGATAGTGACCTAACAGACATTTATTTAAATTAAAATCTTTGAGATTGTACCTTTAATTCAGACAGATTTACCCTGACAATAAGGTTTGTGTGTTTTGTATGTTCCGGCCCAAATACTGCATCTTCTTTTGGATAGAATAGTCAATATGAGTAGGCTCTGACATGCATATAAAATATGAATGTTGCAAAAGAATGTTGCACTTATGCAGAGTAGTTCATGTTTAGTTGCTTTATTATGGCTCTAGTTTTGGTACAGTGTAATGAGGGAACGTTTCCGTTACGTCAGGCGATGGAAAGGCCCTCCAGGATACAACAGAGTTGATCTGTGCCTATTTGACTCTTAAAACACTTGCTTTTGAGACACCCTTTCAGAAAAAGAAAAACACTTTTCTGTTGTTTTTTATTCGTAGTATTTTATTATACAAGTGAAGGTTTGATCAAACTGTTGGCGATGGGGAGAAGTAGTGATGACAAGCCTTTTGACCGTCATTGATCAATGATTCTGTGGTAATTACCGTGGTTTTTTTCTCTTTTAAGACATTATGGGCAGTATAATTGTGGTAAATTAAAAAGCTCAATAATCTTTGCTTTAAAAAAAATATCCTCTGGACAGATCTGATCACAATATCGTTTGAATACATTACGGGGTCTAACAAACCGACCAGTTTATTAGACCGTGAACCATAAACAGGGTCGAAGCTGTGAACATCTCAAAAAAAAAAAAAAAAAAAAAAGCCAAAAGTCTGAATGTAATTCACAGTTTAAATACTTTCTCTCCTCTGTATGTTGTTTTTAGCTATATTTGTGGAGTATAATTTTAAAATCTGATCAATTTAAACGCATCACATGGAACTAGGTACCAGAAGGAAATGCTTTTACTTCCACCAAAGTCGCCTTTTGCGTGTTTCTCTCTCTCTCTGTGTGTGTGTGTGTGTGTGTGTGTGTGTGTGTGTGTGTGTGTGTGTGTGTGTGTGTGTGTGTGTGTGTGTGTGTGTGTGTGTGTGTGTGTGTGTGTGTGTGTGTGTGTGTGTGTGTGTGTGTGTGTGTACACAATAGGAAAGTACGATATGAATAAGGCATTACGTGACATCGCTTAACATACTAACAACAAAGTCGAGGGTTTATGAATTATGTTTGTGGCTTTGGGCCCGGAGTGTTTGAAGCATGGCAGTAACATGTTAAGAAGCATCGTTTTTGGCAAACATTTAAAGTTGCGTCGATATTTAGGATCAAATGCTGCCCCGTTGTTCTCACGGTAGTGCCCCTGCACGGATGATATGAAGTCAGTACCTTTGCGCACGTGGTCAAATCTCAGCCAAGATCTCAATCTTGAATCGTAACTCTTGTTGTTTTAGGATTGTGCCTTCTGTTTTTCAAAAATGTATAATGTTTTGTTTGTCCGTGCCATCCGTTAAACTATCCAATCTCTGTTGTCTTTACTACTACCTATACTTTTACACGTTGGAAAGTTATTCTACACATTGTACTGGTTGTGTTACCATACATGCAATAAGAATAATTAAGGATGGGCAAAACAAAATGACCTTTCACTTGAAGATATTTAGGACATACTTCTGTCAAGACATCATACTGAGAAATATTCTAGCCCTCACTATAGTAGCACAATGTTATTCAGTGTTAATCGAGGACATTTGCAAGTTGGTTTTTGTTTGTTTTTTGTGACGTGTTTTTATTTTTTATTATTCACATATTTCATGCATTGAAATTCTGCAATAAAAGACACCCATAAACAGTGCCACGGAAGTTATTTCCCCTCGTCTGCGGACCGGATTAGCGGCTTCGAAATCCAAGTCAATTGTTGAAGACTCCAGGAGAACGAGCTCAGTCTGGAACACGCTGCACATCTGAGCCACGCTGTCTCGACGGTGCAGGCTCGGGACAGTGATTAATCTCCCATGGGGTGGGCAGCAAGTTTTACCCAAATCTCGCGAGACTTGGGGGGGGGGGGGGGACCTCCCCTTCACAGAAACCCCACGAGACCTGTAAGAGTTTGGGTCTTTTATTTGTTTTTATTTTTTTTTGGATCACCAAGCTGATCCAAGCAGGATCTCGTAGATATATCATAGAAATGTCAAGATTTGTCATTTAAAATGGTGTTTTCTTTACCTGCGTGCTGCACCCATCGGGTGTTACGATTATTTTGTTGCAGCGGATTTTTGATGCAACTATTAAAAGTATCTATTGTATAAAAATGCGATTATAAATTTGTTGGCTTTTTTTTTTTTCCATGTAACTATTGCAACACGAGGGGCGATGCGATCGCTGCTTTAAGTTGTAGTTTCATCAATTAACAAGAATTGCCGTCATTTTGTGCTAAAGCTTTTACATCATTTTTTTTTTTTTTTTTTGTAAATTCACGCTGATCTGGAACGGCCCCGCGTGAGACCGTGACGTCAGCATTGTTTACTTTTGCCGAAGCCCCGCCTCCTCTCGTTAGCAACTAGTGGCTAGCTGGCTAGCTTCAAAGCTTCTCCCCGAGGTTCCCCTTCTCACCGACCCGGGTTCACGGCCGTCCTGCCTTTTAATTACCGGTAAGTCAAACGTCGAGTACGTTCACTCGTGAACTCGAGGGTCGCCAATTAAAAATTCCGCTTCGGTGGTATATATCCGGGTCGCATTTTTTTTTTTCCCCCCCTTTACCAAGCTAGCGTCGGGCGAGGCGGTTGGCTTCTGCTGTTCGCGATCAACAAAATGTCTGGTTGGAAATCAGCCTCCGGTCGCTGAAATGTGACCGTGGTGTCTCGCGGCTTGACGTTCCGCGGCTGTGAAACCAGGCCGCCGATCGGGGTGTCGGTTTCCGACGGTATCCTACGGTCCGTCTCCGGTCCTCCTCGCGAGCGCCTCGGTCTCGCACTCAAGTCGTTATAAAAAAACAAAGCCCAAAAAACAACACGGACCTAAGCTTCAATCGGAATCAGATACATAATAACTAATGACTAATAACCATTTGTACCTCAATCGGAGGGCGAATGGCGCATCTGAGCCCAGATCTACGCGGCTTTTAGCCCTGAAATCACGGTTCCCGGTGCTGGGTCGAGTGATTAAACGTCCGGTAATTAGCAACTACACCAGGCACGTCGGCTTTCTTTGTTTTCTGTGACTTGGACACGTGTAGGGTGGCTGGAAGTCTCAAATGTAGGAACATTGATTTATTATTATTGTTTGTTTGTTTTTGTTTTTTTTTATCGCATCCCAACTGCGATGATGTGCCTCACCTCAAAACTAATGGCCGAGGTCTGCGCTTCTCCGAAAGGCTCTAAGAGACACGATGCTGTTCTTTGTGAAAGTGAAACCACTTTGAGTCTAAACTAGAGCGTTGATGTTGAGTCAAAAACGACAAAAGTTGATTTCGGAGGAATCTATTTCAGTTGTCGCCCGCCCTGCTCCGGCACGTTTGACGAACAACCACTCTTTACTATTTGACTTCTTTGACTACGTGAAAGTAGTCGTCTCTCAATCCCGCCTGGCATTTTTATGAGCACTTCATGTGAGAAGTCATGTCAGTAATCTAACAAAGGTCTTCCAACAACAGACATACATGAATAAACACGCAACATTTTATTTTTTACACCATACAAATAACTATGTGCATCGCTCTTTTGACAACATACATCACAGCGAGGTGATGTACAACAAACTATAACGGTTTGTGTCATTGCAATAAGCTTCTCCGTCGGAATGTGTTATCTTGGCAATCTTTTATCTTTTATCTTCTAAGGTAGCCGACCGTTTCCTCTAGTAGAATGTCTTTTAATATTGGCTTCGACACTAATGATCAAGTAAAAACTGCTGGATAATAATGTTTGTATCCAAAATGTCTGGCCAAAATTGTCATTGTTTACTCACTTTTTTTTTTTTAATTGTTATGGTTTGTCTAAGATGACAAGGAAAACAATCATGTAAAGTTATGATAGAAATATTCTCTCCGATCGTACATTTCATTTAACTATACTTATTTGATTTGTGGCCTGATTTGGGGGGATTATAGAGGTTTATTTTGGGCTGGTTTATGTCGGCTGTTTAGAGTCAATATTGAGCCATCTTGTTGATACCGTGTGTTCCCCGCTCTCTGAGATAGATCATCCAAACATGGTGGAAATTTGCCCTTTCCTAAAAAGGCAAAGGCCTCTTTGTGGCCGTTCCTTGGCGTTTGTTTGTTGGTGCCGCCCATAGCTTTGGAATTGCCTCAACAACACCTTGAAAACTATAAATACGCACGAGTACCTATCAGTACTTTATTCATTACGGGCTGAAAATCCTGGAATCCTACAAGCTGTGTGGGGTCTGCCCGACACGCCTTCTACAATGAACAACTAGTTTATTGTCCAAACCACTTTCTGGATACTAGTCTGTCGGTCTAAAACTCTCTACCTGCATTAAAATGAAATTAATACACTTTTTTTAATCCACAGAGGGAAATGTCAGGGAAATAGATTTATCAGTCCCTTTAGTGTGATATTTGTAACAATTCATATTGAACCATTTCTCAAGAATGCCCACGTCTTGGGTAAATATTGATCGAATTGTTCAATATTTACATGTCGATTGAACTGATCAATATTCCTGGCAATGAAGTGCAACTTTTTTTTTTTGTTTTTTGTTTTTTTTGTTTAACATAACGCTTGTAGTATGGATAACTCTAGTAGCGAGAATGATCTTCGGTATTTGTAACAATAACTCATGTCGCAAATTAGTTTCAGCCTGTGGTAGAATGACCCACCAGCAAATTTTTATTATTTTTTTTAGACTCCCATCTGCTCCTATTAACTGCCTTCTTTATTTAGTTTTGTTTGTGCTGTTTAGTGTTCATCTCTCCCAAGCTGTATACATAAAGGCCGACTTGTGCATTGTGCTACCTGCCAGAACGGTTTATCGCACCACCTGGTTAATGGTAAATTGCTCCAGAAGGAAGATGTGTTTGCACATAAACACAGACCCAGGGCCCCTGTGTTTACAGTAGCCATGGCAGCAATCAGTTATTCAACAAATAGACCACGCATGTTCTCCTCTCTCTTATAGAAGTAGAGAGTGTTTATCTTTGTGGGAAGCGCTGTTAACTCCTAGTTTCTAACTTGGGAGCTCAGTTATTGCTGCTATTAAACGGTATAGCCAGGATTTGTTTTTTTGTTTTTTTCTACGCAAAAAAAACCCCAACTAAATTCAAACCCTTCTCCCAGACTTTCATTCAGCTTAGACAGTAGATCTCCCAATTGTTTCCGGCTTGTCTGCAACATTCTGAGGAAACAAAATATTGTTTGTCTCCATTCTACATATTCTGTATTTCATTATATAGAAAAAAAAATACATATATATATATTTTTTTCATTTGCCCTGTTTCCATCTCTTTCCCCAGGTCAGCGAAGTCCAGATGCATGAGTCTGGGTCCGAGCAGACAAGCCACAGCAGCGCATCTTTTCAGACACAGAGCAGCAACAACACAGAGAATGAGAATCAGCTGAGCAGAAGCAGCCACACTCCTCCACCTCCTGAGACTCCCAGGGTCAGTAACCGCCTCTGCGCTTTAAACACCAGGGATGGACCGATACTGATGTGGGCTACAGGTCGGATGCTGGTTAATATAGAGTCCATCCATATCAGAGAATAACCCCCCTCCCCCATCATAATAAATAACACCCAGTCCCAGAACCATTAAACACTATTAAACATGTCGGAAAAGTAACTTCAATTTCCGACTCATAGTAGCATATTCGATTTCTCGGATGTACACAAAATTACTAATGGAAAACAAAATAATTTCCCTAAACAAAATATAAACACAAGTCAACTTGGTGAATCATCCCTACTTTGGGCCTCGCCCGACACATTGACTCTTCAGCTGCAAAAAGTGCATTTGATATTTAAATGAGTGCTTGTTTTTTTGGGTTTTTTTTTTTTTTTCTCTCCCTCTTGGTTGTTTTTGTCTTCTCTTATTCAAGATGCAATGTGTTCAACATTACACAACACCACTTATTGGTTAAACGATCTAAAGGTAGTATGAGAATGGTCCGAAAGATACAGATTGGACGCGCTTCAGCCCCATACTGTGGGCTAGATGCCACATTCATGCACAGCCTGTGAATCGGGCAGCCTGTCTGGTGTGCGTTCCTCACAGCGCTTCTCTGTCGCGTTCACACACATTCCAGCAGGATGACGGGCCCCGGACACCTGACCGATGGCTTAAACTCTAAATGCCCGATTTGGGACATTCTTGACACAGCTGTAGTTTGTTGCCATAAGGGAAGAAAAAAAAAAAACAACAAAAAAAAAAAAAAGGCTCTCCAACTCTGAAGGTTGGCGCTAACATTTCCAGCCTCCTCCTCCCTATATTTCCAGTGTGTTTGTATTTGTGTTGAAGGAGGGAGGGAGGGTTCGTCGGCGGGGGAGGCTGGGTTAAGCTGCGAGCCACAAGGAAGGGGGAGGGTGTGCGCCGCGCTCGCGCTGGAGGGGGGGAGGGCCGTGTTATTCTGTTAGTTTTTGTTTATGTTCACATCAAATGGGTTAGTGAGGCTCCGCCGGCCTGCCAGGCACAACGCTGCTGCCGCCCCGACGAAGCACTTGCTCTCTCAGCAACCGCTCCCAGCCGCCGCTTTAAATGGAAATGATCAGGTCTGTCTTTTACCTCAGTAAGATCAGGCCCGGGGGCTATTTTTAATCTGAATACGGCGTGTGTGTGTGTGTGTGTGTGTGTGTGTGTGTGTGTGTGTGTGTGTGTGTGTGTGTGTGTGTGTGTGTGTGTGTGTGTGTGTGTGTGTGTGTGTGTGTGTGTGTGTGTGTGTGTGTGTGTGTGTGTGCATTTGAATGGTGCTGTGCCGTGCATGCGACAGAGCTCCCGGCTTCTACAATTTAAATCTGTGTTTATTTGAATCAGGGTGGTTATTATCCGTTTCCTCTCTTGTTTCACCGCCACCAGCGGCACCAACTCTGTTGATCTCTTTTGACCCGACGGTCCACTCCTTTCCTCCTCGAACTTATTAGTCAGGGCCGTCTCTTGGGGGGTGGGGGGGCTACGTGAGGATGGGTGTATTTGCTGTTCGCCAACCACGGCCGTTCTTTTTCATTCGTCTGTCAGTCATCTCAGAGTTCACAGGACCTGTCTTGCGGGAACAGATCCGTGTTTACACTCTGTTGCTCACCAGTATGACTTTCGACAATAACAACAACAGAAGATGTTTGGACTTGCTGGCTGCCATGGCAACGGGGATTAGGCGAGGGCTGTTGTTTTGTTGATGGTGTCCACAGAAAAAAAAAAAAAAAAAAGAAGGGGGGGTGGTGGGGTGACTGGGTCTCTGTCTCGCTCTCTGTCTCTCTCTGTCTCCCTCTCTCTCTCTCTCACTCTCTCTCTCTGTGTATGGGGAGGGGTTTTTTTTTTTTTTTGTTTTGTTTTGTTTTCTGGCCTAAGCAGTGACCACCTCTGCACCACCGTCGAATTTCATAATAAAGGACAAACTCAGAAGCCGTCACGTGTTATTGTTAGACCAGAGCCTCCGCGAAATTCTCTGGCAGTTTGTTTACCCAATCCAAAACAGAGCCGGCCTTGGAGAGAAATGTTTGTTTGTGGTTCAGACTTTAATTAAAATATGCGTCTCGAGTTCTGTTTTCGTAAACATGCTCTGTATGCTTTTTTTCCTCCTCCTTTTTTTTTTTTTTTTTGTATTCATTATTTATATCTCTATGCAACTTTGATTACTCTGTTTATGTTTACTGTAAACATCCCCAGAGCTGCGAGCGCTTGACAGCAGCGGGGGGAGGGTGTGGTAATTGCTGGATGCCGAGCAGAGGTGGTTGTTGTTGTTGTTGCGGAGGTTGTTGTTGTTGTTTGGGTGGAGGTTGTTGTTGTTGTTGTTGTTGTTGCTGTTGCTGCTTTGGATGGGGTTCTTATTCCCCTCAGGCAGCCGATGTTTGCTTCTTTGTGCGTTTTTATTTTTAACTTCGAGTTCTGCGGAGTCCAATTTTCAAACGCTAATAAAATCACAACAACAACAAAATTGACCAGTGGACTGACTAGTGCGGATAGATAGATACAGATGGATGGATGCCTATTGTGTTGAGCTGCAACGTCCCGGCAGCTCAGCACAATAGGCAAAATAACAATAAAGAAACAAAGCAATATAGAAATATAATAAAAAAAAATATATATGGAAAAATACAATAAACCGTTAACTGTACCCAATAAAAATCCGGTAACAACAGATATAACGGAAAATAACAGAAAAACAATTTAAAATATATCAATAAAAATGAAGACCTGAAAAATAAAAGGCCATATCCAAAAATGAAATATACGATATATAATAACAGTAAACCATGAGGCAGAAAGATGAATGTACAATCAACCTGACATAAGCACTGGCCTGAAAATGTGAAACATTGTCTGGTTTGTGATTTGGTTGAAGCTCTGGAGCTCTTGACTGTTTAATTAAATGAGAATATCATTTCTTAGTTTCGCCGATGGTTGTTGGCGGTTGTCCCCCCCACCCCCCCCCCCCCCCCCCCCCCACCCCCAACCCGTTCATCTGCTGGTTGGCGGCAGGCTTCCTCCTTTGCCGGAGTTTGGAGTGCGAGGCGGTTTGGTTTCTTCTAGTCGCCCCGGCTAAATACATTTATTCAAAAGCCTTATTTGTATTCTCTGTCAACAAGTCTCAGATCTTGATTGAAACAAAATGCACGCACACTCACAAACTCACTCCCACACACACAAACCTCACGTCTTGTGATTGTGATTATTATTATTTTTTTTTTCCGTTTTTTTGGGGTTTTTTTTTTTTTTTGTTGTTGTTTCTCGTTTGTTTGGAATGGGTTTGTGCTCATTCTCTGTGATAAACATGTTTTTCGGAAAGGTCTTTACATTTCTGTCTCTTTTTTTTTTTTTTTTTTTTTTTTTTTTTTTTGCATCTTGCTCTTTTTGCTTTTAAGTCTTTTGGATACATTTGTGTAATGTGTGTGTGTCTGTGTGTGTGTCTGCGCCTTTTAGGTCCCGGTGTCCATGATGACCCCTCCAGCCGAGGCTCCTCAGCAGCTGCAGCGGACCGCGACTCAGCAGTCGGTGTTGAACCCGCAGCAGCTCCAGGCGTTGCTCCACCAGCAGCAAAAAGCTCTCATGCTCCACCAGGTAGAGAGCTCTTCCCTGCTGCCTCTCTCTCACTCTCTCTCTCTCGTGTCTCTCCAAACTGAACTGACACCTCCTGAACGTGTTTGCAGCAACAGATACAGGAAGTGTTCAAGAACCAGCAGGAGCAACTGAACATACAGCTCATGCAGCAGAAGAACGCCGGCATCGTCAGCCAAGAGGTAAACACTCTAAACAGTTTTTTCTTTTTCGTCTTCTTCTTCTTCTTCCGTTTAAAAAAACAAAACACAACAACATTTTAAAAAGCATTTCAGTGAACTTGCACTCATCCGTGCACACTCTGTTTTCTCATCGTGGTAAATTTTAAAGCCGCATGAAATTCAGTACTAAGTGGGTCTTGGCTTTATTAGAAACATACCGGAGGTGCATAAAGAAGATGAACGGTTTGAAAACTGCAAACTGTTTTTTTTCCTTTAGTCGTCTTTGACATTGTATTTTGACCAAATCAGAGGGAACGGCGACAATTCTTATTTGCCCATAATTTAGCAGTTATTATTTCCTCGGTCAAGGCTGCAATTACGGCGTAGACGCGGAAAACCAGCCAGCCTTTAAAGTGAAACAATGACCCAGAAAACTTGTCACGTTCCTCCAGCTGTTGTTGTTCCAAAAGATTGTTCCTCAGCGCCACAAATTGACCCTGCTGAGTTTTCCAACCATGTTGGAAAGTTTTTCGAAAACCTCTTTTTTTTTCCCACCACGAGACCTATTTGTTTGTTGACATCTTGACTCAGGGCGCAGCCGGATCAGCTGTTTGTTTATGTTTGCTGTTTTTCCGATCGACCTGAGGGGGCGACTGCGTCATTAGATTTTTTTTCTTTGGGGGGGTGGGGGCCTGTTTGGGGGTTGTCGTCTGTTGCCGTGTTGACTGGAGTGTCTGTGGCTCCGCAGCTGACAGCCCAGCAGATGGCCATCCAGCAGCAGCTCCTCCAGGTCCAGCAGCAGCACGTGCTCAACCTGCAGAGGCAAGGCCTGCTGTCGGTGCTTCCCAGCAGCCCCGCCACCATCCAGGGTACGTTGGGCCCGCCGTCCATGCGCCCGCGCTCTCCAATCGTTCGTCCCATTTTGTCGCTTTGAAGCCCCGCCTCTTGGTGTCGGAGTGCGTTTTCGGAGCCTCGGAATCATATCCGAACATCCGCGGGTCATTTTTAGTTTTCTTAATCCTTTGTGTTGTGATTTACTTTTGTCCTCTGAACATTCCTCCTCCAAGGTAGCTTATGGGAGGAGGAATTAGGTCAAATCGATACTGGGGGATCTGGGTCAATCCAGTTGGTTTCCTTGGTATTTTAGGCCGGGAACATACACATCCAGGTACTGGTTCTTGGCTTAATACCAACTTTAGCCTGGAACAGAACTTGGGCTGTGACGGTAGTTGATGAACCGGCAAAATGTTGAATCCTATGTCATCCAATTTGAATTGACAAATTCAGGCGAAAAGGTGTGTGTGTGTGTGTGTGTGTGTGTGTGTGTGTGTGTGTGTGTGTGTGTGTGTGTGTTCGCCATGTTTCAAATACATATCCACGGTTTCCATGTGTTATTCCAGGATGTGAGAATGGCACCAGCCTGTCCTCTGCTGGAGACACCAGGGATCTCTCCTGTCAACAGTCGACCACCAATGGCTTCCACGGGCTCCAGAAACACAGAGAAAGGTGCTTTTTTTTTGGTTTACGCAGTTTGGTTTGGGGGCCCATGCGATCCGCCTATGAGCAGCTCCACTGACGCTGCACCACTGTCCTCCTTGCAGCGGCCCTCCGGATGACCCCTCGCAGAGCAGCCACCCGCTCTACGGCAACGGCATGTGCAAGTGGCCGGGCTGCGAGACCGTGTTCGGAGACTTTCAGGCATTCCTCAAGTGAGTACGCGGCCCGAATTCCCCCAAAATATGGTTTGATGTGCGCTGACCAGGATGTATTGAAGTACTCGGGGACTAAGCGTCAAATAATAGATGAATGATAATAGATGAAGGGCTGTTGACCTAAATGTGATAAAGATCATTTCAGATGAGTTGTTGTCGTTTTGTAAGTTAACAATTCTGCGAATTAACCTCGTTTGAAGTAACCTAATGACCTCATCTCCTCTCCAAAAGGATTTTCCTTTTTTAGAAACCTCAAAACAATTGACTTGGCTCTGGCATTTGTGGTCATTGTTATTTTTCTGTGAAGCTATGAGGACAATTGCACATACCGCATATTTGACTGTCATGTGTTTGTCGGCAGGCATCTGAACAGTGAGCACACCCTGGATGACAAGAGCACGGCGCAGTGCCGGGTGCAGATGCAGGTGGTGCAGCAGTTGGAGCTGCAGGTAAGTCTTTGGTTTATTCATGAATCTTCTCCGATGTCAAGCTAGAAGGCGCTATCTCTGGCCAACGACCAAATCCTTGAAAAATGAATTGAACTTTATATCAAAAGCACAGAGAGCGGGAAAAAGTCTTGTCTTCGAGTGGGTATGTGGGGTATTAATATTTAACCAAGCTCTCAACTTCCTTTTTTTTTGGGTCCAGTTGAAAAAGGACAAAGAGCGGCTGCAGGCCATGATGGCTCATCTGAAATCCTCTGAACCCAAACCGGCAGCGCAGCCCGTAAGTCACGCTCGCTGGCCTCTCCCCCGAAAAAGGTTTTGGTTCGCACGCAAACACTCAACTCTCCCCTGGCCCGGCTTTCTTAATGCGTGCTGTTTTTCTTCCCCCACAGCAAACTTCAAACCAGGCAACGCTACCCAAGGGCCCCCCTCCCATGAGCCTCTCCCAGAGCGCCACGGCGCCGTCCACGCCCCTGACGCCGCTCTCCGACGCCCCCTCAGTCCTCACGCCCAACGGCATGTTCAGTGGAACCCCCGTGCGGCGGCGCTACAGCAGATCCATGAGCCAAGGTGGGCGACCGGAGCGCTTCCCCGGTTCCGGTCGATGTCATGCAACGCGGCGGCGTTGGTAAATCCACCTTTGGTTTTTGTCCCTTTCCCCCCCCCCCAGACATCATGGACAACAAGGAGTTCTACCTGAGCACCGAAGTGAGGCCTCCCTTCACGTACGCTTCACTCATCAGACAGGTACGGTCCTGCTTCGCTCCTTCACTGTGTGATCTGACACTACAGTTCCATAATATTTAAGTATTAACTGAGAATGGATTTTCATATCAAAGCCAGAGTAGAGCATCTATAATTCCCTGTTAATCTATAATAAAACAGTTGGTTTCCCCCCCCCCCCCCCCCCATTCATCACAGGCGATATACGATTCTCCTCGGAAGCAACTGACTCTAAATGAAATCTACAACTGGTTCACAAGGACCTTTGCATATTTTCGGCGCAATGCAGCAACATGGAAGGTATTAATAATCATCACCCAGTAACATCAAATCACACGTGTGTGTGTGTGTGTGTGTGTGTGCCTGTGTGCCTGTGTTAGTCAGTGGTGACATGTATAATTAATCAGTGAAATACACATTTGCAATTATATTTTCCCTTTATCCCCCAGAACGCTGTAAGACACAACCTCAGCCTCCACAAATGTTTTGTCCGGCTGGAAAACGTGAAGGGAGCCGTGTGGACGGTCGATGAGATCGAGTTCCACAGAAGAAGGCCCCAGAAGACCACTGGCAACGGGTGGGTGCAACCCTCGGCCTCGGCGTCCGTGCCATCGTCTCCGCGGCAAACGTCGTCGTCAGCCAGACGCAGATAGTATTCGTTCTGTGTACCGTATCGTGGAACAAAGATGTAACTTTTTTAGCGTTTTGTGCAGGTCCCCCATGATGAAGAACCCTCAGAGCCGTCAGGGTTTAGCGGGCTGTGCTCCTCAGGTAAGGTTACACGATGCCTCGAAGCCCCGTGGCAACTCCTTCAGTTATTAACTTCTTTATCTATTTATTTGTTGAAACGAGTTCAACTCTAAGAATGTTTTTTTTTTTTGTTTGTTTGTTTGTTTTTCTTTGTTTGTTTGTTTTCTTTGTTTTTTCACCCAGACTGGTATGCCAGACTTCAACATCCCTCTGTACAACTCGATGGGCAGCATTCCCATGCACTCGCTGCCGCACGCTCTCCAGGAGCAGATCAACGGAGCGTTTGTGTACGGAGCCGGATACCAGAGCGACAGCAGCGCGACGCAGTCTCCTCCGCAGTCTTTGTGAGTGACGTGTTCAAGTGTCAAAATGTCGCCCAAAAGTGAGATATTTTAGCGTTTGGGTATACGGTATGCTGCGCGAACCCATGCGGTGTTGGCTGGGTTACACCGCATGTCCCAGAACGCTGTTTGAAACCGAAAGCGCCGTCGCTTTCTTTTCTCGAAAGTGTGACTTCTTTCCGATCGATTGATTTTTATCTTTCTCGGTCACATTGTTAATCCGAGGGTGCCGTTCTTTTTTGTGAATGCCGAATCGGTGCATTCTTGCCGAGAAAGGGGGACCCCATCACCAGCAATGGAAAAAGCATATAGAGGAGAACGTGCATAAGACAAATACATAGAACAGCTGGCTATGAAAGTAGTAAAAAGTACCATCTAATAGTAAAAAAGTCAATAGGATAAAAATAAAATACAGGATTATTATTTATATTATTATTACTATTCTTTTTTTAAATTTTTTATATATATATATATATATATATATATATATATATATATATATATATATATATATATATATATATATATATATAATTTTTCACAAAATAAGCTCACGGATTGCACTTTAATAGTTACCATGACCAGGCGCCTTATAATCTGCAACATTTAAACAGTGAGAATCAATCACAAATTCTACGTCAAATCTCTGTCTGATTTAGATTTTTATTTTTAAAATATATGTATATATTTTTTCAAATTCCAGCATCAAAGAAGAGCAAGAGGACGAAGAGATCTGCGAGACCTTCCCCTTCGAGTCTCCGGACAGCACGGAGGAGCTCGGCCACAGCCCCGAGATGAACCACGACGGAGGCCACGGCAGCCCGGGGAGGCCCCACCTGCAGCTGGACCGCGTGCCTTCCCTCTGACCGCCCGGCCCCGCCCCCGACGCTCCGCCGCGCCCACTTTCTACCACCAAAAGACTCGACACGACCGCTTCGAAACACATAACCAAACACATCTTTCTCCAAGGGCAATTACTTTTTCTTTTCTGATTTTATTTTTTTTTTTTTCTTCTTTTTTTTTTTTGTGTAATTATCGCCATTTCTTGTTGTTCTCTGACTGGCTCTCGTTTCTTCTCTGTACAGTACGCGAGGCCAGGCGAAGGCTTGTGTTGAAAGTGTCCGTTCTCCGAAGCGTAGTCTCACCATGTTGTTTGATTGTCATTTTCTACCTGCACACAGAAGGGCCGCGATAAGCCAAAGGAAAGGGAATATTTATGATTAGCACTTCACAATGAAAGCTTGTTTTCTTTCTCTTTTTTTTTCCTCCACATGTGGTAGATGTATACCATGTAGGGGCCCCACTACCTGAATTTATTTTTTATTTTTCATGGTGTTTATACAAAAAAATAAAAATAAGCCTGATTTGTAAAGGAACGGAGGAGAGGAAATAATGTCGGAAGGAAAATGTCACATACACTGCCAAAATGACGTGGTGTAGTCGTACTTAACATATAATCAATTGATAAAAAAAGGTATATAAGTAACTTCTGTATTTGTCCGTCTTTTTTTTCACCCTAACCATGAACATTGCTGAATTTGCTCTAATGGAGCGTGTAAAAGTAGATAATATAGTATTACTATGATTGTAAACCAACACATCTCTATGAATAATAAATGACTTGTGAAAAGTTTGTGGATGTTTCTTTGATCCCCGGCAGCGCCAATGAAGCCTCGCGGTCGTACGCCTGTTTTGAGTGATGAATGTGCTAACGGCCACAGCAATGAGTGCTTAATGGAAGAGATGATGACAGGAAAGAAACGCTCTGGCGGGCTGCGTTTCCCCTGTGCCGCGGCACACTTGGGCATCTAAAATAACTCCCCTACTATTTGTGGTTGGTAAAAAATAAGGTTGATTTAAAAAAAAAAAAAAAAAAAAGAATAATAATTCTACCATCGAGGTGAGACAAGGAATGGTGAAGTCAAGCCCATGCAAGCTTGTTCGTTCATTTCTAAAGCCCGATGTTTTAATCAATCAATTCCGTTACCGGAGCCTCGCGCAACGGGATTTGACCGTGCGTGCGCTCCCCGATTCGCCGGCCGGTCGCTCATCGAGCGCTCCGTGGAGGGTGTGTGTACTGTGTGAGCTGCTTCAGATCGGGGTGGGGGAGCTACAAGTGCAGATGCTGCCGTCTCCACTTGCCGGGTGGACGGTATCGCCTCGTATTCATTCAACCGACTGGCTTGCGTTGTCTCGCCCTGCGGTGCCTCAGAGGCAAACGTCTCCGCACGGTTCGGACAGCCGGGGTATTAGTTTGTTGGTAACCGATTTGGTATTTTTTTTCATTTTAGTCTCGGTTGTAACTGCTATTTCAAGTCGGTAAAGCTTTTGCGGTTATATAGCTGTGTGCTGTCGTATTTTGACTTTTATGCTAATTTGTCTTTTATCCACGCTGCTCTGTATAAGATGACCACTCCTTTAGATGATCCTCATGGTGATGAGCCCGGGGAGGCTGCAGGTCCTGAGTCCAGAGGTGTGTCATTAGACTTGATCATTCTGGGTGTTGTGCTGTGACGTCATGCGCATTGCACTGCCTTGCTTGCAAGACATTTTTTTTTTAAAGTATGTTAAATTGCAGTTATTGATTCAAAGGAATTGATTTTTGCTGTATATATGCGCTAATAAACATCGAGTGCGGCGTTTTCAGGGAACCTGGGTCCAAATTAATCAAACGCAAATCGATAACTCCTTACTTTGTAAATGTATACAGAGCGGATGCCCTTCCTATTTCTGTTTAATAATTGAAAATGTGCTTTGGATAGAAT
This sequence comes from Zeus faber, assembly GCF_960531495.2. Classification (NCBI taxonomy): domain Eukaryota; kingdom Metazoa; phylum Chordata; class Actinopteri; order Zeiformes; family Zeidae; genus Zeus; species Zeus faber. Next base: position 18,828,009 of record NC_137194.1, on the reverse strand, counting down.
GGATAACTGTCTAAAGAACGTGGGGGGGGGGGGGAGTTATGAGACATCTATCATTTTCAAACAAGTCAAATAAAGTGTATAAGTCCCATTAACAACCCTCATCTACAGAAGTGAAACATGGTGCTCAAACCACATCATCGCAAGCTTGATGAAAAAGCTCTTTCGAGAATATGACTCCATCCCTCACGACACAGTCCCTGAGCGGTTGCGCACGTTTATTTGGAAGGTACTCTCGGTCGTACCTCGCGTTTACTTTTTGTTTTCCTCGTGCGTCTCCCTTTTTACGATTTAAAGGAAGGGTGCCGGAACCTCCAGGCCACCCTTCCAGGCTCGGGGGCAGGCCTGCCGTGAGAGACGTGCGCAGGCTGAGCACCATCTCAGAGCGGGAGCCGGACAAAGCGGACGCCGACCTCGGCCGCCTGGACGGCGGCGGCGGGAGCGGGTGGGGAGGCTCCAGCCAGAGCTTTTCCACGGACGACTCTTATTACCCGGCCTCTGGAGGTACCGTCTCTCTCCCCTCTGATGGGAAATGAGTTTCTATGCAATCATTTTATTACGCGGGGGAAGTAATTCCTGACACGGAAATACCCCCTATTAACAACAATGTTTTGCACCGCGTTGATTTAATCTGTGGTTTGAAATTAAGTGCCTGTTTGTGCCCTCTTTTATATCCTCCCTCCTCACCGCCAGATGACTGTGCAGCTCTCCTGCTGGCCTGCCTCCACTGCCGTTTCCATGCCTTGGCGGCCATGCTGCCGGACGTGTGTGGGAGGGCCGCGAGCCGCTGCTTCCCCTCGTGCAAATACGCCAAGGTGTCCAGCGGGCGGGAGCAGCCGGGCGGGGACTGCTGCGGCCGCAGGACGGAGCTGGACCGGGGCTGCACCTGCGGCTCGTGTCAGGACGCCGCCCAACTCCTGGAGCCGGCCATGGAGATATCACAGATCTGCTACCGCTGAAGGGTTCCTCAGGTCCTTCATGTCAGAACATGACATGAACCACTGAGCAGTCTGTAATATGCGTCATTAATGAACGCAAATGCTGTTCGAGGGCTTTAATTGTATCCAATGTTTTGCTTCTCCACCTCAGAAAAATGCACAAACGGCGCCACATCCGCTTTAAATGTCCAACTGCCATTTGCATGGAGTGTGAGGAAGCCCCTTGTAGACACGTGTCCTACAGCTACATTGCCGAGGGAACTGCACCCGCTGAGCTGCAGCGACGCCCGTGGTCACGTTCACGCTCCCCAACGTCCACTTTGCGCCTCGCTCCTCAAAGGCCGGCAGGCTCAGCGGAGGTTCGCGGGAGTATTTTTAGAGAGCGCGCTTTCGGATAGCGAGTCACGCCGGGAGGCGCCCCCCCCCCCCCGCCCCCCGGCGTCAGGAACGGCTCGACCTGGTGGCGGGGCTGCCAAAATGTGAGGTGCCTGGCAAAAGAAGCTTTTTCTGTCAAGGAAACGAATGATCTAATACGTGCAAGCTTTCCTTATAACATACACGACTCATCTTTAATTTATTGGTATCCTTGACAAATTTGATCATGTCGGTGTTACACGTAGCGTACATGTTTGTGCACGTTGGATATTCGTGCCCGGTGGATATTAGTGCACGGTGGTGCTCCTCCAACACGAAGTGTCAAGATACAGCAGCGTTCTATTTTAGGCGCAGATGCCATTCTGGTGTCAGGTATGTGTTGTTGCCTGCAGGGAGTTAAAATCGGTGCAGTGCGTGCGCATGATCCCGTTCAATTATTTTCGAAACGCTTCGTCGGTTGTGTTGTTTGAATGTTCCCGATGGCACTGATGGAGAAAGAAAGAAACAACAACAACGACAAAAAACACTGTAACGCGTCGTTTTGACCTCATCCCTCCACTGCAACACCTTTGGTCCGGTGTTGCCATGAACTCATCCCTAAACAAACGCGCCGAGGGAGAGGCCTCATACTGTAACGGTCTGAAAATAAATGTTTGAATTTCACTCTTTTTTGAAAAAAAAATAAAGCTAAGTCATGAATCAAAAAAAGTTTGTATGTAAATAAAACATTAAAATAGAAGACTATTTTAGGATGTTTAGTAGACGCTGTGGAATGTGAAATTGCTATAATGGGAAAGACACGGGACCTTGAACTCACCACACTGTAAACAGAGAGCGGGTGAGTAAAACAATAACAACACAGCAACATATGCTTAATAAAAATGGTTTCTAGTCGTTTGAACTAATATTAAATAAATTCAATGTTGTATATACTGGTTATACAATACAATACTGCACGTGCATCTTTTTTTTGCAATTTTCTTATAGTAAATCCAACCATGATATAATATTATAATTGAATTGTATTTTATGAGGACACAAAAGCGACGGTAAACCTGATGTAAAGTAATGTAACTGGTGCTGCGGTCGATTTGGGGGCCAAACGATCATTGAATGTCGCGTTTTTATTTCCATACTCCACGCTCCCTCCGCCGTGGAGCGGGTCAGCACCGTCGCCCCGTCCTAGCGGCGCATTCGCCGGAGGGAACCTTCTGGACCCCGGGCGCGACACGCTGCTGTGGGGCCACGGCGGGGATCCGGAGGGGAGGGGGGGGGGGTCGCGGGGCCGCGAGGGGGCCGGCGGCAAGCCTGTAGCCGGCGGCAAGCCCGGTGATCGACCGGGGCTGTCGATCGGCCGTACGGGCCTCCGGGTGACCGGCCACCGCGGAGGCCCGACGTGTCGCGGCCGTTTGTGATTGACGGGCGCTCCGAGCCAATCGTCGCCGTGTATGGGGGGGGGGGTGTGGGCCCCACATCCGGGTTCCCACCGCCGGGGTCAGCTTCGCGGGTGGGTAAAAAAACAAAACAAAAAAAAACCCCAAAAAATAAACACCAGCCGGGGAGCCGCGTCCCGCCCGTCGTCGCGTTTCCAGACCGCCCCGCCGTCCGCCGTCCGCCGTCCGCCGCCCCCCGCGCGTCGGACGGGACGGCGCCGACTCTGAAGGCGCTGCTCACGGCGGGACGGGATGCTCGACGCGCTCGACACTCGGCTCCCGCCCCCTTGCGGTGGAAGCGGGGGCACCGCGTGCTAATCGTTAGCTCCATTAGCTTGCCCCCATTTAAAGAGGAATTCAAAAGAAATCAATGAAGCAGAAGTGAGTAGCAATGAAAGAATAAAACCTATTTCAAAAAAAAAAAAAAAGTGTTTATTTAGTGCGTTTAGTTTGTCTCCACAACATTCCTGAGGATGCCTGGAGACGGCGGAGAAACGGTGACTCCGTGCTCGGGCTTCTGACGTCATGTTTTGGTTGCCCCGCGTGACGTCCCTTCGCCGACTCCGCTCGGGGACCCTTGATCCTGCAGATGCGGGACAGCGCCGCAGCGTCCACCCGCGTTGCCACAGAAACCAGGCTGGAGGAGCTGCCGGGGGATGACCTGGAAAGACTCTCAACTAGAAATGGGGAACTAAAAACATATATTTCAGTTGGTTTGTTAAATAAACGTGCTATTAATACGCTATAACCTACCAGGGAATGACCGTGTAACCGATGTCTTGTATATGATATCGAGCAAAATTATTTCATTTTATTAGAATTCCCAAAACACATATACTCACATCCTCATAAATTAGGACGTGTATGTATACATTGCAATCTACACAAACGGTAGATTATTGTCACGGCAGATCAAGAGCGTGTGTGTCCTTCATTACAAGACCATTCGTCCAGCAGCATTTCTAACTCTAGAGCCACTCGTACTAATTTACGTTTTATCGAGTGAACGAATGTCACAAGGATTTAACCTTCCAAAAAGGCACATTTCCTATCGATTCCATCGCCTTCGTCCCTCTCGCAGTAGGGCGTTGCCGGAGCTGCTGCACGCGGAGGCGGGGAGGGCGGCCTTGTCCTTCGTCCTCCGGGGTGTACGTGGCCGCGCCGCGGGGGTCGATCTCCGCGCGGGAGAAGCTCCGCATCATCCGGGTCACGTGGGGGCCCCGGGCCGCCCCTGTGGCCCCCGGCCCACACGCTCCAGGGGGAAGGCCTCCAGCACTCTGCAGGGGCCCTGAGGATGGATGCCCCTTCCTGAGGGTCTGGGAAGAGCGGGTACCACCAGCATGGAGGTCCAGATTTCTCTCCTGTAAGCCTTTTATTGAGTGTTATTTGAAATGTTCCATACCTTATTTTTACATTTCACCTTCTTTATTATTATTATTATTATTATTATTATTATTATATTTTTTTCCATGACATGAATGATGAATGGAGCGAGGAGCTTTCTACTGCTGGACACAAATTAATGGAAGATAACATATATATATATACAGTATATACTGTATATAAGCCGTGTGAGTTATTAGTTCACCATCTATATCATCTATCTATGCAGCCTAACCTGCTTGATTTTTTGAGGTGGGAGGAAACTGGAGTGTTTCTTATTATTATTCTCAACTGGAGTGTTCCTTATTATCATTCTCACTGCTTCATTAATTATAAATACAAATTTGCCTTGATGCAGTCGCCGGAGTTGTAATGGGACCCATTTTGCATGATGATACACAATGAGATGCATGAATGATGGTAGATTGCAAATACATGAACAACACACTAATTTACTTCAGATTGCGAGGCTTAAAGAGATTGAATTATCTCTCATTAATATATTCATTCTAAGCGCTAGTTGTTTTTTGCCTGGAATTTGGTTTGTCAAGTCCTCGTCGTCTCCGTACCCTGAATGCGGAGCATCAGGTCGACTATGGTTTGGGTCACGGGCAATCCAGGAATAGTTTGAAACACCCACGAAACAGTTAAAAAAAACAAAACCATCAACATTCAAATCAAACTTTTAATAATGTTCACAGGTTTCCCCACATTGCGAACTGGTGAGTTTTGAGCTCACCGATCTGACGCCAGTGAGTTACCGTCGCTACATTCATCCTCTGGCAATGGAGTTTGGATCCATGTCTATATGACTGAACCGATGTGGCAGAACGGTGACGCACTACTGTGTGACTGCTGTAAAATAGGGTGCAAATGATGGAGTTTTCTAACGAGGTGAGACCATGACTTTCAAAGATGGTGTCCACTCCAAGAGGTGATCTAGAAGAGCAAGTGGTTTCATAGGAAAGAACGCCGCTTTGGGTATGTTCAGCCCCGTGTGCATTGAGCCCTAAAGGCTTAAAACTTGCTATGAGGCTAAAATTCATTCAGCTAAAAAAATATAAAACCATGGGACGTTTCATGTTTTTTCATAATTCTGGCTTTAATTTAATATCTGTAACTTATTTTGGCAATCAACACTGTTAATTACATTCTGGCAAAAAAAACATTAGTCTTAATATGAAGCTCAACATTCAATAAAACTTTTTAAGATTGTTGCCAAATCTTTATCGTGACAGAACATTGAAATATCCAAAATGAAATGCACGGCCACGGGAGGCATTTTCCAACAGTCCAGTGTGACATCCTACTGCCTTATATGCCTTTTTGTTTTGTTTTGTTTTGTTGTTGGTTTTTTTTTTTTATTGGCAGAAGGCCCTTTTCCTACAATTTCCCTTCAGGACATTGTACCTCTAAAGCTAATCTACAAAGCACCAATCAGCAGGACAGACATCAGCAATACACTAACGGCGTCAATCTCTCTTCGTACAACACTAGCGAGTTTAAAAAAACATAAACAAAAAAAAACAAAACTCAACTCTAAGGCACTTCAATCAATGAACGGTAAATCACATTTTTTAGGTGAGGACTAGATGGCTAATCACTACACTTAGAAGGAATCACTCGCTGAAACTGTCAAGTGCGAAGAGAGAGACATGCTACCGCTCTACAGGCGCAACTGCAACCGTTGCATAGTTCCAAATAAATCCAAGGGTGTTGTTGTAACCGGGCTCTTGATACAGAAGTAATAGAATGTTTTACTACTTTTTAACATGTCTAAACTGTCCAAAAAGTACATTAAAAAAAGAAACAATTAGCCATACATCTTGGTTACATCTGAAAATCCCGAAACATCATATGCATTGGCTTAGAGGAAAATAAAACCATTGACCGACCACATTCGAAACCAATGTCCTGATGTCATTCCAGTGTTGTGCTAGTGTCATGTATTTAAAACAGATTTCTACAGCAGTCTCCTTATATTCCTTGACAATATCAATGTACACAAAGTTAAAAAAGAAAAAAAAAAAATCCTCAAAACCTTAAATCTAAATGGATTGACAGTCATAGTATAACAAAAATGTAACAAAATATAATAATTTAGGAAATGGCAGGGACAAATGAAAGACAAATAGTATTTTTCTTCCTAAGGGACTCATCATACCTACAACATATAATCACTGCGCTCATATACTGTAATTGTATGTGTTGAAAAAAATGAAGTGCCTAACATTTTGTGGACAGCGATAATGTAAAGTAGTAACGTAAAGTAACAACCTAATAATAATTTAAAAAAAATGCAATTAACACGGAATCCTTTCATTCTGATTGTTTAACAACTTAAATGAAACTAAGTATAATTATATCAGAATCTCCAGATAAATTAGGTTTTACATTCGTTTATGTGTGTTATCAGAGGTTACCATAGCTTTATCTTTCTTCTAATTGAACTGGTTGTTGCAGTGGTTTTTACAGATTGTTTTTCTCGTTACCTTTTTACTAATAAATAGTAATATCGCAATAGGCGTGCCAGTGAGGAATGTATTGTAGTATCTGTGTGCTATACATATTTAGCTTGGTATTGGATTATAACTGACTTGGCTCTTATGTCATTGGGAAATCTTGTGCATCTTGTCTCTGATTATGACCCTGCACTGATCACAAGACTAAAACAAAATTTCCTCATGCTGAGGTTTTATTACATTTTTACTCGTGTAACCAACCCATATTCTAGCTTTGGGTTTTTATTTAATTTGTATGCAACTTGTTTTTTTGGTATTTTTTTCAATTGACAACCCCATTCTTTTCCATGCCTAATTGTAGTCCTGGGGTTTTGGATTAAGTTTAATAATGGTAATGTGTACCAAATGGCATGAATGAATACCTGGATAACAACAAATTTCAAACTGAGCAGTCATAGCACATGAACAAAGGAAAACTGGAAGACTGAAGGGCTAAAGAGCTGCAGTCCAGACGTAAGGCAGTGGCCCATTCAAGTTCAATATACAGGTAAGACACAAGGAGTGTAAAGCACAAAAGTAATAAATATATTTTTTTAATTCTTATATTATTGCTATTGATTTAAAGTGTTTTCCACCACAACATACTAATATTCTGACCATGATTTCTAGCTTTCCTACATTCTTTGGAATCACAACAAATATACATAAACTAGCCTCTACCCATTGATAAATGCATATCATTAAATATTAAAAATTCTACTTTGAATTCATTGTCATAAAAATATTGATTAAAAACAAAACAAAGTCCTTTAAAACCAGTCCATGAAATTAAGGTTCAGGGCACAAATAGATATTACAAAAAGCCTGGAAAAGGTTAAAGACATGTAAACATTGGGGGGGGGGGGGCGGGGGGCGACGGCAAACCGACAAATACCAGAAAGAAAAGCTTCTGCAGCAGCTGAGATTAATGGGCGAGTATACTCAGGACGAAACAGAACTCTCAGAGCATAAAGAGGCTTTCAGAACAGGACACAAACAAAAAGACAGTCTCTTGAGTGGGCGTGTGGCAGTGTGCAAGCCCCCAGACAGATCCTCCCCCAGGTCCAGAGATCACATGGCGGGCCGCGTCACGGTGGATCAGCCGCGGGGTGGTGGTGGTGGTGGTGGTGGTGGGGGTGGGGGTCTCTTCCAGTCGGTATTGCATGCACTGACAACGGTGTTTCGGCGATCGGTTCACCGCTGCCTTCTCATTTGTGAAGTCCTTTCTTTAATTTGCAGTTACTGCCTCCTTCATTTAGCTACTGACACAAATACTCTGTACAGAGCGTAGATGACGGAGTGGAAATGTAGGCGGGATCTTGGCCAGTAGGGGGTGCTAACAGCCCTGCTCGTTCTCATCCATGCTTATGCTGCTCTTGCGGCTACTGTCTTTGGAGGCGTCCGGGGAGACGGAGGAGAGCAGGGGGTCCCCCCCCCTCACCGGTGATAAGGTGTCTTCCATCAGGACGTCGTTGAGCTTGGCGGCTATCTTTTCGTGGATGCTGTACTGCGCCTGGTTGTCGTGAGCCACGCCCCCGTGGCCGTCCGAGAAGCAAGAGTGGACCTCTGTGATCTCCAGGCCGGTGGGCTGGTTGGGGTCCTGGGAGCAGGTGTGGTTGTGTTGGTGCTGCAGTGGGTAAAGGTCCTGGTTGCAGTCCCCCAGAACGGACTCCTGCTTGATGGACCGGGCGGCCAGCTCAGCGGCGCACAAGACCGACGACGTGATGGCCAAGCCGTGAGCGCGAGCCTGCATCTCTAACTCCTACCACGGGGAACAGACGGGACAGCAGGAAAAAGCAACACCGCGGCTCGGTTAGGAAGGTAACGTTTTGGAAAAACGCTCAAAACCAAAAAAAGAAACGCTCAAAACCAATCGGCCAAGCTCTCTTTCGAGACATTCCTTGGCGGTTTCAAAGTCAGCGCTGTCGACTCTCATTTCCTACCTGTATCCTCAACATCAGATGTCGATTGGCGTGCTCCAGCTTCTTCTGCCTGTTCTCCAGCTCCTTGGCCCTCTGCTGCTCCCGCTGTAGCTTCCGGATGTAATCCACCGACGCCTTGAGAATCGTGCCTTTGTTCCAGCGCATATCTCTGCACACCAAAGGACACCATGTTCTTTCACTGTTTGTTGCACAGATTTATGTCACCACATGGTCACTGAGGTATTTCTGTTGGTTCTACGTATTATAGATATTTTTTAATGAAATGAGTGTGAATGAATTGAGATTCACTTACGGGTCATTTGACTTTGGAATCATAGTTCCTAACTCCTTGATACGATCGTTGATGTTGAACCGTCGTCTTCTTTCGACTGCAACAACAAAAGAATTGGCATTCTGACAACACCGAATACAACACCATAACCTCCCAAATGAACAATATCAAATCAAGGAGACAACATTGAGTTGACTCTTGACTTGACTTTTTTGTTTTCTTCAAAAATATTTATTTATTTCCAAAAGGCCGAGGAGATCAATTTGAAATACACAATTTAAATACATTCAAATGTCATTCAAACTCACTCAAATTATGGTTATCCTTCTTCTGTCTTTCCTTTGCCATCGCCCGTACCTCAGCTTCTGGGAAAAAGGTATTTTGTGTTCATCACGGTGCAGATTAAGAATGCAGTAAGCATAATGGTAATACCCTGCCAAATGTTTGAGTATCCATCTCTACACTGTTAGGATGCATAACCACACGTACCGACAGGAAACACTTCAGGCCTTTGATAGCTGTCAAACTTGCCACAGGATCCAGACTTGTCCATCATGTGCATAATGGCCGGAGATTGGGAAACTATGTGATAAACAACAGCATTAATATAAAATGGACAGGAACATAGAAATAGATGAAAATACACACGTTGTTAAAGAAATTCATAGCTGGGGCGTGCGTGATCTTCAGTGTATTATAGAGGATTAGAAATCTGTGTCAATGTCCAATCGCGAATACGATGGAGCCTTCATACCAGTATACTGTGTGTACATTTACTGTGTGTTTGTGTCTGAACGGGTACACGTGCCCAAGAGGAAATGCTCCCCGCGGCTTTGATTTGGTGTCGTGTTGTGTTTTGCTGTGAGCTTGAGTGTTGGTGCCACTGCACGGCTGTGCGGCACTTCTGCTCACCGGGGAATTCCCTTTTGATGTTGGGCAGATTGGCCGGGCAGGAGTTACTGATGGCCAGAGCTTGTGGGGGCATGGCCTGGTTACCATAAACATCTATCATGTTCCCGGGCAAAGGAATCTAAGAAAAGAAAAAGATAAGATAAGATCTTGTCAATCCCAGGGGGAAATTTGGGGAAGCGCTGAAGAATGTGAGGAGGCGTAGAAGAAACATGGTGAGAACATATTAGAAGTGGAACACACTGAACTTCATGCACTGCAGCGCTAATGATGAAGGGAAACGAAAACAGGTGTACCGTATTCGCCAACTGGAGTGCTGGATCCATCAGGCTGAGGATATCTTCATTGTAACTTGACTCCAAACTAATAATGTCATCGATGACATCATCCATCTAAAACAGCAGGGCAAAAATGCATACACACACAAGGACGAAATGAGAGAAATGGTTTTAAAGAAAGCGTTTTAAAGATGCACAAGCATTTCTCCTACTTAGCACAATGGGCTAAACGCACCTCTTTTTCACAATTAGAGTTGAGGGTCAGCAGGGCCATGGGGCTGTTGGGGGCGCTGTTGCCCTGCCCCGGCGGCATGCCCCTGTGCTCGCAGGACTGGTTGGGGCAGGGCAGGCTCACCACTTGGGAGCCGAGCTTCCCCAGGTACCGCTTCAGCTGCTGCTGCTGGGACTGCTGGATGTGGTACTTGGTGGGGTTCTCCAGGTGGGTCTGAACCTGTCGGCGGAGTGAAGGGACGGAGGGGACGCGTCAGCCAAGAGATTTAGAGAGGAAAGATGAGAGCGAAATCGCGAATGAGGTGGGTGGATTCCTTTGACTGGGGGAATCCTGGTAATGACCTTCACAGCACGGTGTGTGAGTGTGACCCATAGCACAAACACCTGGGTTGTTTAGCCACAGTCAAGGTAACTACACTAAAAGCTTGTAAGGCAGTAGTTTCTATTCATTTTGAAGGATACTGATCATCCTCCAAATTAGTCTAATTATCAGGCTGTTAAAGAGGCATCTATCTGATAATTGGCCCATAAAAGTTGCAGAGATAAGACCACTGTAGAAAACTTTGCCTGCTGTTGGCCTAATTTTTAATTCTCGTTGCAAAACTTTCCATATTGTCCATAAATTTTTAAAGCACCGATTTGCCAATAAATTGATAAATACTACGTGGAGATATTATGTTCTCAAACTTAGTTGTTAAAACTTTGCCTTTTTTTTGTTAAGTTAAGCCCTTACAATGTCCTGAGTTAAATACATGGACTACTGAGTTAAAACATTCAAAATAAATGAACACATAAAAAAACATGACTTAAACAATCATTTTTAACATACCTCAACGGGATGGTATCCAAGCATCTCCAACATATTTTCAACTTCAGTGGTCCAGTTTAAAAAGTGCCTTAACTTAACTAAAGTCTGAGAAAGACTGAACGCTATACTGACGCTGACTCCTGAGTTTCATCAGTGTTATGAGGACAGGCTGACTTGGTTTCAGCTTATAAATGGTGAGAAAAGTAATTAGTTCTGCATGTTAGAAATTTCAGCGCGACACAATGAGCCTTTTCAAATTTGTGTTGTTTTATGTAAAATCTGAATTTCGGCTTTTATGGCACAACTCTTTGATGTCAGAATGAGGTACTTACAATTAGTCTCATTCTTTTTGTGAGGCCACTGTGCTCACTGACACTTGCCTTGGGCTTCTTAAATTGACCATTTCATTTTAACCCTCTGGACGCATGGCCTGTGATCCTAATTCACTGTAACTCATCTCACAAAGAGACTCCCTCACATCCTCTCTGTCCGCCCTGGGCCTGTTTTTGTGCTTCTAAAATTAATTTGGTGGTTAGTTAGGAAGCGCATACTTCTCAAAACCCGCATTACAGCACACTTTATTCAAAATACAGCTTTTGCAGTGCCAATAAAACCGTTATTAAGATAAGATTTTGTGCTGTACAGCTCTAAATTCCAGTCAATACTTAAATAAATATAAAAACTAAAATAGATTAGCCACAAGGGTTGGTTCTATAAAAGTACTGAAGAGTCATTGCTGTTAATGTTAGCTGCCGTTCTGTCCATTGAGCTATCCATCCAGCCATCCGTCTGTCTGTCTGTCTGTCTGTCTGTCTGTCCACCCGCCTGTCTGTCTTTTTATCTTCTGTAGTGCAAACCTTGCTCAACAACTCATATGGAGATAATAGCTCTTATCGCAATATGAAGTGCAATTTCCCTGAGCAATATACAAATTTGATTTGCATTTTGTTCTAGAGATATACATCCTATATAAGTCAAACGTGCAAATCAATAGAGTATTAGGAGTTAACAATCAAAATATCTACCTATCTATTCTTAATACCCACATATCTACATATCTATGCATCTATATACGTATGTATGTATGTATGTATGTATGTATGTATGTATGTATGTATGTATGTATGTATGTATGTATGTATGTGCAGTATCTATCGATCTACAGTATCGATCGTCTGTCTGTCTGTCTGTCTGTCTATCTATCTATCTATCTATCTATGTCTGTATATGTTTCTATCTACTGTAGTGCAAACCTTGCTCAACTGGGCCATTTGGAGAAAATATCTCCAATATAGCAATTTGGCTAGACTTTTTCTCGAGATATACATCCTATATAAATCAAACGTGTAAATGGATAAGATATAAAACATAGGATAGTAAACATTCTAAATGCCTACATATCTACCTATATATCTACCTATATATCTTTCTTTCTGCAACGCTCTCTTAACAGGCTTGCCGGCCTGTGCGGTGAAGCCACTGCAGACGATACAGAATGCGGCGGCGCGACCGGTGTTCAACCAGCCAAAGAGGGCACATGTCACTCCGCTGCTCATCGAGCTCCACTGGTTACCTGTAGCCGCCCGCATCAAGTTCAAGTCTCTTATGCTGGCCTACAGAGTGATTGCTGGGAATGCTCCCACCTACTTAAATGCTCTTGTAAAAGTACATGTTGCCCCCCGGATGCTGCGCTCATCGATTGAGCGTCGCCTGGCTCTGCCGGCGGTACAACCACGGCAATCAAGGTTATTCTCATTTGTAGTTCCACGTTGGTGGAACGAGCTGCCAAAACCAACCAGAGCAGGGGCCTCCGTCTCAGTCTTTAAGAAGCACTTGAAGACCCAGCTCTTCAGAGAGCACCTCCTGTCCTAACTTACAATTACTTAGCATTACTAAGCAATAGTTACACTAATGTCTCTGTCGCAATGTAGCTTGAATGTTATTCTCCCTTGTAAGTCGCTTTGGATAAAAGCGTCTGCTAAATGACTAAATGTTTTAACTGTAGTGGAAATTTCAATTGCATTTTATTCTGAAAATATATATCCTACATAAATCAAACTTGTAAATGAATAGGATATAAAACATTTGAACTTTCTGTCCGTCTATCTATCTATCTATCTATCTATCTATCTATCTGTCTTTCTATCTTGAGAGAACAGAAACCTTTCTGTCTTGCATCCCTTTTCATGAAACAATGTAAATGTTTCTATTAAAGCACAATACATGGCAGTCATTACAGGGTTGTAAAGATGATCAGCTTTACAACTCAATTATGTCGACATCACTGAGGGGGGTCCACATTTACAACTTGCCTGTGACTAGTTAAATAGTACAACACCCCTGTAGCCAAAGGTCAAAACAGCAAGATTTACCCCATTAGTTGTGGTGCCCAATTGTATTCTTCAACAATGTCCTATTTGCTACGCAGTCTTTAAGAATAAAGTGCTCTGTCTGAGGAGTTCATATGCTAACCCTGGTACTTGAAAAAACAAACAGCATGCTAATATAAAATATTCAAAAAGTTTACATAATACCAAAGAGGCGAAGACTGGGGTAAACTTAGTATGATCTTCTTTAACTCTGATGACGACAACATGTATCGTGACTCTTTCACTAAAATACCAAAAATGTATTCAAATGTAATCTAAATGTAAAATTCAATGTATTTCGTGTGGTAATCAAATACCACACGCAAAGACTTCAAAACGTTCAACCTCACTGTTAAATATGCAAAGAGCTTAGAAAATCTTTTGGAAAATGTTCAGTGTTGTTCTGCTCCTTGTCAGTTACCTTGTTGAATCTATGGTTTTAAAAACTAATGGTCCATACATTTAAATGTTATAATAGCAGTGCATCACTACTTTTGATTATTTTTCACATGAACTTGTACAGCAATGGCTATACTGCCAGGCTAAGGCAATGAGTCAAATAAAAAATAACTGCAAAACAATTCACAATCATCTTAATATGCTCTCTGGCCACAAGCCACCGTAATTGTCTAATCCAAAAAGAACAGACACATTTTGTACAGAACAGTGTAGAGTACTTTGTTCTTTTCACGGTACCATAAATCCTATAAAAGAAATCTATAAATCATTTTTACCCTTTTAGGAAGTGATCCTACATACATTTCAAAGCAGTATTTTTTTTCCACTTTTAAATATGCCATGGAATGAATGCAATGGGGGCTAATTATGAGCATTCTTCACTGAATTAGTGTTCGGTGTGTGGTAAGGCTGTGCTTGCCCTTGTCTTGATCCCCAAACTGATCCCTTACTTATTCCTTAGAAGGCCAGGGGTCACTTGGTTAATTAAGGGTCCAATCACTCTTTAGACAAACTCATCTAAGCTTAATGTTTGCACTTTTGAGGTCCAGCAGCTCTGCCTGGTACCCCTGAGCTTTGCGTGGACTCTGTTAATCTATTCACAGACAGGGGAGCAGGTTAACCCTGCTCAACAGCGCCAGGCTGGAACAATCTTTTCATTTGGGGACTTCAGTCAATGAAGAATGTCTGTAAGCCTATGCCAAATCATAGAAATCACTTGTACTTGTTGTATTGTACAAGGGTTGGGTGGTGGTGGTGGTGGTGGTGGTGGTGGTGGTGGTGGTGGGGGGGTGCCCTAAACCTCTCAAAGGGTTGCAGATTATTGAGACTAAATTATGTTTATGCTGCATTAGGAGAGCAATGGTTTCAATGAATATATTTGTCTTTCTCTGCTGCCTGTAGGAAAAACATGGCAGTGCAACATGGCGGCCTCCGTGAAGCCGCCCCGCCCCCAACGTAGATATAAACGTTTCATTCTAAGGTAACGCCAACATGACACTTCTTAATTTCATGAAATTATACACTAGTTAAAACATACTTATGAATATTATATTCCATTTCTGTCAAGTCTGTTCTGTAAATTCTACACACTGCACCTTTAACATGAGTAAATGTGATTACATGATATTAAGATAACTTTAAACTTTCACACAATTCGAAGAATGCTTTTATGTTAAACACATAAAAGGTCCTTAAAATAAAAACTGTAGCCCAATAATATTTTCTCTCTGCTATGCATACTTGTTTACTTATATACGTATATATATGATTAGCTACATAATTAAATTGTTAAATAGCCAGATAAAGTAAAACTTTCATACTTTGTAATATGTGTATTTTTGATAAACCCACGACTGTAGACTCATATAAAGCCATTGTCTATAACAGCGCAACGTTAATGGTTAGAAGTTGTATGAGTGCCTAACACTGAAATGTTGAATCTCAAAATACACGCGAAACACATTCACACACATCTGTCTAAAAGGCAGATATATGCACAAATATTTCATCAAATGATACAGATGTCCATGTTGACTTCGACCATATCGAGCATGTTGAATTAAAAGCACACCCCTTGTGTATTGTATATATCATACACAAACATGAAACGGAAGAGATGTCATTAAAAAATAACCAAATTAACAAAAATACATATATTCACATATACATATACATATACTGAATTTTAATATATATGACACACTGCAATGTTTCTAAAACCTTTTCCTTGAAGACAATAAATTCTACAAAAAGACAAATATTCAGTATCATTCAATAATATTTATTATATGATACAATATTAAGAAAACTTACCAAGCTGCCCCTCTTAATGTATTCTCATATGGGTTGAAGCTGAATGATAACAAACCTAATACTCTCTTCTAGTACAGAAACACTTAAACAGTCTGTAGTTCCTCTGACTGCCAAAGAATCAAAGCTATGAAAAGATGTGAATGTAGCTGAGCAAATAGGATTAAAGACGGCTCAATCCAAATGGCTGGAAGCACAGCATGCATTAAAGAGGAATTCTCTCAGGAAAGATAATCCCCATATATGCCTTTTAACACACCTCACTCACCCCTGTGTTTTTAGACCTAATCATAGTAAAACCATAATTGCAGGACTGTCCACCAGAGGTTAGTAGGCTAACTTTTTCAGTATGTTGCAATCATTCATCTTACTTTAGTAAGAACTCAACTAAAACTAACTTTGGCACCTTGCAGTGGGCCATAAAAAAAAACCAAAACAATAACAAAATAACAACCTCTGACATTTGATACCTGAATTGCACGTGGACACTGACCTTCAGCACCTCCATTGGTACTTGGGTGGCAGGGGGCAAGCTCGCTGGGGCATTTACGTTGATGGCAGGGGTCTGGGTGGCGCTGGTCTGGGGGAACTGCGAGGCGCGCTGTCGCTGCTGCTCGCGGCGCTCCTGCTCCTGGAGCTGTTCCCGCATCAGCTGCTGCCGAAGCAAGACCCGCGAGGTGGTGGCCGAGGAGCTTAGCGGAGGCTTGGAGGAGCCATGCTGGTCTGAGGGGCTGCTGGATGACACATGGAGAACAGAACATTAGAGTTGGATGCAGGGGTCAAGAGTGCAGGGAGAGCAAGAGAGAGAGAGAGATAAAGACGGTAAATATGGAAAGAAAAAAGGCGGAGCAGTAATTCCTCAATAGAATAAAATGATGTTGGAAAGTGAATAGAGGAGATAGAGGTTACATGAGCAGAAATTTGAATATTTGGAAGTAGATAGGAGTATAATGTTAAATTGATGACGGAGGGAAACCAAGAAGATGGCTGCCTGGGGTTTAGTATACGAAATCCATTATTTTTGGGAGTCAGTACTATTGAGTACCACAACACTACGTGGCATTCGGTCCTAAATTTTGACAGTAATTGATCTCTTCAATGTCTATCAGCCACTCAGGTTTTGACATACATTGTTAATTGTATTAATAACATTAAAATCATAAAGTTGATATCCATGCAGCTAATTCTAACAGAAAAAGATAAAAACCGTGCACAACCCAGGGAGCAGCACTCGCCACAGTTTTAGAATTAATTTAATAATTCAGATGAGGTGATGTAGAGAAAAGCGAAGCAAATTGTTTCTGTTTTCACAGTGCCTGACAAAATTAGATGCCCGCTCCCCAGATAGGACCCGGCACTCCTAAAATAGAGAGGCTCTGCTGAAGCAGAAACCTTCATCTACTGAGTGATCCTTTTGATAAGACATTTTAAGAAGTAAAATGTCTAACCAATCCAGCTGTGCAGTAATCGCACTAATTAGCCAGTGAGGTCAAACACAGCTTCAGTCTACGGCATATTCACCGGGTGTTGAGCCCTGCGCATACCATATTTCCACTTTGCTGCATATAATCTCATTGTCTAACCTCACAGCCAATACTGTTTTCAAGAACAAAAATGTGATACAAAAAAAAAGAAAGAACAGCATTATCAAGACCATATTAATGGATAACTTTGCATTCACTTTCATTTACACAAAAGCATGAAATATCAAAATCACTTCTGATAGCTATGCTTAAAATAAATGTTACGACATAATCAAAACAGATCTGCCAACCAATTTATAATTATTAACATGGAAAATGAATTTCCATGTTTTGAAAGATAACACAGGAACAGTCAGTACTTTTTTTTCAGCCATTTTGGAATAGGCAAAGCCATGTAGGCATGTCTGGAGGGAGCGAATCAACTATTTGGGCTGGTAGACCTGATGACTTTGCAAAGACCGCAACAGTTCCACTGAAAATGAATATTTACTTTGCTCTCTGAATGCATGAAGATCTGGAAATCTGATGGATAATTGTTGATAATTGTTCTAAAATCTATATATCTATGTTGATCCTTTATTCACGTTGATAAATCTCCTGAGAGAACCCCATCAAATATAGCTAAGTAAACTTCATAACTTTTAGACCAATTTAGGAAAGAAAAATACCCCCCCCCCCCCCCATTTATTGACACTTGGATATCCCCCTTTGGAGATTATACACAGCCATGCACTGCTGTAGCTCAATTTAACTATTTGTGTTGTGTGGGTCACTGACGAGATACAGCGGAGCAGTGAGGCTTTAACTTTCTCGGCCATGACAACATCTGAAATTTAAATACATTTTTTTCTGGCATCGGACTACTTGGCTCTTACCATTAGTCCAACAGATTTCAAGCAACATGGCGGCAATTGTGAAAGAAAGGTAGATGTATAGATCTATAGATACATCATGCCGTGAGAGAATATTATACCCAGTTTATATACTGTATAGATGTGTAGAGAGAGAGAGAGAGAGAGAGAGAGAGAATGCATTCCTGATCATCCAGGATTGCGATTGTGTGTATCTGTTTATTTGTCTGATTGACGGATGTGTGAGTGTGTATGTCTATGTATGTCTGGTGCCTACACTACTGTATATAAAGCTTTCCTATAAATAAAAGCTCAAGTGCTCTCGCTCAGTTTCTCCCGTGTGGCCTTTTGCCAAACAGACCCCCGAAGCACATAAAAAGCTCTTTTGTCCGTCCTCCACTGTTGTGTGTGCGGGAACACCGCCTCCTGTGTTTGTGTGTGTGTATGAGAGAAAAAACAATAGTTACACAGTCTTGTAGAGCCAACCCCCACTCCTTCCCAACTCATGATTTTTCTGACTTTAGTCACTCCCTCACTCTCCACGTTTCAGTCCAAACTGTTTCTGAGTTTGAACCAAGGGCCGTGAAGCTCATTTTCACATATGAATGACTGATGCTGCAGCATCAGCATCAGCAGTCAAACATGTAAATGAGCAAGGCTCAGAATTCAGGGGAATGCAAGGCAACAAACTCCCTCTTAAAGACTGAAAGAACCATAGATCACAATTCTACTTCTAAGAAAACACATTAATCTTGATATATTATCTCGAATATTAGTGCTAATATGTTACACTGAACACAATACTGTGATTATCCTTAAATACGATAAAATAATTTGTTTTGTAAATTGTCAAAACAAAAATAATTACAACTGCAACCACTTTCATGATCTCCAAAGTCTACAGTTATTTTCTAGTTTCCTCCCACTTAAAGTGATCTCATATTAACTCTCAACTTTATAATTGTTTTACATGTATCTAATTTGTCCAAAAAGTCCATAAACCCTTATAATCAGAATTAAAATTGAAATTACTTTACACTATACATAACACTACAGTCTCTGTCATTAAGCACAAGGAGAAATCTAGGAATAGATATGCATTGAAATACAACAATATTAACACAGATCTGCGTACACTGTCCTTACTTTGCCCATTACATTTAAGTACACAAGCACACTGAGAGTGACACTTGTGCCAAAAACATGCCTTTCTGCCAATCCTGCAGATACTCACAGACGGTATAATGAGCAGGGTCTGCACATATGCACTGCCAAGGCCTCCATGTTTGTTTGTTTTTCCTCAAGGTGCACCACCTGCCCTTGGACAGCAGTGAAAGTCATGCTGCCAATGCAGTACTGAAACTGTGTCACAAGGGGGAGGCTCCCAGCCTGGAATCTCCAATAGCCACACGGAGGCAGAGGGAAAAGGCCAACCCAGTCCTAGCAACCTCGGCCCCCATGCACAGAGGAGTGTAAAGTTATAGTGCCCCTCCACACTCCTTTGAAAACCAAACAAAGAGTGACAACATATGATTGTTCACATGTCAATTCTGTGACTCACATCACACAAACACAAACAGCTACACCAAAAAAATATGTTGTATCCAAGTATATGACCGATGCCGCTAAAAATGCAAAAACGACCAAATATATATTTTTTTAACCCAAAGATATCATAAGATATAAGCAATTCCTACAACAGAAACAACTAAGTCACACTTGTAATTTAAAACTCAATCAAATGTAATTACAATACAACTGATAACTGTGCATGGAGAACGTATGTCACTGCTGTGCCGAGGCCTTCCTCCGCCAGGGGGTGCTCTCCCATCTATAGCTTGCACGCACCAGGCTACATCACGCCTGGAAGCGTCCAAACGAGATGACAAATACCAATATCGCACAACTCAAACTGAACACATGGACAGAAGGACTGGCCAGCCCTCCCACTAAGTGACAGCCATTACTTGTATTGTTCCCTGGAGATGCAGCCGCCGGTAATTAGATTGTCCTCTTCTGTGTCCGTCCCCCCCCCCCACCCCCTCTGCCAGACTGCACGTGTCTTGTTCACACGGTCACAGCGTGGACTGGGAGTCCCTGACAGACTACACACAGCCTCTCTGCTGGTATGCAACTTGCTGGAAGTGACCCAGCGCAACTGCACATTGATCCACCTTCACAGCTCACCACTGGCTGCGGCTAGCTCGCTGTCTCAAGTAATAAAACAGCCGGCACTCATGTTAACCTGCTGTCCCTTAACAGCTCGGCTCTTGGGTACGTTAGGACTTTGCACAATTCCAGAGAAGGCCAATGCAAAATCAAGTTCACAAAAACCTATCGAGAGCCATGTTATCATTTACTTCTCCCCTCCACAAATCCCTTTTTATTTACATCGAGTCATCACAGCGTTCAAATATATTAGAATTTGATGACTATACATAACAGAACAACTGTACGTAATAGGCTTACTAAATGCTAAACGCTACTGGTAAATGTAATCTAGTATTGGAGATAGAAGATGCGGAGCTTGTAATGCGACTGGGGAAAAACAAAACAGATTTATAATTAAGTCATTTTCGCTGGGTTTTCAGGAAGTCAACACTGGCTGGGCTTGCATAATCTCAGCTCGCAGAGTCCAGCTTTACTAATTCGATTTTGAGGCCGTCATAAGTTTTCCATACTTGTTAGCAGTAACTCTAGCCCCCTCTTGTTCCGCTACGCTTTGACTGGAAGGAATGCACATAGGACTCGAGGACTTTCCCATTATTATGAGTTAACTTCTTTAGGATTCATCTGAAGAAGACACAGGGCACACAACCAAACAGTTCAGTGTCGTGGTTGTTGGGACTGAGTATTTCCGCTCATTCTGGACTGGACAGATTTAAATAAAGGAACCACACAAATGAATCATGGTCTACGTTCATAAATGCGGCTCAGCAACACTAAAGTTCCGGTGTCTGTAACGATTCTAGCTATTACATGTCAAATTAGCTTAAGATGCCACTGACAACATGGTGATATACTGAGGTAATAATTGTTGCACAACTACTTTTTATTAGCGCGAGTGACAGAGCAGCTGTCTGTGTTGCTCAGCCGGACTCCGTCTGAGAACAGGGAAGTATCCTACAGGAACAAACTGCTTTGGAGACTTTGTAAACATTTCATACTCTGCCACAAATTTAAAAACACATTGTTGTACAACATCTAGGTTTAGGGTACTTCTCCTTAAGAAACGGAACCAAGTGTGCTTTATTAACTACATATGGTACTTTTCAAACCTGTAACAGCGACGCACTGTATTTCAAGGGCAAATTATTTCTTTTAACCCCTTACTCATATGATGTACTCAATTTTGGGCAAATCAGTGAACACAGCACTTTGACCTCATAGATTATTTAACGTTCTCTGAAAACGAACTTAATTACATACTTTTTAATAAGTGAGAGACATATTGCGTTTTACAATATGAACAATATTTTAATGCATTTAAAATAGATTGTGTCAATCCCTCACTGCTTGCACTTTGCCCCCCCTCCCAACACACAACCTGCCCGATCAAAGATACCATGCTTCGACACGCTGCCTTACCTTTACAGCAGTATTTGGGAGAAAGTCACAGACCAATGTCAGAATGTAAACTACTAAATTGGGCTACTTACTCAACTGGAGGTGAAATTGTGATATGAGCGAGCGTGCATTTTCCACGGACCCATGGGAGTCTACAGACTCCCGGCTTGGGATCCTGTGTCCGTAGTGTGTGTGTGTTTATATACAGTAGATCAAATAATATAATTCTACATAGTCATGAAAACGTCATGTTTAGACCTGGGCAAGATTTGACCCTTTAAACTAAACAGCAAACAAGTCTGTTAGATTTGCTTTCCAGCTCACTTTGTCATCAGTTAATGTCTTCGTTAAAGTGGATCTGATGTGTTGGACGTAAAGGCCACGGCAGGCTGTAGTGTGCACATTCCAGTCAACAGGGATGAAGTGACACAAGTGAAGGGTTGCCAATTAATGTCTTCATTTGCAGCTCAGAGACCCACCAAAAGCCTCGAAAATCAGCCCAATTCAACGGCAAGATGGAAAAAATGCAAACCCTGCACTAGTGGAGACCAAGGGCACAAACCAGAAAACAAGGACATGTCTCCCATGAGTGATAGTTACTATCACTGATGGGAAGTAATACTTAAGTAGGGATTAACTATAACAAATTATAAGGAATACACTAAATGCTCTGAGCTTCACACCAATTCACACAATTTTCCACTGAACAAAGATATTTGTCAATATCTTTGTCTCAATAAATTGTCTAAATTGCTTGAAGTTTAACATAATAAAAAAAAAAAAACTCCAACACTCAGCTTTGGATTCAACACATCCACTGCTAAATTTATACTGCTAATTCACACTGCATAGACAACTAGCATCACAGCCTGTCTTACATCTATATTAGGCCCACAAAGTCTGGCACATCCTCTGTGCAACTTTGAATGCGCTGTCAAAATCTGAGCACCAAACCCATAAACACTAAGAAAGCGGCAAACAAACGTCTGTAAAAGTTAAAGTGGCATATCATTGCCTGAATGATTTCAAATTTAGAGACATTGCCTGTCACAAGGCATAACACCATCATAAAAAAAAAAACAACAAAAAAAAAAAAAATGATAATCATTATTGTAGACAACAGTGGCTCCAACCTCCTTGTGACTATTATTACATCAGGCTGTTTGCATCTGCTGAAACTTCTGAACAATCGTTATCCAGCTAATAAAGGAAGGAATCGCTGCTCTCTGTCTGTCTGTCTGTCCACTCTCTGTCTGTCTGTCTGTCTGTACGTTCTTCGGTTATCTCCGCAACCGTTCATCCGATCTACTTCACGCTTGGCAGGTGTATTGCTGGGGACCCAAGGGTGTCCAAAAGCGCAACTTGGGCGTGTTTTTTCTCTTTCCCGCAAGAAAGAGTGTTCCCCCCCCCCTGTGAGACACCGCGAATATCACAAACGGTCATGTTTGGAACGGGCACTGCACGAGTCTAACTATAAAAGGAAGGAATCTCTGTATGCATGTCCTCCGATTATCTCGGCAACCGTTCATCCAATCTGCTTCGCGCTTGGCGGGTGTATTGCTGGGGACCCAAGGACGTGCAGTGTTGAATTTTGTGCAATTCGGAGACGCGACGCCTGTAATATTAATGAACTTTGAATAAACAGCGAGCTAGCGGGGGGGGGGGGGCTTCGCCTGAACGCAATCGGCCCGTTCTGAACAGGCATGTGTGGTGCGCACGCGCGGCCCGTGCAATACTAATAAACTTTGATTAAACAAGCCAACAGCAAGTTAATCCAAAAGTGTTTTTCACCATGGGTTACCGCATATTTCACAAACAGGCATGTTTTGACCGGGCACTGCACTGGTACCTCAAACAACATAAACAGGTTAATCGAGACTTCACTAAATAACACAACATGCATATATACAACTTGTAAATACACTCGGCAGTTTCAACAGGGTAATTACATATAGATAGATTTCACGTCATTTTTTAAAAATAGAATATAATGCAAAAGAGACCGAAAGAGACCGTCTATTGCACTTTTCCAGTTACACAGGGAAATGCTGCAAGAAACACTCCGACACAGAAGTGCAGGGAGTGCAAAATACAATTCCGCTCACATATGTGTAACAATGTAATTACATTTCACTAATGAAGAAAATTTGCTTAAAAATCCCGAATTGGGTTAAAGGGTAGGGGCTAGATGAGATGATGGTTCATCCCCTGGTTTACACCCGGATTTTGGCTCAATTTAGTGAAAACAGAATAAACAGCACAGACATCTCCACAACAAAATGCTAAGATCCAGTAAGGAGAAAATAGTTTGTGTCTGTCTGCCAAAGGTCTGCAATAATAGCTCCCTCTGGACACAGAGGAAGTCTGTCTCCCGCTCTCCCCCGTCTCTCTCTCTCTCTCTCTCTCTCTCTCTGTCTGTCTCTCTCTCTCTCTCTCTCTGTCTCTCTCTCTCTCTGTCTTACTGCCACTAAATAAAATGATGAATAAAAATGGAAAAGTAAATAAAAAATAGGTTTGTCCAAATTTGCCATTCATCATCACTGATGTACAGGTGTGGCTCACTGAATAAAATGGCGTCTAGTTCTCGTACAATGTTTTCCTTTACAAAGAGGGTACTAGAGAGTTATATTCAAAAAATGTAGAATTCACGTTGGAACATTCTAACAGGATATCCGACTGCACACGGATTTTTTTTTTTTTCCCCCCAAGGCCTGTACCTGTTGATGACTCGAAAAAATCAGAAGGATGGTGACAATGATCCGGACCCCATCCCCACTGAGGAACACAGTATTTTGAACAGTATCTCAATGGCATTTCAATGTGGTATCACTTATTTAATAAGAAGCTCGGAAGAGAAACAGACACAACAGAAAGCAAAAACAGGTGGGGGGGGGGGGGGGGGGGGGGGGAAGGAATCACAACATAAAATAAATGTTACTTCATTCAGCAGTTGCCCACGGTGCGGCTATGTTGACGTCCTAAGAAGTGTATAGAATTCTCAATTCTACCCTATATTGCGTGAGGATTTGAAGTGAAAGAATTATTTCTAAATTATTATATTATACATTAATTTCAATTGCCAAAAGTGTTGGGGAGGCGGGGGGGGGGTCACAGTTTTAAAAAGCTGATCACGTCTCTTTAATTTAAAGAGTTAGATTTGTGTCTTGTGACGAATGACGCGGCTGAGACTATAATAAAGGAGATTGTAACGAAGGCTATTTCACTGCAGGTCGCTCGGTGTGTGGGACCCATCGGTGCACGGTGTTCCGCGTGGTTCGTGTGTGGGTTTTTTTTTTTTGTTGTTTTTTTTTTTTTTTTACAAAGCGGTACAACGTATAATTCAAGCACATCACAGGCTCACGTCCAACGCGCATTAACTGTCAACAAGCAGCATCCCGTCAAACTCGGGTGGCGTCCAAAAACAAAAACAAAAACAAACAAAAAAAAGCACACCGACACCTTCCATCCCCACAGCAGGATAACATTTGAAGTTAATGTTGACAAGGCAAGACAACACCCAAGTATTGCATAACTCCAGACCGGCGGAAAAAAAAAACCGTCGGGCAGCGAGCCGCGAAACAACCGCGCGCCGGACCCGGCTCCGGTAACGGCACCGGGATGACCACACACACACAAACACACACACACACGGCGGGCATTAGCATTAGCCTTAGCATTAGCTTTAATACCGACTAATGAGTTCATCCGACGGACTAAACGGGAGAGACTCAAAGAGGACCGGCCTGTTCTTTATGGGCTGGCTCTTCAGTTCGTAATAGGTTTTCGGCTCCTCTCGGAGGTCCTCTTCTCCGTCCTGGAAGTCGGCAACTATCCCGGACTCGGACTGCATTGTTTCGCCGCCGCGACAACTTTCCGAAAGGCGTTGAAACCCCTCCGGGATGGGGGGTGGTGGTGGTGGTGGTGGTGGTGGTGGTGGGGGGGGGGAGTGGGGGGGCGAACCCGACGGGCGGCGTGCGAACCGCTGCACGCGCAGGACCGGCCAGCCGCTGTGGAGCGAGCGAGCGCGCGCGCGTGGACCACCCCCCCCGCGCCTCCACCCGCCGCGCCTCCACCCTCCGCCTCGGTCGAGCGCAAACAGGCGGCGCCGGAACTACGGGTCCCGGCATGCAACGCGGTTCGCCCGGCGTCGGCGGGCTTTCATTGGCCGCCGCGGCCGTTCTCCAGCGGACCTGGCTCCGGCGCAAGTTCGCCCTTGAAATAGTTCTTTAATATATATATTTTTTAAAAGTAATGATTAAAAAATTAAAAAATAAATAAATAAACAAAGAAAATAAGAGCGGAAGGTCGCGTTTCGTCCTCCGCGTGTGGACCCGTTCTCATGTACTCCGAAGTCCGTTTTATCTTTCGAATAAACGCGGGTCGAACGCCTCGAAAATAACACGTTTGGTCCAAGACGTCACCCAAGTTGAGACCGATATTAAAAAAAAAAACCACACACACACACACACACACACACACACACACACACACACACACACACACACACACACACACACCTTTTAGCACACGGACGCACGGAGGGGGGGGGGGGGGGGTCGCTGACATCATTTCTGCTGTCGCTCCTCGTTATCGCTCACTTCACTGCATATATGTATGACAGTATGTACACGTGAGTGACGAATACAAATCGTGAATCTTGAATCTTTAAAACAAAACAAAAAAAAACAAAGTACACATTTTCTTTCACCCGAGAAAGCACATCGCAGCAGCCCGTCACCGAACACGTTTAACAGCAGATTTGACCTGTGAGAGTGTCATTAAAAAAAAAAATATATATATATATTATTATTATTATTATTATTATTATTATTTTGTATCTCTCTCAGTTCTAACCCTTATAACCTCTCGTACCGTTTTCGGTTTTTATCTCCTTGCAACAAACATCTGGGTGTGACAACGCGCGCCCGCCCTCGTCTGTCCCCCGCGCGTTCTTCCAACGGACACCACTGGGGGGCAGTCGAGTCAACGGTCGCTGGGCGAGCCAAAGAAAAAACACCCGCTGCACGATGAGCGGAGATGACAGGTCAATATTTGTGTTTCCCTCATCCTGTTGAGCAGGTTTATGTCTGTGCAAATATAATAAAATAGAAATCTCCTGCAAAACAAAGTCGAAACAATGATTACATGTTGCTATTACACCTCACCACCTGGTCACCTATATATTCAATTCCCAACAATACAATACAAGTGTTGAATATACTATCTGCACGATCATACTGATTATGTTTTAACTTGAATCTGATTATGAATACAGCCCGACATACCAATGAATATAAACTACAATGGTTTTTTTTGTCACAAATATAATAAATTATACAATTGAATGGCATTAAAATGCAAATGACATTTGACATTAAATGTGTATAATTCTTAAACTTTAGTTTATCTACAAATTATTGCACTAACATTAACTGTTAATATGTAAATTGTATTTTAATCCATAATAAAAATGCATAAATGTTGTGGTGTTAGTGCGAATCCTATACCTAAATATAATGCAACATAATATAATGCTAGATTACAAAATTAAATCCTGATAAACCTAATTAGAGTAATGATATTCCGTTGTGTGGGAATCTTGTGTGTGGAGGCGGCTCACTGGACAGATGGTTTTGCGAGCCCTAATGAGATACTTATTCAGTCTGATGACACAAACCCAGGGCATGGGGGCAGGGAAGCCTCTCCCCAGGGAAAGGCATTTACTGTACACCGTGTAGATACAGTTGCAGGTCATTTATACACCTTGACATACTTTCAGTAGAAGAAATTATAAACAGCCGATCAATTTTTATGTGTATTATTGAATGCTGTTCAATAAATGCTATTTCAGGGAGGGGGACTTTATTAAGTGTGAGGAATACATTTTGCATGAGTATGTGCTGACATTTAGTTTGAACAGCCAAACAGCACTGTCACCAACGTAATCGTGATTAAACATATTAAATGGCAGGCTTGCTGGAGCCCACATACCGCAACAACCCATTCAAATGATTTTGATTTAGACAATTCGACAATAGAATTTGACTCTATCTTAGATGTTTATATTGTCAACAAAGAGATCTGTTATTCTGTATAGCCATCTTTGCAGAACCGCCCTTGGGAGGATTTTAAAGGGTTAGAACAGCGACCAAATTGCAAACACTGCACCACACCACTGCCTGTGCTCTTGGTGTCATCATACATCAATAGATAAAAGTAACGTTACTTCGGGTGGGTTGTTTTTCTATAATGATACCTATGATGACATCAGGGTTATAAAGATAGTTTCCCTTTGTTGTCACGTCTTTTGGATAACAAGATCCCACCCTTTACCCCAAAATATCTTCTCTTCATCTCTGGGGCCTTGCTCAATACAGCTGCTGTGCCTCTGGATACTGCAAGTAGCTCAAAATACAGCGTTGAGAAATGGTGCAACAAAAATAAGCTATTTAAGGATCAAGATTCCAGAAAATTCACTGGGCTCGATAAATGTCCAAAACATTCTACGTCTTTCATGATGGATGGCCACATCTTGTATTGACAGAGTTGTCATATCAAGTTGAACAGTTAAATACATGTGCAACAAATCAATGTATCATGACACGAGGCAAGATCCCCCCCCAGTCCATCCCTGTAGTCACTTCGGTGCATCCCATGGATCTGCCCGGGACCTTCTCAAAGCTGAGTCTGGTACACCTCCAAAAGAACGCACGCAGGGCCAGGTTCCGTCTTCACCAGATGCCCAAACCACCCAAACTGCCTCCTCAAATATCCTCCTCTAGCTCAGTGATCCGGGAGGACCCCAAACTTGGTTCAGTCTCCACCCGGCGCTCGTCACCATAGGTTGAGGGTATGTTGATCGATGACTGACCTCCCTTTCCACCACCACGGTTCCGATGCAACGTCAAGATTACTGCAGCCGCTGCCCCGAACCGGCAGTCAATCTCACATTCCTTTTTACCCTAACACATGAATAAGACCCCTAGATCACCCAATGTTACTGAACTCCTCCATTCTGCCGCCATCACAGTGTCCTCAGGCGTGGAGAAGTCGATCCAAGTGCTGGGGGCCACGGTGCTGTGCGGCCCTAGTCAACAGCGCTGTCTGCAAATGGCAGAATTGCGACCTGTTTCTCCCGTCGCCAATCACTCTCCCCAAACCTTGGCTACACCTTGAAATCCTGCCCACGGATATTACAAGCAGGGGTGGAGAAAGGAGAGGTGAGAAGCCTTTCTGGAGTCCATCTCCCACACAAAACGAGCTTGACCTTCTGCTCTGAGTGTACGAGGAAGTAATGGTCCCCAGTCCCCCACAGCATTAAAAAAAAAATAAACATTTTTAAATTAAGCTTCTACATACTGACCTATTTTTTTTTTTCTAACTGTGCTTTTACAATAAGAGGGTTATCACATAAAGGCATAAATAGCCAACCAATGCTGTATAATGGCTGCAGGCAAAGAAACGGGGCATCGTTAACATTTTACAAAAGCGCTGAATCTAATCTTTTTTTCTTTTTTCTTTCTGGCGGTTCTAATCTATTTATCCATCTATCTGCTCATATTTGATGTTCCTCCTCCCACCTCCCCTCCGCGTCTCCCCGCTCGGGTGCTGCTGGGGGGTGGGGTGAGGGGCTGGAGGGCGTGGTCCGTCCGGTGATGAACACAACACAAGGCGGGCGTGCTGTAGTACCGTGCCGGGGGAATGACACGGACGCGGGCCGATCCCCCCAGCAGCCAAAATGCCGGCTACAGAATAGGAGCACACTGAATGGGCTGACGTCCAGGGGACGCTCATTTCCACCAGCACCTAACGGGAGCCCAGGGCCGAGACAGCGGTGAAGGTAAGAAGGGAACAGCGGTACGAGGCGATCTAGATGGGAAGGACCAGAGACGGAGACAAAGTGGACTGGGTCATATCGTGCATGTTAAATAGAGATGATCAGTGACTGGACCCTGCCTTTGGTTTCTATCATTCCCGGCCGTCGATTGCCATGTTTCCTACACGTAATGTGGACTTGTAATCTTGATTTATTTGCCGGGATTCGCAGTGGGATCAGGTGGGAACCACCCACGTACATGTACAGTAGCCCACAGGAATATATTCATTGTTCTTTTTTTGGTCAGTGGCAAGTGCCCAGGACATCCTTATTCTAGGCCACACGGCGCTTAGTGTAAATACAAAAAAAAAAAAAAAAAAAAGACAAAATGCCATGTTTGGGTTGGAAAGCAGCTTATTATTAGAGGATGAATACATGCAGACAGAAATAACACGTAACACTGTTGCAAATATGACACTGTTGCATGCAACCGATATATACATACACATATACATACATGCATACATACATACATACATACATACATGCATACACACATACATGCCTGCATACATACCTCCATACATGCATAGATATTTATCATTTTTGCATTTCTCATAAATCTATTATTTATTACATTTTCTAATTTTATTTTGCAAACATTTAATATTTGATCTTTTGCTGCTTATATATTTCTTGCTCATAATTTTCTTTCTTGTATACGTGTGTGTATGTGTATATATATATATATATATATATATATATATATATATATATATGTATATGTATGTGTGTGTGTGTGTGTATGTGTATATATATATATATATATATATATATATATATATATATATATATATATATATATATATATATATATATATAAAAATTTTAATATATATATATATATATATATATATATATATATATATATACACAGTATATATATATATTCCTACTTGTTTTGCACAGCCTTTGGAGTTAGCTCTTTTATCATTTGACTGCACCGTACTTGTGTGACTGCATGTGACAAAGAATCTTGAATCATACACCTAGTTACTTCATCTTTTTAATATAATATATGACGTGTGGTGGGAGGTGCACTGTAGAATTTCTCATGAGTAATATGAATATCAAATTTGAGAATGCTACCCTAACTGCATAACTCCAGATGGTATCTTTAATGCTAGTGTGTGGCATTATAGATAGTTAATCCAGATATGGTGCAGCTCTGTGGCTCCTTCCCATTCATGACTCTTCCACCTTGGGGCGGTGTAGTCATTATGGTCTCAGCACAGGTAGTCACTGTTGTGGTTCTGGCTGATTCTGGCACTAAATTTATGTTTACATCTGGGTTGGAAAAACAATAATTAACACAGAACCCTCCGGTTGGAGGTTTGTCCCTCTGAGAAAACGACAGAAAGAGACAGGCTGTGCCACGGCGTGTTGGTTGCAGTGTTGTAAACAGGAATTTTAAGTCTGATAGTGGTTTCTCAATGACATGCCTCCACCAACCCGACACGCCGCTGCTCTTTCTTCCCAGTGGGCAGGATATCCTGTCGGAAACACTTTGTCATTAAGACTACCTCGGGCCATTGTTTTATTTCTGCTAAATCTCCCAGATAGAGGTAAGACGCCACAACAGGCGCCTTTTCCCACGGCTCAAACATACAGATAGAGACACGTAGAACTTGACACACGGCCTCCACCTCGAAAACATACATGTTAGAGATGAGCTCATACCTGTTGGATGCATGAGCAATGTCTCCCAGGACAGGTCTCATGAGAACATACTGAGGAGGGAATCTATTTCTGAAGAGCTACCTTATATAATGTATAGAGGAAATGCATTTGTCCAGAGATGTAAACACTTACATGGACTTGTTGTGCAGGTAGGGTTCCATGGCAGTATGGAGCCTGAATAATTCCGGTTAGGGAGCGAAGAGGTTTGTTTAAGGATTTAGAAGGCAGGTGGGAAAGGCCATTTTTCTTCAGGCGGGGTTTTGGGTATTTGCTGATACCCAGTCGTGATACAAATGCTGACATTTCCAGTAACAGGGATGGTGAGATCACTGATTATTTACAGAAATTCGCTCCTTTTCACCTCTATGTTTATATTGCCATTAGCTGCAGTGTTTTGACAAAAAGCAGTCATCGGGTTTAAAAAAAGTAGAACACTATCTCGTTTTGAGTGGCAACAACGTATCAGAGCTTTTTTGTAAGAACAAAAATGTGAGCATAGTATGGGACCCAATACGTGTTACTGGTATTGGTATCTGACATTTATTACCCTTATCTCCATATGAGTCATGTCATAAATCCAGATATAAATTATTTTCATTGGGGA
The DNA here is from genome assembly GCF_960531495.2 of Zeus faber. NCBI lineage: Eukaryota > Metazoa > Chordata > Actinopteri > Zeiformes > Zeidae > Zeus > Zeus faber. Next base: position 18,796,243 of record NC_137194.1, on the reverse strand, counting down.
TGTCAAGAGACCCTATACTTTCCCATGTCAGGTAATGTCAATGTTAGCCCACCGATTTAAATTCTCTACCTCCACCTCCACCTCCACCTCTCCCCAGAGCTCTGCAGAGACTCGCAGCAGCTCCTGAGAAGTGACTGCCGTCCCCCGTTTGGTTGCGACGTCCAAAGAAGGTCTCCTGAAACCAGAGCGGCGGCAACCGGTGGCAAACTGCGAGTGTTTCCTACAACAGTCTCTGGAAATGTTGTTGTTGTTGTTGTCGTCCCTGGAAACTGCTCTTGGTGTGTGTTTTCAGACGTATGAATACTACATGAGATGCTACATGGAGACACACTGGGGCTTTGAAGGCCTGTCCGTGCTAGACAACCTCTTACAGCGCGTTTTAAGAGCCGTATTGACCTGGCAGTGTTCTAATGTTGGGTGCGTGGCCGACCTTGCCAATGGAGTTCACGAGTATCAATCAATTTAAATGTGCATTTAACCTGACAAAAGAAGTACCCCGCCTTGCTTATTTGGACTTGGGAGTCTCTTTAGAGGGTAAATCATTATAGGCGCATAGTGTCCAAAACCAACATCCTCTTCTGAAATTGCTTTCAGAAGAGACACAGGGAAGTGACAGTAAAAACCAATGTAAAGAAATGGAACCGTCCGATTCAACTTCTCAAGAGTCTTTGTGAATTTGTAAGGAATCTATGCAACCACTGGTAGAGTACTGTACATCTCTTCACATCTAAATTTCACATCTAAGATACTGTATCCACTATTAATATGTACATAATTATCTTTAACTTTGCAAAGGTTTGACTTAAAGGCCTTAGTTTGTGAGAACCGAAAGGACCTTTCCGGCCATTTGCAAACTGGATCTAATTGAACAAAATCTCAGTTGTCTTGACTCACGAACCAACCAGGAGTACAATGTATCAAATTACAGCATAAACTATCAGCATGGTGACTGAAACACCCATACATGTCATTTTCCAAACTGTCATGGTGGAAATCAATCGAATGTTCAGCCACATTGGTGTTTAGAAACTGCTATAACTTACTCGATAACGAACAGATGGAAAAGTTATGCAATGTACACAGCGTCCCTGTACATGGCTGATTTGTAGAACAAAGAAGGGAAGAAGTTGGCCAGTCTGCATCAAAAGAGACAAATATGTCTTGAAATAGTTTTATCCCCATTATATACACCGATGAGCCACAACATTATAACCACTGACAGGTGAAGTGAATAACATTGCTCCTCTGGTTCCAATGGCACCTGTCAAGGGGTGGTACAGTGTAAATTAGGCAGCAAATGAACAGTCAGTTCTTGAAGTTGATGTGTTGGAAGCAGGAAAAATGGGCAAGTGTAAGGATCTGAGAGACTTTGACAAGGACCAAATTGGCTAGACAAGTGGGTCAGAGTATCTCTAAAACGGCAGGTCTTGTGGGGTGTTCCCAGTATGCAGTGGTTAGTACCTACCAAAAGCGACCCAAACGAAGGCTCACCCGTCTGGTCCGATCCCACAGAAGAGCTACTGAAGCACAAACTGCTGAAAAAGTAAATGCTGCTATGATAGAAAGGTGTCAGAACACACAGTGCATCACAGCTTTCTGTGTATGGTGCTGTGTAGACGCAGACCAGTCAAAGTGTCCATGCTGACCCCTGGCCACCACCGAAAGCGACTACAATGGGCGAAGGTGGCCTGGTCTAATCAATTACGTTTTCTTCTACATCATGTGGATGTTCGGGGTTAGGGTCTGATCCGATTGAGAATCTGTGGGATGTGCCGGAACAACAAGCCCGATCCATGGGAGCCCCACCTGTCAACTTCCAGGACTTAAAGGATCTGCTGCTAACGTCTTGGTGCCAGATAGAACAACACTCTTTCAGAGGTCTTGTGGGGTCCATGCCTCGACGGGTCAGAGCTGTTTTGGCGACACGAGGGGGAGCTACACAATAGTAGTGGTGGTTTTAATGTTGTGGCTGATCGGTCCTGTACTGGCATTGCAGAATTGGTGACATCTTTGCCAATAATTTGTTCAGGATATTTTAATGATCGTTTCAGGATCGTGAATGCATGCCCTGTTTGATGAAGTTGTAGGTTCAAAGATCCAAACATAAGTAGATGGTCATCACGCTTGAACCGATCAACCTTGGCAGTGGTTGGAAATCGAGGTGAATTTGATTCCGGTTTAAAATTGGACAGAAATACCCTTTAAAAAGTTGTGCTCAGCTTGTTGCTACAACTTAAGAGGCAAGTAGTCTATTTCGTCTGACTGCAGTGAAGTGAGGCGAAACAACAAGGCAAATGAAATGGCTCTTTCACCAGTTAGATAAAGGAGAATGTTCTGCGCTGCTCTCTAGATTGTGACCTTAAATTATACATTACATCTCAAAAACATTTTCCAATGGAGTCCACACGGGGTCATGATAAAATATTATGGAATTTATTAGAAAATCCATTGCATTAGACTGAAGGTAAAAAATAGCCTATTCCAATGTATTCAAATTGATTTTAAGTCAGCGTTCACCCCATGGGCCTTGAGGTTGTCACCAGCCCGGGTCGGATGTCAAAGGTCGGCTCGCATATCTTTGACGGCCCCCGATGCTCCTGCGACAAAACCAGTTGTAACATGACTTCACAGTAGGGCCGGAAACAGTTTATGATTACTTACTGTAGAACCATCCCATATCAGCAGATTTGGGTTGTTCTGTTTCCAGCCAGTTGAACCTGGAGGAAATTAATGTGTTGGGCTTCTGGAACTTTTTGTCCTTCATTCCAGTCGAATAATCAAATAACTAAGTCATGGGTCGTGCTTTTGTTTGTTCAAAAAGCAGTTGGGCCGGTGCCGCTGTCGCGGGAGTGTTTTCACACGTTTGCAATCAGACGGGGCAGACACTGGCCGGTAAATGAGGCCAGTTTTCATCAATAATGCATGAAAACAGGAAACTGAGATAAGACGGGCTGCCAGGACATGACATTTAAACAAAGTGCCATTTTTAACACTGTCCACGACATTACTGAGAGGACCCTGACATTCTCCTCGTAGCTACTGGAAGTGTAATGTAGATCAGACAAAGATAGTCTTGTGTTTTGCTTTTTTAATCACCCGTCTTCAATACCTATTTAATGTCAAACGGTTGTTTATTTTCCAATAACTGTTCTAGTTTGTTGCGTGTAGTTTATACAAGCTTGGTACAGAGATTCCCAGATCTCCCAGCGCCCCACAGCGAAAATAGGCCAAACGTACACGTACCACATCTTTATTCAGATGTTTCTTTGCAGCAAACTGTAACAAGCTGTCTGCCCGGGCCGTCCTGGAGCTGTGGATGGGGCTTGCACCCGCTCCCTGCGGCGCGCTCCTTCCGAAAGCACCCGTCCAGTCTCTGGAGAGACAAACACAAAGACTGACACTTCTTTCATCTCCCCCTGCCGCTTTAATGCCTGTCTTAACCCCACGGGCCGATGCCTGGCCTTTTATTCGGGGTAAATAGGCTGCGTCTGGTTGACTAGGCAGCCCTGTCTGCCCTGCTGTGGGGATAACCACCAGCTCTGACTAGATGGGACTAACACGGCCTATTTTATTTTTTTTCTTAGCTTTATTTATAAATCGCGTGCCATCCCAGTGGTCAGAAAGTAGAGTTTGATCGTTCGCCATTCGCGGCGTAGATTTGTAATTATTGTAAATAGTGTAGTTACAGATTACAGCCTGCTTTAATGGACGTAGGGCTGCTACGTTAATGCCGCACGCTCGTGTCCACCGGGTTAAAAATAGCTGTTCTGTGGGAGATTACAGCACCCAGAAGATAAATGGTGTGGATTTCCATAGCCACACCTTATCTCCCCCATCCACTTCATCCATAATGTATAAATACTCCCCATCCAAAATAATTCCAGCCCTTGTCTGCTGGGCTAATTATTGCTTATGGAAAATCCTCAGCAGTGCATGACTGTCTACCAGGCCCTTTTCTCCCTGTGAACCTTCTTCCGCCCGAAGTCGCACGAGAGCTTCTGCACCATCTAGTGGGGAGCGTGTTCCCATGACCTGGCTCAGGCCTTGAAATCCATAACGGGAAAAGCTGTCACGGAGACTTTTAATTGTGCAACCGTAGCGTACTTCCGTCATAACAAAGCCAAACTCAAATCAATAGTACAATACTCTCGGTGCATTGTCATGCGCAGCCTCGCTCAAATAAATTGGATTGAACGCTGAGCGTGGGCATAAAAGACAATTTATTGCTGTTTTGACTCAAAAGAGCTGCTCTTCGAGATCTTAATCGAGTGCCCCTCTAAAACATTTACGGGGAAATAATTTGCAGGGGTGAGCCCGTGTGTGTGTGTGTGTGTGGCCCCAGAATCATAGAAAAACAAGTTCATTCAGAGTATTTTAACGTACAGTATTATGGGAAAGGAATTGCAGCTGTTCCTGTGTAGCACATGTCCCGTTTGACTGTGAGGCACTCTTGTTTCCTACTTCAGGATCTGGTTAGTTTTTCACATTTGGTGGTGGAGCCGTTCCGAAAAATGGGGTCGGAGGAACAGGATAGACAAATTCAGACCTCTTCATTCACCGAACGGATGCATTTATAGGTGATTGCATCAGTCTGTGTTCGGAGGACCCTGGTCCAGATGAGGAATTTAAAGTAGCTGTAGCTTCCATGTAAACAAGCATGACATGTCTAATCACAGCTCTACAGTGTAAACCCCAGAATCTAATCAGTTCACCACGAAAGCCGTCCACTGTCTGGCCGTACTGGGTCACCCACCGGGTGTCGCTCCGTCACCTCATTTTCCTTGGCTGACATGTTTCCTGGGGATTAAGGAAAAGAGTAAAACCCCAAACTGAGGGGGGGAAAAAAAAAAAAAAAAAAAAAAAGTCCACAATCTGACCCGGACCGCCCTCATTAGGTCAGCTCTGTCGTTACACAAAGCAGCCGCTTGGAGAGGCGTCGCCGGGCCTCCTCCTCGGTTCACTTCAACACAGCCCTCGACGGAGCGGGCCGCAGTTTGCCGAGCGGCTCCGAAAAAAACAGACACACAAGAGGAGGATGAAGCCCGGTCTGGGATGCATCCACACCTGCGTTCCCACCGGAGAGCTCCACCAGGTACTGGTACCGTGTCAGCGCACGCCAGGTGGTGGAGGTTGTGAAGCAACCCGATTCTGTCAGATGAAGGAAGTGTGGGGTCCCGCCGGATGTAGCTCCAGGTTCTCCGGGTTTTTCCTCGGGTTCCACGGTTCAACCGTTAGTTAGCCCGATTCTGTCATGTTCAGAGGCTTATTTCTCTCCGCGCTTCCAGATCAGACCGGTTCTTGTCTTCTATCGAGCATTGTTGGAATCAGATTTAAAATCAGAATCTGTTGAATGGGGCGACGAACATTTTCATGTACCGGGGAATTTTCGTGGAGATAGTTGGTGCTTTGTAGTGCAAACAGACGAGTAGCACAGAAGAATAATACATAATGTTCAAAATGTGATATATGAACCAGATAAAGATAAATTACAAAAAAGACTAAGTATTGACTCTGTATAAATATGAATATAGTTGGAAGTTTCTGTACATGATTAATAATAATAATAATAATCATAATAATAATAATAATAATCATAATAATAATAATAATAATAATAATAATAATAATAATAATAATAATAATAATATGTATACAACAGTCTGGACACGGCCAATAGTGGATGGGTTAGTCTAACTCCTTACATTGTTATCACAGGACATTACACAGTTTATTTCACAGTTATAGCACAGGTTATTGTACAGAGGACCATAGTGATGAAGAATATATTTAGCTACAGTAGGACATGTTGTTTTTCTCCCTCTACTGTAGTTACCTAAAACTTGACGTTGCTAAATTTCATGCATGCAATGTTGGCAAAATCTTGTATGAAAAAAGGCAAAAGCTTATATGACATTGAGCTTAATAGCTGATATGTTGAATAAATATTGTACTGTACAGTGAGAAAGGTGACGTTTTGGGAGCAATGTAATCCTGTTTTATCCTTCTCCACATTAAAGGGGATAGCAGCTGAAGGAGGGAAAGTTAAATGCAAAACCCTAACGCTGCAGAACCTAAAATCCTCGATTTCGTTTCCATAGAGATAAATCCTCATCACAATGGTTTCGTTGTACATTTCGACAATGGCAATGTTTTGCCGTTTTTTACTTTATGTACCAGAAAGGTCACCTTTTATTAGAAATGGCTGTGAAGAACACAATATAACCTTCGATCAAATCTCTTTCTGTGACTTACTCCTGCATTTCACAAACGGGGGACGGGACTCCAGAAATACACAGGATCATACAGTATATGTCAATATGTCTTAACTATCTCCCTCTGTCTTTTCTATCCGTCTGTATTATCTATCTTATCTATCTTATCTCTCTAGATGACGGAGGGTAGACTCTGCCAGGTGCAGCTACTGGACGACCGGAAGTTGGAGCTGCTGGTTCAGGTACGGTAGAATACCAGTCACATGCCGGTGTTATTGTCTTTCCAGATTGTACTTCTCCGGCTCCGGGATGAATTTCACGTATTGAGTGGGAATTTCCTTCACGCCTTCACCGCTCTGTAAGCGGATAGTCAGAGTCGGCATCGACCTGACTAAACCGTCCTTAATTGAAACACTGAATCCTCCCCAGCGGGGCCAGAGTGTGCAAAGTTGTCTGAGACATGAACAACAATTTGATCTATGCAGTGGGTCAAAAATGTGTATGGATTTGCATGGACTCGTCAATGGATTATATTTTTCTCACCAACCGTAATGTCGTACGATGGGTCACCCACTAAACACCTAACACTAAAATTCTAATAATCCTAATCCCGCAGCCTAAACTGCTGTCACGTGAACTCCTCGATCTGGTGTCCTCCCATTTCAACCTGAAAGAGAAGGAGTTCTTTGGACTCACATTTGTCGATGACAAGTAGGTGGAAGCGTGTACAGTGAATACTGTGTGTGTGTGTGTGTGCGGAAGAGTAACGTGACAATTGATGCATGTCTCCACCCTCGCAGTGGTCAGTGTAAGTGGCTGCAGCTGGACCGCAGAGTTCTGGAGCACGACTTTTCCAAGAAGACCGGGCCCATCGCCCTCAACTTCCTGGTCAGGTAAAGCTTCAGCTCCTCCAGCAGGGAGCAGCCCTGCGCTGGTGTCTATGAAGTCGAAAGCTCAACAAACCCCTCATTTTACCTTAAACAGTATTTTAGTATCAACAAAGCTTCTTTTTTCCCCGCCTCAATGACCTATAGATTTTACGTGGAAAACATAACGCAGCTCAAGGACATCATCACGGTGGAGCTGTTTTTCCTCAACGCAAAGTCGGCCGTCTACAACGTAAGTGTTTGCATCCTGATGATCTGCCGTCGGCATACAAAACATCCCCGTTCTTCTGATTGTCTTTCAGAAGGTCGCACAGAGAGAGAGAGAGCGGGAGAGAGAGAGAGATGTGAGTGATATGACTTAGTGATGATTCATGTCTGAAGCCCTGTAAATCAGCTCCTCCGGGCCCAGCCAGACAGTGACTGCAGGGCGCTGTTTTCTCCTCGCGGCCTGGAATGTGCGCTCCTCTAGCACAGAGGCCGAGTGTTTTCCTGGGTCATTATAGTTTATATCGTCAGAACCGACGTGAAAAGCTCTAATTCACCGGATTTTATGTTTTCTATTGATGGCTGTTTTTTTTTTGTTTTTTTGTTTTGCTTTTGTGTCCCCCAGGGAACGATAGAGGTAGAAAGCGAGAATGTCTTCAAATTAGCGGCCAGCGCTTTGCAGGTCAGTGACTTTACACACCTCGCACGAGTGCATTAACAACGACAGGTTTGACCATAAAACCATCTAATATAATGTTGTTGTTTTTTTGTGCGTTTCTAGGAGGCTAAGGGAGACTACTCAAGGTAAGTGTGTGCATGCGTCATCTAAGTAACCGATATTTAAGAGTAACGGCGAACCAGTGAATAACAAGCTTTTAGCGAAGGCATTCAATAGTCCATTTGTGTCTCGGGAGTCCTGGGAGAAAAATCGATAGCGGTGCTGTGTTAAGGAATGGAGGTGTCCTGTTTGGGCTCAGCCCGGCGCGCCGAGAAGCTGACACTGGCCAGCTAATGATTCTCACAGCGCCGAGAAGAGCAAAGCAAAATATGAGTTCTCGCGGTGGAGGCCTACTCCCACGTAACTGACCGACACAGTGGTACAGTGTTCTCCGGGGCCTCGACGGCGGGGCCTCGACGGCGGGGCCTGCGGTCGGGCCTTGTCGTCTTCGTTCGGTTTCAGTGATTTTGGGCTTTATCGTACATACGGTTTTGGAGTGTCTGTCGCCCTCTGTCCAAACTGGAGCACGTTGTGCAATACGAGTAACTGTGAGGCCCCCTGGAGTAATCGGCCCTGTTGTTGTTGTTGTTGTTGTTGTTTTTCCCGGTCGTAGCGACGAAAGCACCAGAGCCGACCTGAAGAAGCTCCCGACGCTCCCCACCAAAGTGCTCAAGGAGCATCCATCGCTCGCATATTGGTACAAACTAAAAGAGCCCATTGTGTCACTGTGTACTTTTCGGTGAAATTATTCATCTCAGGCAATGCAACATGCATAGATCGGATCATAGTCACGTTAAAGCTTCCGTCTGGACGTGTCGTTGCAGCGAGGACAGAGTGATTGAACACTACAGGCGGATGAAAGGAGTCTCCCGGGGACAAGCCGTGGCGCAGTGAGTACCGGGGAGGAAAGACCATAAATGTAATCGCGGCGGCTTGTTTACCACAACGTCGTCGGATAAAGGACATGATATTGCCCCGACTTCATCCATCACTGGCCCTCTCTCTCTCTCTCTATTTGTCCCTCTCTTTCCCTCACTATCTACCTACGGCACTCATTTTCCCATTGGTTAGATGGAAATCAATAATCGGGCTCGGGGGGTGAATCATCGTGATTCACCGTGGTGTAGTGAGTTTCAGCATCCGTGGTGGATCACGTTGCTCTCTCTCTCTCTCTCTCTCTCTCTCTCTCTCTCTCTCTCTCTCAACCGCTCTCTCTTTCTCTCTCTCTCTTGTGCAATACAAACCAAACACAAACCACATTCAGACCTTATCCAAACCATCTGCTGGAGTTTAATATCAGAGTTTCCCCCTTAGGTATCTGACTTTGGTGGAATCCTTGCCCACGTATGGAGTGCATTATTACGAGGTGAAGGTGAGTCTTCCACGTTGACTCGTGGTTTGCGAGTGAAGGACAAAAAACAAAAGTACATTTGACTGAGTCACCGAAGCTGTGATCTGGTTTCACAGGACAAGCAAGGCATCCCGTGGTGGCTCGGCCTCAGCCATAAAGGGATCGGCCAGTACGATTATCAGGATAAATTGAAACCGAGGAAGGTAAATATTCCTATTTTTAGTTTTTAGTTTAACAACTGCTTATAACCCCCTTACACTGACGCACTAGTCCGACGGTCACTCAGGGTCAATCCTGCTCCGCACGGCATTGTGATTCATGAGGAATCTGATTTGTCATTCCTTCCACACCAACCAGGGCTGGGCTGGGCCAAAACAAAAAAAAAAAAACAATCTGAAGAAGACTAGGCCAGACTTGAAATACCGAGAACACATTTTTCATGCGTGCGGCTCTCACGTCACTGTGGCGAACGCGGCCCGCGAGAGTAGGAACGCAGCACCATGTGTTGGTGCCAGCAAAGCCTTTAATCGTACTTTCAACATGTCCGTCGTTTGTCTGCGTGGTGGAGCGTCATTAGATAAATGCGCCCGCGGGAAATTGCGAGCGTGCGTGAGGCGTGGACCTGCTTTTCTTGTTTCTTTTTTTTTTTTTTGTCTTAGCATGTGAGGGAAGAGGAGAAACACCCGTGTGACTGATGTGTCTGTAATGTTGTCAAACAGACACACGGTACATCGACCTGAGAGCACAGGGAACCCTGGGAATGAATAAGCATATTCAAATAGAATCTAGGTACATAGTCGCACGGGAAGCCGCGTTAACCACTCATCCTCCTACACGCTATGTTCCAAACTTGTGAAATGGCCTCCGGTTGAGCAACGGTTTGTCTTGGACAACAGCGAAGGGAGTGAGCTTTGTTATGTCAAGCAGAGAGGGAGAGAGAGACAGAGAGAGAGAGGGAGAGGGAGAGGGAGAGGGAGAGAGAGAGAGAGGGAGAGAGAGAGAGAGAGAGAGAGAGAGAGAGAGAGAGAGAGAGAGAGAGAGAGAGAGAGAGAGAGAGAGAGAGAGAGAGAGAGGGAGAGAGGGAGAGAGGGAGAGAGGGAGAGAGGGAGAGAGAGAGAGAGAGAGAGGGAGGCAGAGAGGGAGGCAGGATGTGGGCGTCACCCGATCGTGTTTGGAGAATCAGAGAATACCTGAGGAGACAAGTCGGGAGCTGACGAGGGACGGCGCAAAGTATGTGGCTGCATTGAGAATAATTTGCTCTAAGTATTAAAAGCAAGAAGCCGCGAGACTGACAAAACTCTCCTCTCTGCCGGTAAGGCTGATTCATTTCCCACATTTTGTTCTGCGACATTAACATCTCCCACATTAAGGAAACGTGAAACTGTGGGTGGAATTACATTCGATTTTTATTATTATTATTATTATTATTATTATGATGATGATGATGATGAATATTATTATAATTATTATTATTATTGTAACGTATATGAAAACATGTTTTAAAATAATTATAAATAGATAGATAGATAGGTACTGTAGGGATAGATAGATGACCAAAAAAATTACAAAAATACACTCTTTGTTAAGTATGAAAGGTATGTACGAAATGAGTAAGAGTATGAAAAGTAAGTGAAGTACAAAATTTACCTTTAAAATGTCACTTGTGCCATGGATATGACATATTGTTTAATAAGTCAAGTGGCACTCCTGTATCCAAAACCAAACAGTATGCGGCTCAACGGCTGTTCCGTTTCTCCTGGTTTACCCTCAGAAACGCTCTAGGCGCACAGTGAGTCATTGGCCAAAGATCCAACATACTTTGCACCTGGAGAAAAAGGGAGCGAGGCAGAGCGACGCACTCCGTGATGAGTCTTGGAGTAATGTCTCCTTGTGGTGTTTTGCATCTGCTCCACACCTGCATTACTGCCGACTTGGCATGACAGGCACAGGCCAGACCCTAATAATAATGGCTCATGCTTCAGTCTGGCCTCCGATATTAACTGCTTTCTGAACAGCGTGCCAAAAAAGCATTTGCACGTCTGTAATTTCTTTTTCAGAACGATTTATGCAATGCCAGTCATGGAAGTTAGAAGTTTGATGAAATTATTCACGAGATTATGCAGGAATCTAAAAACAATGATTTTGGTGATATAGAAGTGAGTAAGACGACTGGTGGTCTGCTATCTTATCTCGCGCAGCTGTTCCCGTTTAGTATTTCTGCTTCGGGGAAATAAATTCAAATTTCTGAATTATTTCATCAGCATCATTTCTCTTGTCTCTGTTTTTACTCCCAGCTCTACCAGTGGAAGCAGCTTGAAAACCTGTACTTTCGTGAAAAGAAATTTGCTGTCGAAGTTAATGATCCACACAGGTGGGTTTTGGTCTTTTTGTTGTTGTTGTTGTTGTTGTTGTTGTTGTTTGTGACAGTTGAATGTTTAACTTTGATTCGACTCTTAGTTCAGTACTCACGATTATCTCGGCTTGAATGCAGCTCGACCCTCTGACCTTTCACTTATGTGAAATTGCAAATACCCTAACACAAAATAACTCGAGTGAGAGTACCACATTGACATTTCTACTTAAGTATATAAGTATTTGCTCTTAAATGTCTTTAAAATATTCAAAGTGAAAGCAAATGTCATATCCAGTACAATGATTTAACAGAGCCTATAATACTCATAAAGTATATAAAGTACGACTGTAGCTTTTTTTCTGCAAGTGAGAAATTTACAAATAAATACTAAACTACTTTTTTAGTTATATATACATATATATACTGTATTTGTATATACTAAAATAGAGACGGAGAACAGAGATATTTGCTTTGAAATGTGGCCTTTGAAAGTCTCCAAAATTGAGTATGTACTTGAAATTTTACCTAAGTACAGTACACGTTGTTCCTTCAAACCACCGAACCCAACCTCCGACATCTTCCCTGCTTTTTGTCCCGTGCGCAGGAGGGCCGTGACCAAGCGCACGTTCGGGCAGACGGGCCTCCTCATCCACACGTGGTATGCCAGCCATTCCCTGATCAAAACCATTTGGGTCATGGCCATTAGCCAGCACCAGTTCTACTTGGACAGAAAGCAGAGCAAAGTGAGCATTCCAGCTGTGCTTCCAGTAGCCGGATTTTTCCACCAAAGCCCGGTGGACGCCCAACGCTCCCTTGGTTGTTTTTATTTTTTGTTTGATTTTGTTTTTGTCTTCGGGGGCTGTAGGGTAAATTAGGCACGGCGAAGAGTCTGGAGGAAATCGCCATGGATCTCACGGAGCATGCAGGTTCCAAGATGACCAGATTGGGAGACACCGGGTTGAAGAATAACCTCATAATGGCCAGCAACGGGAGCTTGGTATCTACAGGTCAGTCAGCGAATTTCAAAATGAAAGACCGAAATATCACTTTAATGAATTTTCCATATTTACTTGTCCTAACCCTAACCCTACATAAAAAAAACAACAACATGTTTATATGGGGCTTCTACTCAAAAAAAGTGCTAAACCTGTAGGAACATGCGTCGGCGGACCGTCGTGCAGTGACAGTGTCCTTTGTTGCGCAGGATCGGCAGACTCTGAGTTCAGCGAGGAACAGAAGAAAGAGAAGATCTCGGAGCTGAGGAGAAAAGAACAGGAGATCCAAGATGTTTTGGCGAAGAAAACAAAGGAGCTGAAGAAAATATGCCTGAGAGAGGCGGTAAGATCCCCACGGGAAAACACGGGGCCGGCATCGCTTTCTCGAGGATGCGTTTCCTTTTTCCTCTCACCAGACGGACAAATTCTTCATATCTGGATGGGACGACTGAAATCTCTGTGCGTTGGTTTTTCCGGACCCTCCTCGCTCGGCTCAGTTTTTTTTTAATATCTGGGGTTGGGGTTTGTGATTTTGCGTTTCCAGGAGCTCACGGGGAAGCTGCCGGAGGAGTATCCCCTGTCTGCGGGCGAGAGACCCCCGCACATCCGGCGCAGGGTGGGCACCGCCTTCAAGCTGGACGACCTCTTCCCCTACAACGAGGTCTGGGATTAATCGTCGTGTCTGGTCCTTTAGAACTGTGTGGAAGACCAGCCATCACACCAGTGGTGTTACTAGAGGGGTGCACGGGGCTGACGCCATCAGAGGGGGTGGTACCAAAATGATTCGTGCTGTGTTTCAGCAGATATTTATTATTATTTATAAAAAAAAACATCCCTGTTAAACATCCTGTAGTTAATTATAACAACCAGCTTACAAGTACTGCATCAATATACAATATCTACAAGGCCTCTTGATAAGAAATGTGTGATGGAATGTCCCCATTCCCAGTTTGTCCAAACAAGTTGGCGTGTTTTTATTTTAGATGTATTTATTTGAACAAAAATTTAATTGATTTTGAAATTAAATTGACAAATTAATTTAATTGAACAAAACGGCAAAAAAAAAAAAAAAAAGCCCCAGTGCCGCGTCAAGCACGTCTCCCATCGCCGTGGGACTTAAAATCCTGCACTTCTGTAACGGGGAGACGTTCTCAGTCACTCTCTCAGGCGTCGCACAGCCATCGACATGTTGGCGTTAATAGGGGTGTGTCGGCACATATTTATTTCCACTTCAAACACTGCGCGCTGGGTGACACCAACCCTAGTGATGCCACTGCATCACATATGTATGTATGTATTTTGGTTTGCTTTTGGTTGGCTTGACTTCAGGAGCCATATTGGCAGGTTGACATTATTCCAAATATTTAGGAATCTGCCGGATTTTAGAGAGACCTTGCAGACTTCTTCCTACGTCCGATCTTCTTTTTATTCGTTCTTTTCTTTCCATCTTCTTCCCCAGGACCCCTACCTGAGGAACCTCGAGAGCCGGTTCGCGCTGCAGCAGAAAATCGTGGAGGCGGCGAAGAAGCTGGCGAACGAGGCGGAGCTCTGCAAGACGGTGAAGAAGAAGCGGAGGAGGAACTGCCTGGACGCCATGCACAAGCTGCAGCAGATCGAGGACGAGATGAACCAGTACAGGATCAAGAAGGGAAAGAAGCCCACGCAGAGAGCCTCGGTGATAATCGCAGGTCCGGCACACGTTCGGCGATAGGACGTTGATTTACGGATCTGTCATCGTGATGGACAAGAGACATTCTTTACTGATTTTCTGATTTGTGTCTTTATACAGACGAACTTGTGCGCGCCGACTGCAGCTCACTCGCTAGTCTACCGGTGGATGATGGTACGGAAGAGGGAACATCTGTTGTGGTGGAAAAAGAAGCCATAATTGATCAATCTTATTATCACCTTTCACTGTTATGACTCTTCGTGATCCCCCGCTAGCGTTCCTCATGGTATTTATCGGCTGTGTTCCGTCCATTTTCAGACGACTCTGACGGCGCCGGACAGAGGCCACGGTCGCGCTCCGTCCAAGGTTCTCCTCAGCTCAGTCCGCTGCGATCCCTGGGGGCGGACAGGGAAATCCACCACCCCAGGAGCCTCAGCAGGTACACAAAAAAAACTCTCAAAACAGATCGGCAGGCATCTTGTTACGTTTCAACAGCACCCGTGATGTTTGCAGTGGCAAGTTTGCTGCTGGAATTCCTTTACCCGTCGGCCAGTTTTTAATTTAATTTGATTTGTTTTTGTTTTTTTTCCCTTTTTTGGCTGCACACTTTCAGATTAGCTTTGGAAGGCCAGGAGCCTTCCCAGTACTACCAGAGTCCCAGAGAAGTGTCCTCCACCCACAGTAGTCCTTATAAAACCCTCCCCAGACCTACCAGGGACCCGCGCAGCATGCCGCCCACCCCCGTCATGACCCGCAACGCCTATAGCAGCAGCCAGCTCAGGTGTGGTCACGTTTTCCCTGCACCCTCCGTTCTAAGCCCCCCCCATATCCTCAACATGGTGATTTTCCATCCAAACCTCCAGGTCAGAGGAGTCCACCCACTGCTTCAGGCATCGCAGTGGGAGTCTGGAGTCCCAGCCTCAGCTCAGGAAAGAGCCCGACGCCGAGAAGGCCATCTTCACCTTGTCGCCGGCCCACCGCAGTAACAGCACGGAAGCCCTGGAGGACTGCTCCTCGTACACCAGCCAGTCCAGCCTGGACTACTGCGGAGCCGCCACCCCCCACTACTGCACCCTGGACTCCCGAGCCCCCAACCTGCACCACCTCCACAGGAGGGTGGAGGTGTACGGGAACACCGGGAGCATGCCCAATCTACTGCAGCACCACTCTGGTTGCAATTACGCACACTACGCGCCCAGTGCCTACTACGTAGCCGGATACCCCTCTCCGGACGCGGAGCCTTACTCCAACGGTGCCTACGTGTACGAGAACGAGGTGGAGGGCCACTACAACGTCAACCCGTCCTACCAGGTCAACGGTTACCACGGACACGAGGGGTACAGGCACTACAGCGACCGGACGGACGGGCTGTCCCAGAACCCCTACGCCACCATGCGGCCGCCGCGGAGCCGACATGGGCCCCGCAACGAGCTGCTGGCCAAGAGCATTCAGAAGGCCCTGGTGGCGGAGCACCTGAGGGGCTGGTACCACCGCAGCGGGGGCCAGAAGGAGGCCGGACGGGGGGACTACGACACTGGCTCTCAGCTCAGCCTGGGATACCAGACCCTGCCGGCGCCCTTTAGCCACTCCAGCCGCGCTACGTCCTTCTCCTCGGGTAAGTCGGCGTTCCAGGGAGCTACAGTTGCTCAGACCATGCTTTCACTGATACCGAAAGATGATGCCAGGATACATTTTCCGATCAAAAATCAGAAGCAAACATCAGACATGTTATTATTAGAGTAAATATAAAAATATAATATATTTTGTTATGTTTTCTAAAATGTCATCTCATGTTCGATTTCTTTTTTTTTTTTCAGCTAATGGCAGGCCAAAATAAAAATAAAAGTATTTCCACAGTGCAAATCAACTTACAATTTGCTCAATTCGACTTGCCATAAGCTGTAAAATGTTTGTAAAAACATTTTTCAATACTTTTGTTTCTTTCTTTTTCCTTAAAACCTTTAAAACTACAAGTAAAAAAAAGCTCTTGTCAGAATGTTTTGAAAACAGCATTATTGTGAAAGCGTATTGTCATAATAATGGGGTCGCGTCTCCGTGAAGTTAATGACCTATTTTGCACATGGGAACTAATGGTTGACGTCAAGACAGTTGGAAAGAATGTGCTCAGGGCAGCAGCACGCTTTGCTGAAGCACATTACGCTGTTTTTCTGAGTGTTTTTGTCTCTCCTTGCAGTGTCCTCGGTTGCCAGTGCAGGGAACTGGCGCAGCCAGCTGGCGGTGGGACTGACAGACTACGACGTACCAGAGCGGCCCCAGAGCGCCAAACAAGGGGCTCTGGGTGCACATTATGGCCGGAATCCCACGCACGGCAGGTGGGGACGGTTTTATTCACGCATCTATGAACTGGAGCTGTGAAAGCGATGAGGGGTTATTAAGTTATGTGTGGTCACCAAAGATCCATGAGTCAATTTTGGACAGGATGTGGAGTTTTAGAGTGATTTCACATGGGGTCCCTTAACTTGGCAAATAAATCCCCGACTAGTCAACCTGTTATTTTTTTCCCTGCTGTCTTCCTCTAATCCCACTCTTCTGCTCATTGACAACCTGTTTTTAATTGTAAGTTCAATTTGAATGATGATAGACAATACCCTATTGTGTATCATTATTGTTACAAAGGGACTTATCTTCATGATTGCATTTCATTTTGCTTGTTCAGTCTTGTGCCAATGGTTAAATCCGAATCGAAAACCGTTTCAATCCCTACCTATATTTCCTTCTCAATGTTCCTAATCTTTCCCTCCTTCTTTCCTCTCTTGCTTCCTTGCGTGCCCGCTCTACTCTTAACCCACCGTTGAACCTGGTGTGCGCAGATGTTCCCCAGAAAGCGAACTGTCGGGTTCGGACACAGTGCCCGACCCGTCAGAGTCAGTTGAGGTGGTTGCCGCTGTGGCCGCTAGATCTGACGAACCGTCAGACACCCACAGTAGCACCTAAGGGTGAGGTCACATCCAGAAGGCCAACAACTGTCTTCTGGTTTTAGGAATCCATCATCATTAGCCTCTGGCTCAAGTAGTGGCCGCCTTCTTTCTTTTCGTAAACTACCATTCATTTGTTCATGTCCACATTTTAATTTTGGCATTTGTCGTCCTTTTCTATGCATGAGCCAGCAATTAAGTTGAATTAAATCCTTTGGTGTCACGTCTGTTTTAGTATGAACTGAAAATATGCTCGCTTGTCGTCTTGCCTTGCTGTGGAGCAGTGTAGTTTGTGTAGACACTTCATTTCCGTGCCATTCCCAAACTAAGAGCAGCCATTTCCAAACTTAAGAATGCTGCAGTCCAATTTGAAATCTGAAAAACGGCGGCCCACCCAACCCTTTAATCACAGCTCTGATCAACACACGACACTAGGATGAAGGATTTCCCTGTCTATTTTTTTATTTCATAAACAGAACAATTCTAGGCTCCATTTTAAGTTTTTCCCTGCCAATGATGAGATATAAGATACGATCCGGATCAAAAATAGGTCCGATAAATTAAGAATAACACGTCATTTAAATCCCATGGCTTTGTTT
Source organism: Zeus faber (assembly GCF_960531495.2). NCBI lineage: Eukaryota > Metazoa > Chordata > Actinopteri > Zeiformes > Zeidae > Zeus > Zeus faber. Next base: position 18,778,538 of record NC_137194.1, on the reverse strand, counting down.
TATTAGATCTGATTACTTTTTTAAATGTAAATATTAAATCATGAATATTTTATGGTAATGTCAAACTTAATTCCAAAATTAAAAATTAAAAATTATTTATTTATTGTAAATGATATCTTGCGCCCCACCTGCAGTACCTCCACGGCCCACCAGGGGGGCGTGGCCCACACTTTGGGGAAACACTGATCTAGAGTCTACCATGTATGTATATCCATATCCCATGTGTTACTTTTCAGGCTAAAGTACCTTCATTTGTGTCTTCATCTTCGTTTTCATACCCGAATATGAATCACTGGATTCAACACCCATCTTTAACTAATTCTGCCTCCACAGATACCCACTGGATGGAAGCTACATGGGCTACGACTAAAAGCCCAAACCAAGTGTTGGCACAAGCGATCCTGCGACTGGAAGCACATGAAGGTGACGGCACAGTAAAGTGGAACAGCGGTGGGCTGATGGACGCTCGACTTTTGCTGCCAGCACTCCAGTCCCCCCCTGTTGAATAAACCTCTGAACACTTCACTGACACTTTTGAATGACTTTTCCCGTGTGCCTTGAATTGGGTGGATGAAGAAGAACCCTGCAAGAAGAGGAGGAAAATGTGAAGAGTCACCAAAACTGAGCATACATTTCAGTGGCAGAGCGGCATCGTTAAGCAACACTATTGTGTATTAAGTCGGGATATTAAAAAATGAGTGTGAACATTCAGCTTATATTGACACAAAACTAACTATTGCCTTCCACGAGACGATGGGTAATAGAACACAAAGGATTTCAAGTAATTCCATCTCATTGATGTATGAATAAAAACAACCTTCATCATAGCATCCAAAATTCAATAAAGGGGTCAAAAATATTCCTAAATGTCACTGGAAAATAATGAATTGTGCATTCTTGACGACTGGCCGTGTGTTTAATGAATTTGCATTTTCTTACTTTGAATCACTATGTATTTGTCAGTATTGTTTATAGAACCATTTGTCTTTGTTCGTACTGTAATGTGTTCTGAAATGCATGGGGCGTCGGTTTGGTAAGAGATTTTCACCTTTTTATACAATTAGAAGACCACTGCCTAAAACCATATTCACTTTTAATTTAGTTGTGTTTGTACAGCCACTGTAATTACATATGTGTTGTTAGACATAATTGGTAGTAAAAAATACTTTTCAAGCGGAACAAGGATTAAATAAATGCTTGTGGGACAAATATGTTATTTTACTTCTTCAGTACCCTCTTGTTCTCGAGATATATATCTATCCGTGAAGATATAAATCAAAATATCAAATTATTTATTGTTGTTTATGTTGCAATGAAGTAGGTAACCTGCTCATTTTAGATTTGGGTTTTAGCGTTTTCAACCTTAACGTCTATATGGTCAAAGAGGAATAAAAAGCTCATCAGAGTTGTCATCCAAGAAAATAGAAATTTCTTCTTCTGGCTTCAGGTGTTTGTTACCTTCCAGGGAGCTGTGAGAGATGAGGGCGGAGCGCTGTGGAGAACAGGTTCTGCCCCTTCCCGTGTGCCTGCGAAAAACACTCTGAAAGCACTCCATCTGCTGCCGTCACTCATACGCTTTCCCTTTAGCCGAAAGCAACTGTCATCCCCAAACATCCCGACGGCCAGACCAGCTGAGAGAGGTGGTCGGTATGTCTTGCCGACACATGTGCTTTAAATATCTTCCACGCCGCTCTGCGGGGTTAATTTTAGATCTGTAAGGCAGCAAAAGCCTCACAAGCTGAAGTCAAAAGTCAGACACTCTCATAGGCTGTGAGCGGAGTTAGAAGGAAACGATTACACGGGGCAACCATGTCAAACAATAAAGATACAGAAGAGATGAATGAAGAGGACATTGATGAAGATGAGCTGCTGGCTATGCTCTCACCCGAGGAGCTCAGAGAGCTCCAGAGCGAGATGGACATTATCATTGCCCCCGACGAGCGAGTACCCGTTGGCCAGAGACAGAAGGACCAGACAGAGAAGCCTCCAACGGGAACATTCGACCACAGATCTCTAGTAGATTACCTCTACTGGGAGAAAGAGTCCAAGCGTATGCTTGAGGAGGAGAGAGTGCCTGCTACTCTCCTGCCCAGTGAGGTAAGAGGACAAACACACCGGCCTTTCAATGATATGAAATATTTATTATTTAGTAATGATACATGTACAGCCAGAGGAATCGATTCTCCCGAAAAGTCCTTCCAGAAAAATCACCCTATCCTTATTGAAATTTGTTGTCTCCATTAGAAAATTTTGAAAGACGAAGCAGAAAAGAAAGAAGAAGAAAAAGAAGAAGAAGAAAAAGAAGAAGAAGAAGAAGAAGAAGAAGAAAAACATGATCAAGATGTGGAGTATGTGTACGAAGTGATAGAGGAGGTGATCGAGGATGGCGTTGAAGGGGAAGAAGTTACAGAGATCATCGAGGAAGTAATCGAGGTGGTTGAAGAGGTTGATGAAGAAGAGGCCGAAAACGGGGAGGAAGACGAAAAGGGTAACGAAGAGGTCGAAGTGCCCGACGAACCTAAAGATCTCAGTCCTTCGGATGACAGTAGAGACAGCGTCAGCCCTGCCGCCGACAGCCGTCTGTCCCCTCCAGACAAAAAGGGAACGAGGGAAACTGAAGGTTTGGCGCAGGGACGCAGCGCTGCGGAAAACGGAGAGCGAGAGGGAACGAAATTCGCAGACTCCCCCCTCGACGGTGAACCGGGGCCAGTTCCCGAGGAAACCAAGCCGGAAGAGTTCGATGAGAAGCTCCCGCCGAAAGAGGAGAGGAAAATAAACAAACTGAAAATCCCCAAGCTCGCGCTCGGCGGCATCAAACTGACGTCGAGGCCTTCGGGAAATGAGACGAACCTGGACACAACGCTGGACAAGATCCGCAAGAACAACCCCTCGGTCGCGGAGGTGAACCTCAACAACATAGAAAACATTCCCAAAGAGATGCTCTTGGACTACGTCAACGCCTTGAAGAAGAACAAACACGTTAAAACCTTCAGCATCGCCAACACCGGCGTGGATGAGAACATAGCCTTCAAGTTGGCCAACATGTTACGGGAGAACCGCAGCATCGCCACGCTGAACATCGAGTCCAACTTCATCACGGGGAAAGGCATCGTCGCCATCATTCGCTGTCTGCAGTTCAACGAGACCCTCACCGAGCTCCGCTTCCACAACCAGAGGCACATGCTGGGCCACACCGCAGAGATGGAGATCTCGCGCCTGCTCAAGGCCAACAACACCCTGCTGAAGATGGGCTACCACTTTGAGCAGCCGGGGCCGAGGATGGTGGTGACCAACCTTCTCACCAGGAACCTAGACCGCCAGAGACAGCTGAGGAAGGAGGAGCAGAAGCAGCAGCAGGCGAAGGAGCAACGGGAGGTGATGCAGATGTACGAGAACAGTCTAAACCTGCCCCCCGGTCTGCTGGAGATGCTGGGTTACGGGCCCTCCTTGGAACTACTGCAAAGCCACGGTCTCGTCCCTCCGAGCGCAGAAACGGCCGCTCTCCGGGCGGACGCCCCGCCCTCGCAGCCTCCAAAGCAGCTCAAACACACACCGAACAGCAGCATTCCAAAGCCGTCCAGTTCCCAACCCGCAAACCGCTTGCAGGACGTCCACTTGAAGAGGACTCCCAAGAAGCGTGACCCCTTTCTGGATCTGGACCCCAGGGAAGACAGGAGATCCGAGAGGGCGAGCTTCCGGCTGAAGAAGACCCCGAGAGCAAGGGAGGCGGACAAAGAAGGGGCGGGAGACGAGAGAGCGAGCCTGAAGGACGTGATTAAGACTCTGAAGCCGGTCCCTCGGAGGCGAGAGCCAGCAAAGGTGGAGGTGACGCCCCGCGATCTGCTGCTGAGCGAGATCAAGCAAAGCAACGTGGCGTACCTCAAAGCGGTGGGTGTGTTCGGCTCCTCAGACGCGTATGCATGAGCCGTCATGAATTTGTCATTCATTTCATAATCACCCATTTCGAAGTGAGTCAAGCGCACCATATTCCAAAGTTCCCTCAGTGGAAAAAATATGCTCACTGTACGTCCTGTAAACCCCGCGATCTCTGATGAATTCACTCCATTGTTTCTCGCTTACAGGTCCCGCTTCCCAAAGTCCTGGAGTCAAGTGAGACCAGTCTCCTCTGAGAATTAATTCTCCAGCTCCTACTAGATTTCTTCAACATGTTTTCTTTCGTACTCCAAATTGTAGATTTTCTAAAGTCGTGTTTTATGTATTATGTCATCTCACTGCTTGTTTCCTTTGAAGTCCATCCCCTCCCCCCCAAAAAAAGCATATCCTGTGAAATAAAGATTGATTTGCTGATCTAAATTTCCGAAGTATTTATATTAATCCAGTTACTAAAAAGCTCAAAACTCTCATTTTGTGCTATCAATCGCAAAGTAGCTGACACAGCAGATTGATAATAGAACAGAAATCATGTTTTGGAGTGAGGCTCTTTGTACGCATCTACATTCATATCGCTGTTGATTATTTTCACTTCCATCTTCTAAAGTGGTGCAATCAGTGCTATTCACCGAACCCAGCAACCATTTTCTGTTCTCGCAGAATCATTTGTAATTATTGCCTAGTATATTATTCCATTTCTTGTGAAGAGGGACACATTTAGGTGTTTGGTAAGTTAAAGTAAGATTTCCTGACACAACCAAAATTACTTATTTGGCAGTCTGTGCTCATACATGAAAGGAACAAGGCTTTTTCTTTCATAAATCAGGTTAACTTTATTATCGTGAAGAGCAACGCTTGATTTCCAGTTCCGTGGGTGCATCATCACCACTCAACAAGAAATACAAGTCACATGTAAAGAAATACATATTATATGGCATTCCGCTCATAAATAAACATGCACAAATTGCAGTTTGCGAAGAAAGAAAAAAGGTGCATTTAATTTCACCAATGACACATCGATACAAAACGGAAAACCTTCATGTTGATTTTTGTCCTCGAATTTCCTCAAAATATTAAAAAAGAAAAATCAAAAAAAACAATGAGATGACAGTCAAACTCTGTATTTGAATGGGTGAAATGAGGGGAATGAATAGATAAGCTGTTTTGAGTGCCAAAGTATGTGGTTTGATTGATGCTACTTTCAGTTCCTGTATGATCTCCTGTGAAAAGGACATATCTCTGACAAGAGCAACGGACGTGTACACACGACGATTAACCTTAAACGTGTACACACAATGATTAACCTTAAAGCTGCACTTGCCGTTCATTTTTTCTGTATTGCATAGCTGTGATCGGATGGTATTGGCTCGGGCTAACATGCATGGCCAGTGACCATACACACACGTCTTTTTGGGATCAGGAATACTGAGTATGTAGGATAAATAGTCTGTTTCCATGAACATAACGAACAACACACAACTGGGAGACTAATCTCAGACCAGAGCTCTGGCAGCTGCATTTTACTTAAACATCCGAATCCTGAACTGACAGATGGAGTTGTTGCTGTCAGATGATAATGTCATGCTTCAGTAGGTTTTGGGCCATCATTTACCGTATATTGTTAAATAGAGTTATACGTCTCAAAAATAATAATTTACGTGGTTGTTTAGACGTAGCAAACTGAATGATCAGAGTTCTTATTTACGACAAACATCAGTGATCATCTTAAACACCGCAGGATACTTTTGTCCATTTGCTTCTACATGCAGAAGATAATGCAGCTGACATGCAGCCTCACTTTGATTAAACAAACAGTGCTTCTCGCAACGATCTGATAGAACTACATGCAACTTTGAGAAAAACAGAAACACACTGTAGCTACATGATGGAAATGTTAAATGAGTTTGATTTTGTAACTTTTTGGACACACCAACAAGACAGGAATGTGCCAACCTTTGGTAACCGTGCCAACGCCATTCAACACACGGAGTGCGCAAATACCTGTAAACCACTCTGGTATACTCATACATCTGAGGACTTTCCACAAAATATATGACGAAATAACACAAAGCAAAAAGCAAACACAAGGCTGGATTATAAGTTTAAAGAATGGCGGGGAAAAAAAACAAAACACCTCAAAGGAGCAGAAAAGAAAGGAAAATGGTGCTGGAGACACAATCCATATTAAACTTTTCCCGAAATCTCTTACTGCCCTTAGTCTTTTAGCTTGCCCTCAATGAAATCCTGAATCTTGTTCATCTTCTCTTCCTGCTGATCCAGGAGGTCCATGATGACGCCCATGGGAGACTTCTTCAGACCAATGCCCTCCATCTTGTTCTCCAGTCGGTTCTTCATGTTGCGCAGTCTCAGAGAGGCGTGGACCAGGATCACTGCAGTGAAATAAGAGGGAATTTTGTGCTCATGTGAACCTCAGTCACAATGGACCATTTTCTGCTACTAAATAAGCACCGCCCATCAAAACCTCATGAAAACAAACCAAACCGAAATCCGACTAGAGGCCTTCCGCTTCTTTGAGAGCTCTATACGTCCAATCCGTTCCAACGCTGATCTAAGGTCAAGACATTTCTTTGTGCGGCAGCAGTTTTGCTTCTTTGTTCCAGACTCTCCGAGGCCACTGTGTTCTGCTATGCACTGTGCACCCAAATCCGCCATCTTGCTGCTTTCATGGAAAACAGCAGCGGCACAGAGGTAGACCGAACCAAGAGTTCTGCCATCTACGTGTAAGCTGTCAAGACCATAATTCTTGTGATACCACATGATAATTCCACATAGGGGAAATGTGAAAATACCAAACGGGGCGCCCTTAATATTGCACTATAACCTGAGATGGATTTCACCGTTGGACTGCATCTCAGATGTTTAATAAGGGGTCGGGGGGGGGGGGGGGGGGGGGGGGGTCCTACTTTGTTTATTCCCCTGAGACAGAATGCTGAATGTATGACATCAGTCCGTGAATGCAGTTCTGTCTAAATCAAGGCTCCATAGCAACCCATCAACACACACACAGAGCAGCGCAGGGCTTCTGGGAGGGGCTCCGGCTTTTCACCACAAGGCTACAGCTGCTCGACCTGCTTCAGGGAACACACCACTTCATTATCTGAAGCGCAATGTATACACCATAACATACCGACGCCACATGACTGGATTACTTTTGAACTTCTACGGCTGTAATGGCTGCAGTGAAACTTTTGAGGGGGATTCCTTTTAAATTACTTACCATTAATCTCTTAAAATAGGCGAACAATGAATGGTAGATACAGTATTTAAACACACTGTGTATGTATTAGTGATATATATTTGTATATAGGTCTGATCCTGCAGCTCGAGAACTTTATTTCTAGTTATAAATGACATTTCATATTTTAGATGAAAACCACGTATGTAATTAATTTGAATTAGAATTTCTGAATATTTCAGTGGCAGAGAGGAAGGGTTCAGCCGTGTGCGGAGGGCTGGAGAAATTGTCCTATTGTCTGTGAGCAAAAGAAGAGAACTAAAAACCCGGTGCCGTTATCGGGAGACTCACGCAACAAAGGGAAGGTGATTCCGAAGATGAAGACCATGACTCCGCCGCACAAGGACAAGAGAAAGTAACTGGTTCCCATGACGCCGATGACAAACAGAGTCGGGTTCTTCCTCTTGAAGTTCTTGATCATGACCTTGTTCTCCCCGGCCCACACAGAGCCCACGAAGACCAGAGTCACCACGGTTCCACCCAGAAACATGCCGAAGGGGTTCAAAAACCTGTTTTGAGAAACATGAAAAAAGGTCAATTACGATTGCAAACTGTCGTGAGATTTTAGATTAGTTGAGTCAGACTCATTGAACCGTAGGAATGTGTGAGGAAACGACACACCCTCCCTCAAACAGATCAATGGGTTTATCCAGCTACATAAATATTAGCAGTTTACCCATGCATTAATAGAACTCTCTGACATGTATTTGACTTTATTTAAACTGTATGCTTTGGACAGTTAGACAGGGATGGTATTTGGTAGCTCAATAGCCTGGATTGTCTCCTAAAAGTGTCTCCTAGCTCCTAGATTGTCTCCTAGCTCCCATAGCTCCTACATTGTCTCCCAGAGTCTCTCCTAGCTTCTATGTTGTCTCCCAGAGTGTCTCCTAGCTTCTATGTTGTCTCCCAGGGTGTCTCCTAGCTTCTATTCTGTCTCCCAGAGTGTCTCCTAGCTTCTATGTTGTCTCCCAGAGTGTCTCCTAGCTTCTTTGTTGTCTCCCAGAGTGTCTCCTAGCTTCTATATTGTCTCCCAGGGTGTCTCCTAGCTTCTATATTGTCTCCCAGGGTGTCTCCTAGCTTCTATGTTGTCTCCCAGAGTGTCTCCTAGCTTCTATGTTGTCTCCCAGGGTGTCTCCTAGCTTCTATATTGTCTCCCAGGGTGTCTCCTAGCTTCTATATTGTCTCCCAGGGTGTCTCCTAGCTTCTATGTTGTCTCCCAGAGTGTCTCCTAGCTTCTATGTTGTCTCCCAGGGTGTCTCCTAGCTTCTATATTGTCTCCCAGGGTGTCTCCTAGCTTCTATGTTGTCTCCCAGAGTGTCTCCTAGCTTCTATGTTGTCTCCCAGGGTGTCTCCTAACTTCTATGTTGTCTCCCAGAGTGTCTCCTGGCTTCTATGTTGTCTCCCAGGGTGTCTCCTAGCTTCCATGTTGTCTCCCAGGGTGTCTCCTAGCTTCTATGTTGTCTCCCAGGGTGTCTCCTAGCTTCTATATTGTCTCCCAGAGTGTCGCCTAGCTTCTATATTGTCTCCTAGAGTGTCTCCTAGCTTCTATGTTGTCTCCCAGGGTGTCTCCTAGCTTCTATGTTGTCTCCCAGAGTGTCGCCTAGCTTCTATATTGTCTCCTAGAGTGTCTAGTAGCTTCTATGTTGTCTCCCAGAGTGTCTCCTAGCTTCTATGTTGTCTCCCAGGGTGTCTCCTAGCTTCTATGTTGTCTCCCAGAGTGTCTCCTAGCTTCTATATTGTCTCCCAGGGTGTCTCCTAGCTTCTATGTTGTCTCCTAGCTTCTATGTTGTCTCCCAGAGTGTCGCCTAGCTTCTATGTTGTCTCCCAGGGTGTCTCCTAGCTTCTATGTTGTCTCCCAGGGTGTCTCCTAGCTTCTATGTTGTCTCCCAGAGTGTCTCCTAGCTTCTATGTTGTCTCCCAGGGTGTCTCCTAGCTTCTATGTTGTCTCCCAGGGTGTCTCCTAGCTTCTATGTTGTCTCCCAGGGTGTCTCCTAGCTTCTATGTTGTCTCCCAGAGTGTCTCCTAGCTTCTATGTTGTCTCCCAGGGTGTCTCCTAGCTTCTATATTGTCTCCCAGGGTGTCTCCTAGCTTCTATGTTGTCTCCCAGAGTGTCTCCTAGCTTCTATGTTGTCTCCCAGGGTGTCTCCTAACTTCTATGTTGTCTCCCAGAGTGTCTCCTGGCTTCTATGTTGTCTCCCAGGGTGTCTCCTAGCTTCCATGTTGTCTCCCAGGGTGTCTCCTAGCTTCTATGTTGTCTCCCAGAGTGTCTCCTAGCGTCTATGTTGTCTCCCAGTGTGTCTCCTAGCTTCTATGTTGTCTCCCAGGGTGTCTCCTGGCTTCTATATTGTCTCCCAGGGTGTCTCCTAGCTTCTATGTTGTCTCCCAGAGTGTCGCCTAGCCCCTAGGAAATGTTGGTAAAGTGTTTCACAGATCTTTGACGCAGATCCCGGCAGGCTGCAAGCGGCACCATAAATAACCCGTGTGTCGGCGTGAGCCACGACGGGCGTGGATCGGAGTGCACAGCTAACTAATTAGCGTTTAGCGCGCCAGTGCGACGTTACCCCACAACGACGAACACCGCGATCGCCGCGGCGAAGTAGTTGGTCTGGTAGTACATCAGGTTGCTGATGACCCGGTTGTTCCATTTGGTCAGATCTCCGAAGTCCGGCTTGGCGAAGCGCTCCGCCCCGGGGAAGAAGTCGTCCCACGGTCTGAGCGGCGTGAGCTCCATTCCTGCCATGGCCGGTGCGACTGTCGACTGCGCGAGAAGGAGCGTTTCGACGGGTGGGCTGGTCGCGCGGGGTCAGGGGTCAAAGATACCTCGACGCCTTGCGCTGCATTGATTGACGCCGTGACTCGGAAATACCCCCCCCGCGCCCCCGCGCCCCCGCCTCTGCTCGGGGAAGTGCGAAGGGGCGTCCGTGAGAGCCGGAGTTCCGATTCGGAATTTCAGGGACAGAACGTTCTTTTCGCGATCGCGATTTTTTTTTAATTTTTATTATTTATAATTATTATTATTATTATTATTATTATTTTTAACCGAGATAACAGGTCTGACGTCACAGCCCCAGGCGGCCCACCGCGTCAACGGCGAGCTAAGTTCCCTTTGCACGTATTTTGAATCGACGACAGGTCTCCGAGCTCTACCCCTCAATGGTTTCCGCTGCTGAGTAGACGTCTGTAGAAATCACAAGTTTGCAACAAAAAAAAAAAAAAAAAAATAATAATAATAAATAAAAAAAAAGAGGCGACGGGACGTATTTAGCTAGGGAGGGAGGACTACAACCACCGATTTCCGAGTTCCCAGGAACGCAGCACCGGGGCATGTTCCCCTCCACGCTTTGGACAATCAGGCTTGCGTCATAGTGTGGCCGAGCACGCGCAGCCTGCGGGTCCCCGGCGCAGCCGCGGCGCGCGGCGCTCGGCGCTGTTGACACCGCAGCACTGACGCTCGCGAACACCCCAGACAGTCATCGAGGACATGGGACCGTGAAAGTATGGCGGATGTTGAGGAGCCGTAAGTTTCATTGGATCGTTGACGTTGTTTCGGCGCAGCGCAGCCCCTTGCAGTGCGACATGAGACACCGTGTGTTTGAACCCTCTCCGTGTTCCCCATCCAGGGAGAAGAAAAGAAGGCGAATAGAGGACCTGACTGAGAAGTTAGTCACGAATGCTAAGTGGATGCCTCGGCTGCAGCGGGACCGCTGGGCCATGCAATAGAGAGAGAGATGGATTTAAGGATGCATGGATGGATAGAGAGAGAGAGAGAGATAGATAGATAGATAGATAGATAGATAGATAGATTTATGGATGGACAGATAGACAGAGAGATGGATATAAGGGAGGGTGGATAGATAGATAGATAGATAGATGGACAGATAGACAGAGAGATGGATATAAGGGAGGGTGGATAGATAGATAGATAGATAGATAGATGGACAGATAGACAGAGAGATGGATATAAGGGAGGATGGATAGATAGATGGACAGATAGACAGAGAGATGGATATAAGGGAGGATGGATAGATAGATAGATAGATAGATAGATAGATAGATAGATAGATAGATAGATGGACAGATAGACAGAGAGATGGATATAAGGGAGGGTGGATAGATAGATAGATAGATAGATAGATGGACAGATAGACAGAGAGATGGATATAAGGGAGGGTGGATAGATAGATAGATAGATGGACAGATAGACAGAGAGATGGATATAAGGGAGGGTGGATAGATAGATAGATAGATAGATGGACAGATAGACAGAGAGATGGATATAAGGGAGGGTGGATAGATAGATAGATAGATAGATGGACAGATAGACAGAGAGATGGATATAAGGGAGGATGGATAGATAGATAGATAGATGGACAGATAGACAGAGATGGATATAAGGGAGGATGGATAGATAGATAGATAGATGGACAGATAGACAGAGAGATGGATATAAGGGAGGATGGATAGATAGATAGATAGATAGATAGATAGATGGACAGATAGACAGAGAGATGGATATAAGGGAGGGTGGATAGACAGAGAGAGGGATGGGTAGATGGATGGACAGATAGACAGAGGGATGGATATATGGATGACAGAGAAATAGATATATGGACAGATGGATAGACAGACGGGGATGGATAGATGGAAATATGGATGGACAGATGTACAGACAGACAGAGATAGGTAGATGGACAGATAGGAAGATGCTTGGCCGATGTCTGCAGTAGCAGGACGGCTCGGAGGGACATAGCGGTGTTTACTGTACAGCAGCTCACATCAAAACAATAGGCAATAATAATGATAAAATAACAAGAATACAAATAGAAATCCTTTGGCAATTTGCAATAAGCTTAAAAAGTAGCCCAAAAAACAGATAGGCTAGGCGCCATAAAATTAACAACAATACGCCTCTGTAGCAAGAGCTAACACTGTCAAAAATAGTAAATTGTGCAAGTATGCGTACATACATATATATATATATATATATATATATATATATATATATATATATATATATATATATATATACAAATTTTAAACAAGCACTCAACTGACACATTCCTTCAACAATAGGTTTTTTAGCAATTGGAAGCTGCAATATTAAACCCTGCACCATGGGGCATCTGCACAAGCCTCCCAAACCCCTTGCACAAATGGCAGGGTTGACTGGAATCTGGTGCAGTAAAATATCATCACAAGAAACCAGCTCTTGATTTCTTATTCTCTCCATTTCTTACATCTCATAGAGCAAGGGGTTTAGTGTGAGCCAGGTCAGCCTATCTGTAGGAAAATGCATTGTGTGCAGTGATGAAGAGTGGCGTGTTGCGTGTCCAGAATGGCCGTAGATGCAGGACACAAGGACGGTGCTTGTGACTGGGATGGCCGGTGGAGCCACGTGAAGAAGTTCTTGGAGAGGCCCGGCCCGTTGGCGTTTATCCATCCTGACTTTGAGCCAAGCACTGAGGTGTGCTGTTGACATTTAACTCCACCATTCCATTGTGTTTCAGACGTGGCTGAATATGTCGAAATGCTTTCTGAAGTGGCATTGTTTTCAAATTGTGTTTTGCTCCTTTTCATCAGTCGTTACAGTTCCTGTTGGAAACATGTAAGATCCTGGTCATTGGCGCTGGAGGACTTGGTTGTGAACTCCTTAAAAATCTGGTGGGAAATCGGTTAATAATCCTGTATATGTGTAAACAACCCAAACAAAAGGGTTGTCATTTCACCAACCAGAGGAATCAGCTGAAGATCAAACTGCTTTTCCTTTGTTTCAGGCCCTGTCCGGCTTTCGCCTCATTCATGTTGTTGATATGGACACCATCGACATCTCCAATCTCAATAGGCAATTTCTTTTCAGGTAAATTTATCCTTTATTTCGTGCTCTTCATACCTTTACAGCAGGGGCGCCCAATACGTCGATCGCGATCGACCGGTAGATCGCGAAGGTAGTGCGGGTAGATCGCACGCCATTCAAAAAAATAAAAATGAAATAAAAATCTGCAAGAAAAAGAGAAAACCGTGGTCAACATGATCAGTTCAGTAGTGCAACTTCTGTCCTCAAAGCTGCAGCGCCATGATTTGGGGAACTTTCAAAACCTTGCATCAAAGCTGGAGTCCCAAGGGAAGGCAGGGGCGCCCCGACAGTGCCCGCTACACAGAGCAGATTGAAAACTGTCCGTCAGACTTTGACAAACGGTTTCAAGGTGCTTTACTCGAGCCAATCGCTACATTTATGTGCTTCCCATTTAGGGAAGATATTGAGGTTGATTCACTCGCATCAAAAATTGCAACACTGTTTCACCTGAACCCGTCTGCAGCGGAGGATGAGATGTTGACACTACAGGCTGACATTCAGCTCAAGTCCAGGGCTCATGGACCGTTTTGGAACATACTCACAGAGGAAAATTACCCAAACTTGAGGAAGTGTGCTCCCTCCTTGACTGCATTATTCGGCTCTACTTATTTATGTGAGTCAGCCTTTTCCCACACGAAGATTATTGGGTCCAAATAGCGTTCCACCATGACTGATGATCATTTGGAAGCCTGCTCGAGGCTGGCTATCAGCAGCTACTGTCCGGACTATGCAACCCTGGCCAGCTCCATTCAGTGCAAGTCATCAGAGTAATGTAGTGACCATAAATGTATTTAATGCTATTGTGCCGTAGGGATTCATGCAGGGATGCAAGGTACGCCAACATATATTGTATATATGAAGTATACTCAGTATATACATATAAATAAATATATTTAGCATTTTTTAATGAAGGTAGATCATTTTGACCTGGTCATTTTAAAAGTAGCTCGCAAGCCGAAAAAGAGTGGGCACCCCTGCTTCGCAGGATGGGTTTCCTACTTTTCAAAGCAGCCTCTATTAAAATGTTGGCTCCCATAAGTATTTATAGCACAACCTTGCTGAAGTTATGAGTGATGGGGGACCCACATTTCAACAAGGCCTGAGTTGAAAATCTCAAACACATAGTTTAATGGCTGTTCAGTTCAATGTCAAAAACGCTATTTACATTCGCATTCACAAAGAAAAAAACTCCATTATATATCCAAAAAAATTGGTTTTGTTTCCACCATCCATCTAGGCCCAAAGATGTCGGACGGCCGAAAGCGGACGTGGCTGCTGATTTTGTCAACGGTCGTGTGCCAGGGTGTAAAGTCGTGCCGTATCCTTTCTTCGCTTTCAGTGTTTTTGAAATAAGACTTCGCAAAGTATATCCGTTTTCATTCTTAATAACAACAATAATATATACACAGACACTTCAACAAGATCCAAGATTTTGACGAGTCTTTCTACAGACGTAAGTCGATAGTTACTACAACATCCGTTGGGTGTCCTAAATGACCCAGAAAACAACCGAGATCTGACAGTTTTCCTTCTTTTTTTTCTGCTCCTAGAATTCCACATCATTGTTTGCGGGCTGGATTCCATCATTGCCAGACGCTGGATGAATGGAATGCTGGTGAGGACGTCTTGTACCGAGTACTCTATGAACAAACGCAGACGCGTGTCAAGTGTGTGATCGGTGACATCTCCCTCTAGATCTCCCTGCTGAGCTACGAGGACGGGGTTCTGGACACCAGCTCCATCATCCCCCTCATCGACGGAGGCACCGAGGGCTTCAAAGGCAACGCCCGAGTCATCCTGCCGGGCAGGACGGCCTGCATCGACTGCACCCTGGAGTTGTATCCTCCGCAGGTACGCTATCGTTTTGAAGAAAAAACAATCTCATGGGCCGCTGCGTTTCACTTTTCTTGGTTGAGTTTGGGCGGCAAATTATGTTTTGTTTTTTTTCAAATTTGATGGATTGAGTCTTGGTGTTCGGCCGAGGTTTTCGCTTGACAGAACACCCTGTGCCTGTTAGTGGCTTTATCTTTTTTTTTTTTTTTTCCTGTCCACAGATCAATTTCCCCATGTGCACCATTGCGTCCATGCCCAGGCTGCCAGAACACTGTGTCGAATATGCCAGAATGCTGCAGTGGCCCAAAGAAAGGCCGTTCGGAGGTGTGTGATGATCCGGGATAATGTTACCGTCTCCAAATAAAAACAACAGACGGGGCAGAAAGGAACACAAAGCTGTTCATTCCATACCTTTGTCCAGATAATGCGTTGGACGGCGATAACCCCGAGCACCTCCAGTGGGTGTTTGAGAGAGCGCGGAAAAGAGCGGCCGAGTTCAGCATCACTGGAGTCACCTACCGACTCACTCAAGGTGAGGAACCGAACAGGATGCTTCAATCACACTCTGTTTGTTTAGTCTTCTTAAATGTATTTTCCAAATCTATATGCATCTCTCTAAGAAAACAAACCCCCAAAAAAATCGGCGTATAATAAATCAAATAAATGAAATGTAATCACTTAACTTTTGAGTTCTCAAAGTTGAAATAGGTTAATCCATTCTCCCCGGGTTTGTGTAAATAGACAAGTTAAGAAGAGTTGAACACCTCTTCGGCGGTTTAGGGCGTGGCCGCACAGCCTCCAGGAGACTGTGCCCTGCCGGGTTATATGATTGTTTTGCTGGAAATGGCAAGAGGGCGGCATCTGGTGTCGCCCGGCAGCATCTACAGGACAGTGTGCCAGGTGTGGGGAGGGGGGGGCGGTGGGTTGGTCCCCTCATCTTGGTGTACTGTCCACTCGCCGACTTTCTCTTTCTGCTCCGTGGTGTGTCAGAAAGGTCTCAATTTCGGGATTTCAGTCCAGTCCAACTTAAACCTTGACCTGAATCTACACGGGATAGGATGGATCGCATTGCGTTTCTGCTCTGGTTCAATCCTGTCTTTGTCGATTTACCAAAAAACGGTCCTCCGCATGTGTCTCTTAATGTCCAGCGAGTTGGGAGTTATTTTTGGCTCACATTGCCTTTGTAGTTGTTTTCTGCATTTGTTGCTTGACTTTCCTGATGGCCCGACTTGGGTATTGGCAATGGATGAGAACATATCTGGTTCTGTTTCTTCTCTGTCTGTCATTATTCTGGCTTGGTCTCATACTTTGTACCACTGGTAGTTTGTGGGCTGCGGAACATTCTATATCATTACTGTGTGCAGGCGGCGTCACATGAGGACACGCAGAAATTCTGTTGCTGGCACATTGGGACAAGAAAGGGTTGAACCAAAAATACATATGCTTTATGGTCATCTATGAGAGCTCCCCTGCAACCTATATATGTATGTGTTTGAATTTCCTCCTCAGAAATTACTGGAAAAAGTATAGGAATACCTTGAAAATAGCCCATTTTGTGCTGAAGTGCTTGAAAAGTCCATTTCAAGGATGGCTTTTACAACATAGATTATGCCAGGAAATGTACATTGAATCCAGCATGGTCGGAAATAGACACTTATAATAGTTAATGACAATGACAATATATAGATAATATATGTACTAATATAAATAATAGACAATGAGACTATTATATTTTAGTAAATTAAGATCACATTTAAATATGATCATATTTGTTTGTGGGAAGAAAAAGCGCCTTAAAAAGGTACTTGAAAGTCCTTGAATTTCATTTTGTAAGGCCAGAATGAACCCTGTATGTAGCTGAGAGTGGAATACTATTTCACATCAGGGTAACCAAACTTGGGAGCGCTCACCAACACCAAGCGGAGCAACAAGACCTGAGATGAGAAATGTTCAACCACAGTAAAAGAGCGTTGTCAGAGGGTGTGGGAGTAAACTGGGGCTGGGGTCCCACTGGCTATCCCACATCTGGACTGCCCTCCTAAAAAAAACGACTACTCTGGAAGGGTTACTATAGTGACCTTTTTTGGAATGTGTTACAACACATTCCAAAAAAGGTCACTATAGTACCCCTTATCTTATCCTAAATCTTATCTACTCTCGGAAAACCCTTATCCAGCGTAGGATTTAATGGCGTTTGTAATGTTTCTTTACACAGGATTGGGTGATTTAAAAAACAATATGCTTTGGAATGTCGGCTGTAACTGTTTCTGGGTTTCAGGGGTCGTGAAGCGGATCATCCCCGCTGTAGCGTCCACTAATGCTGTCATTGCTGGTATGAAGTTCTCCATTGTGATGTAACGTGGTTGAGACTGGCGCTGTAGACGCAACAATAATACTGTAGTAGTATAAGTCCATATTGCACAACCCAGCGACAATGTCGTCGTCGTTTCACTGATTTCACGTTTTGCTTTTCTTTCTTACAGCTGCCTGCGCAACCGAGGTTTTTAAAATCGCCTCAAGGTCTGTCTGTGCACCAGGGAGCGTTCATTCACAAAGAAACATTTTCCCACAACAAAGTTCAGGGTTATTCAAATGTCTTTTTTTTTTTTTTTTTACAGTGCGTATATTCCCTTAAATAACTACATGGTGTTTAACGACGCGGACGGCTTGTACACCTACACGTTTGAAGCCGAACAAAAGGTTTGTTGTGAATACAAAATAAAATACAAACCGACTTAACATGTTTTGTATTTTTTTTTTTTTTTGTATGGAACAAAAAAACAAAACAGCACACATTATTATTCCACACTCATCGGTTTATCTCCTCTCCTCTCCTTTCATTTTCCGCTCCTGCCGACCGCCCCTCGTTTGATCGACAGGACAACTGCTCGGCGTGCAGCCAGGTGCCTCAGGACCTCCAGTTCCCACCCTCCGCCAAACTGCAGGAGGTGCTGGAGTACCTGACGGAGAGCTCATCGCTGTGAGTATCGCTGAACAAAATACGTCTTTTAAATGCGGATGTAGTTGAAAAAAATTCCAAAGTAAAAGAAATTTGCGAAACACAACAAAAATATCTTCCAGACAAATGAAATCGCCGGCCATCACCACCACCCTCGAAGGGAAGAATAAGACGCTGTATTTACAGGTAATTTAGTCGTCTTTTTCGAGCGCGTCGCTCGTGGTTCCTCCGCAGCTACCGTACGCCTCAAATCGGTTTTGCCTTTTGATTTCAGTCGGTCAAATCCATCGAAGAAAGGACGAGGCCAAACCTCTGCAAAACGTTAAAAGGTAATGAGATTTTACTCCTGACCGTCAAAAGGTTTCTCTCCAACCAGCGTCAGTCGTTTCGTAGCCGCAACATAACAGCCGCGCCGTGTTTTTAATTTCTCCGCAGAGCTGGGGCTGTCGGACGGACAGGAGCTCGCGGTGGCTGACGTCACCACGCCTCAGACCGTCCTGTTCAAGCTCAATTTCACCGCCTGAACTTTAACACCGGATCCACCACATCCGCTCACAAACTGGTTGTTGTTATTTGTGATCGTATCAATGAATATCGTCTTTTTTTTTTTTTCTTCTTTTTTTCATTTCCGGAGAAATATTAATATATATTACGGACGAGGCCATAATATATATAGCGGGAATCCATTGAACCTTTTTTGCTTGTCAGTATTGTTTACTTCACTTTCAAACATTGTCATGTGTTCCACACACAGTTGCTTTCCACTGGTCAGTCAAGTATTGCGATGATGTTGTCACACTTCATGTTAAATATAATGGCTGAGTTTGCATCACACCATCGAACGTGTTTTAATCAAGCATGTTTATTACTTTTAATGTAAATGTACTGCAAAACACAGCCTCTAGGACTTAAAATGTACCAACATTAACTTAAAACGGAGTTGTGAAGCTTACTCAATACATTCTGAAGCAAGTATACGTTGATGTTATTCGATTGATCATATTTCAGAGAAGGTTTTTGTTTTTCTTAGGACAGTAAACTCTACACTTCAGTCAAAATAAACAGATTTATATTTACATCCATAAAACTCATGATGTTTTCCTGGGAATTAGAGACATCAAGCACATTTAAGTGGCAATCCACGAGATCCTCTGTTGGGCAGATTGTTGGGCAGAAGTCCCAGAACTCTACTTGATACTGGAAGGTGTTTTTAAAAAAAAAAAAAAAATTTCTTTCAAATTTCTGTGTTTGCGCTCACTTTTTTTTTTTTCCCCTCCAAAGTTTACCTTCTTCTGATGAATTGACTTTTTTTTTTCTTGGTCATTTGAGGTGGTGGGGAAATTATTTTTGTTTTACCTCCAAGGGTACCGTCACTTTTTGTGAATGGTCATCCATATTGACCACAGCTGCCTTTCGCTTCCTGCTTACGATCTTTGCATTTTTGGTGGCAAAGGCGGCGGACCCCGCCACCAACAACGGAGACAGTATGTAGAGGAGCACATGCGTAATTGCTAAAATACATTGAAGGACTTTCCCAGAAACTGCCAGAACTGTATATATTTTTATATATATATATATATATATATATATATATATATATTTAAAAAAAAAAAAAAAAAGTTTTTTATTTTCTTTAAACAAAATAATCTTACGGATTCGCACTTTAAAGGTGAAATTGGAATAGGCGCCTCCACAGATGCTGCGATAACACTGACACTGTGCTCAATACCATATAAGCTTCTTAAGTGATAATGGAAGTGGCTGCACGGTCCGGAAAGCAGATGGCTTGTTGATTAAGTTTGTTTTTAATGACAGGGACAGGGAGAGAGACAGAGAAAGAGGGAGGGAGGGAGAGAGCGGACGAGTCGGATGGACAGAGCCGTGCGCACGGACGAGCGCGGCGGAGACGCAGCCCGCAGACGCGTCGCGGGGACGAAGCGGGCGATTGGGGTCGCAGTTCGAAAGTGCAAAGGCACGGGAGTGGTGACGCGAACGAAAACTTTCGGGAGCGTTGCTCAACACGGCGGATCAGTTCACTTCAGTTGTTGTTGTTGTGGTTGTTTGCTGCGTGTGCGCCGGATTCATTGGAGTTCGGGGAAGGTGGAAGAAGCGTGACCTGCGTGTGTGACGCCTTAAGGAAGGTAAGTGCGACAAAACATCGCTTTTTAATTTAATTTTTTTTAATTTTAAACGTCGATGCAGTTTTTTTTTACAATAGAGTGAGCCACCTATTTTATCTGATCTTTTTTTTAATTACATGTATGGATTTACTTCCATCCTCAGCATTAGGCTGAAATAGGGGTTTCCCAAACTGCAGTCCGCGGCCCCCCAGGGGGGGGGACCTTGACGGATTTGCATCGGCTCCGCAACAAAATTATTTTATTTAAAGTTTGAATAGTTGTCTTGACATGTTAACTGTCAAAAGTTGTCAACTACTCATTGAAGGGAAATAGGCGCACGTCGCAAACCCTGACCTGTGTCACACTGTTACGAATGCAAATTATATGATGGTACAATATTAAATGGAGCAATATTCATCTAGTCAAATCGTGTGTGCATTAGTCACCACTGTTATTTTACATTAAAAAAAAAAAGGAACTACATCTATGTACCAGTTTTTCTGTGACTCATTTGGCATTAGTTGCTTTTTAAGGAACTGTTTGTGTTTAGGGGCCTTTGCAAATGGATGAAAGGTCACAGTGAGTCAGGTTTTGGTGCATTTTCAGTGCCGGACGACGTGTTTATTTTTTTATCTGATTGCGCAACATTTCTTTGTCTAATTTCTGAATATTAGCAGGGTTATTGGGTCAACCTTACAAGGCCGCTGTAGATGGATGAGCAGATCGCATCGGCTGGATTCAGTAAATAAGTTGACGTGCCTCCCCTGAACCTCCAGGCACAATGAAGCCGATGGCCTTTGCAGAAGCGTCGCGCTGGGTCCTCCTGCTCTGCATCGTGGGCCTCTGCAGCCGCACAGTGTCCAGTGGCAACCAGGGCCCCCGGGGGCCGGCAGGTAGGCCCGAGACCCCGCTGGACCAGGCGCACACCCAGGGGGGCTTATTAGGGCTCCTGGTCACCGCAAAACCCCGGTCCCCCGAGACGTGGAGGCATAGCTCTAATACGGTGACGACAGGAGCTGTTGTGTTTTGATGTCAGCATCATGAATACAATCACTTCCACACTTGGTCAGTACCAGACCGTGAAAAGGGAACAATTATTTGTATGGAACCTAAAAAAAACACCACTATTTAATTACATGGTTTCCATGTTACACCGATAGTGCAGTGCAGGAACATTCACTTCCTTTATCCACAAAAGAGGAAGATTCTCAGAAACGTTCCCCAGCATTGTTATATTGCTACATCACATTTGAGAATACATTCTGTGTCAAATTTTTCATCTCCGGTTTTGATCGTAATCTCAAGTTTTAATGCGGAAAACAGTTCCGGAAAAAAAATAGTATCTTGGAAAGTGCAGCACTGCAGAGAGCAGCAAGATAAACACCTCAACGCTGTGAATGGTTATACCATTTTTTTTGATACACTACACTTTTTCGAATTCAAAATACTTTTTTGACTCTGAGTCGCACTTAATAAAAAAATGGTCATAACTCGTATTTATTGCTGCTATTTAGCTCTTTATATCAATTTATATTTTTCCTTTCAGTTGGGCACAGTGACGGTGCTAATTCTATAACAGGGATTTGGGCTCTGTGGCTTTTTATCCACATGGTGGTGTTGCGGCTTCAGGAACATTACGACAAGCTGCATTATCTGTCTTGCCTTCTCTCAAACACTGTTTCATTTATTCAAGTAAAGCGTCTCTGCAGTCAGGCCACAGAACTTGAAAGCCAGTAGAAAAAGCCTCTTTGGCGTTCTCCAAATTCACTTTCTCAGGGTCGTCGGAGGAAAGGACGGGCACGTGTGAAGTAGTCGCTGCCCATCGCTGCTGCAATAAGAACAAGATAGAAGAACGCTCTCAAACCGTCAAGTGTTCCTGCTTTCCAGGACAAGTGGCGGGAACAACGCGGGCTCTGCCCTCTTGTGTTGAAGGTAACGTTGCTGCGACAGCCATTGGTGATCTGCCCTTGGACACAATATCAACATGCAATACATAACCATAGCAGTCAAGACATAACATGTACATAGAGGCTGCTGGTGCAATTAGCGACGATCACAATTCTTTTTTATCATGTGACTATTAATACCATAAAAAAAAAATCCTGCCTGCTGAGAAATAATTTTTTCCCCTCCCTGCTTTAGCCTCTATCGTGCGCCAGAAGTGGTGGTGTAAGATGGAGCCGTGTCTGGCGGGGGAGGAGTGCCGGGTCCTGCCGGACCTCACCGGCTGGTCCTGCATCTCCGGGAACAAAGTCAAGACGACTAAGGTGAGGTGGGGCTCTGGGCTCCTGATCCGAGGTACCGCAGAAACACCACAGTGCGTCAGGAGAATAAAGCAAAGTGCATACATGGGTAGGAAGATATGCATTGTGTCATGAATTCATCTAAATCCAGACACATGTTAAGATTCAACGTTTTTTTATGGATTAACCAAGACAACCAAAGGCGGAGGACTCTATACTCGAAAGCCATGCTTTGATGTGGAGAGACTCCACAATCAGCTGTAATCACCGCTCCCATTGGCAGTATCAACAGTGTTGGTCTCCAGCACTCCACAGTCGGCTCAGAGTGCCTAATTCCATAATCTGTTGAATAATAAGGGCCGAGAGGACAAACATGAAGTAGCTGTTTCATAAATGTAAACTATCTCATGCTCCAACACTAAAACCCATTTAATTAAATCTGACCGCTGGATTTTGATGGAGTGTCTTTTGTCAGCTCAGAGTGAAACAAAACAGAAAAAATCCGATATATATATATATATAAATAAGTACAAACACACACACACGCACACACACAGGTACTCCTCTCTTAACGACCTACCAGTTTAATGACTGTTCGGACTTATGACCAGTTCTCTGACCAGCTGGTATTGTGGACGCTGCGTGCATGGCGTCTCAGCATCAAGCATCTCATAACCATATACACTATATACACTTTACATACTATATACACTATATATACTATATGCACTATATATACTATATACACTATATACACTTTATACACGATATAATTATATACTATATACACTATGTACACTTATATACTATATACACTTTAAATACTATATACACTATATACACATTGTATACTATATACACTATATACACTTTATATACACTATAAACACTTTATATACTATATACACTTTATAGACTATATACACTATATGCACTTTATATACTATATTCACTATATATATACACTTTACACCGCTTTCCAAATTATTATGCAAATTATATTTTTCTCTGATTTTCCTAAATAGTCGATTAAATGACAGTCAGCATAATTTTCAAGTCATCGACCGTTAGGGTATAATTCGAATGTTATTGAACAAACCTCCCCATGATAACAGTATTTTTTTCAAAAGTAAAAAACTCAAATTGCCCTGTTCCAAATGATTATGCAGAACAGAGTTTCAAAACATTTTATAGGTTGTAAAGAACTGAAAATGGTCATTTGTTGAATTTGCAGCATTAGGAGGTCATATTTACTGAAATCAAAAGCTATTTCACAATCAAAAGCATCTTAACAGGCCAAGTTACATGTTAACATAGGAGCCTTCTTTGATATCACCTTCACAATTCTTGCAGCCATTAAACTTGTGAGTTTTTGGAGAGTTTCTGCTTGAATTTCTTTGCAGGATGTCAGAATAGCCTCCCAGAGCTGCTGTTTTGATGCCAACTGCCTCCCACCCTCATAGATCTTTTGCTTGAGGATGCTCCAAAGTTCTCAACAGGGTCAAGGTCAGGGGAGGACGAGGGCCACACCATGAGTTTCTCTCCTTTTATGCCCGTAGCAGCCAATGACAGAGGTATTCTTTGCAGCATGAGATGGTGCATTGTCAGGCATGAAGATGATTTTGCTACGGAAGGTTCTTCTTCTTGCACCATGGAAGAAACAGATCAGTCAGAAACTCTATATACTTTGCCGAGGTCATTTTCACACCTTCAGGGAGCCTAAAGGGGCCTACCAGCTCTCTCCCCATGATTCCGGCCCAAAACATGACTCCGCCACCTCCTTGCTGACATCGCAGCCTTGTTGGGATATGGTGGCCATCCACCAACCATCCACTACTCCATCCATCTGGACCATCCAGGGTTGCACAGCACTCATCAGTAAACAAGACTGTTTGAAAATGAGTCTTCATGTATTTCTGGGCCCACTGCAACCGTTTCTGCTTGTGAGCATTGGTTAGGGCCCAATAGTAGCTTTATGCACAACTGCAAGCCTCTGGAGGATCCTACACCTTGAGGTTTGCGGGACTCCAGAGGCAGCAGCAGCTTCAAATACCTGGTTGCTGCTTTGTAATGGCATTTTAGCAGCTGCTCTCTTAATCCAATGAAATTGTCTGGCAGAAACCTTCCTCATTATGCCTTTATCTGCACCAACCCGTCTGTGCTCTGAATCAGCCACAAATCTCTTCACAGTACGATGATCACGCTTAAGTTTTCGTGAAATATCGAATGTTTTCAAACCTTGTCCAAGGCGATGCACTATTTGACATTTTTCGGCAGCAGAGAGATCCCTTTTCTTTCCCATATTGCTTGAAGCCTGCGGCCTGCTTAATAATGTGGAACGTCCTTCTTAAGTAGTTTTCCTTTAACTGGGCTTACTTCAGCCCCCTTACTGTGAAATAACACGGGTCCTCGCTTATCGACCAATTCACTTAACAACCTGGTCCTAGGAACGGAACTTGGTCGTTAGGTGAACTCACTAAATAGGGGATAGAGTGAATAGCCCATAATCAAATCAAAATGTGGTCAAATTCATTGTGTGGTCAATGTGATTGTAAATAAAATGTTTTTAAGATTTATTTTGTGAATGCAGAGTATTCAGCCATACCTCAAAATTGATGCTAATGTGATTATTGAGAAATGATTGACAGCCTTCTGTTAAATTGGGTAAAAGTGAGCCTTCTTTTGCAGGTGTCGCGGTAGTGGGAGGAAGCTCCTTTGTGTTCCCCGCCTCGTCGCACGGCGCGGCACCGCCGTGACAAACGAATGGTCGCTAACGGAGACCGCACATCCATCCCATCTCCTGCGAGGAGGGCGGCGTCCCGCGACGAGGCCTTTCAGATAAAAATAAGCGTCGCGGTGTTGTAAATCCGTCTGGATTTGTCGTCCCTCAGATCAATACACCCAAGGGGGGCACGTACTGTACCTGCGCCGCTGTGATGTTTATTAACTTTGATCGGTCCTCGCTTGTAATTAAACGGCGGCACGACGGGACGAAGCGACACATTCGCACTCCCGTCTCCCGGACGGCGGCGCGGGCCGGAGCGAAGCCTCTGCAAGGAGCCAGAGTCGGCCATCATCCTTTCAAAGACATTCCGGGCACGTTGCAATGCACTCAATCAGGGCTGGAATGGGCAGACTGGCAGACACTTAAAGGGAGATTTGGTGGATTTTCAGCGCGAGGAGGAGGAGGAGGAGGAGGAGGAGGAGGAGGAATGTGAACCGGGCGAGTGGCTCGTGACTTTCTCTGCAGATTAGAGCGGTGGGCGGCCGCGGCTGAGGAACGTGTGATTATAGTGGTAATGTCGCGCAAATCGGGACCTTTCTGAGGGTCTTTAGGAGGCCTCGCCCTCCCTGGAAACTCCTTGCCATGAGAAAAGATATGAGGCCACGCACGCATGCACACACACACACACACACACACACACACACACACACACACACACACACACACACACACACACACACACACACACACACACACACACACACACACACACACACACACACACACACACACACACGGTCCCACACCGAGAGGGCATACTGTCAAAATCTGTGCAGGTGATCGGTGCAACGCCCCCAAAAAAGACAAGCGCACTTCAACTCCGGTGGTTGGACAGGCCCGCCACCTGCGAGGCTGCAACGGCGCGCACGCGGCATGCGGGGCTCCGAGGCAAAACAAGGACCGTTTGAAATGCTAATCACGGGGAGGAAAAGGGGGAGGGAAAGAGAGGGGAGGGGAGCTTCTTCACTGCCGAGAGTATTTACGTCACGCTTTTGTTTGTCTCTCTAAACTGAGAGCTCCTGTGGAGAGGACCCCGGTTCCAGTAATGATGGTAAAAACATTGGAAGATCTCTGCTCCGGAGCACATTGCCGCTCCGAGCATTATGGAATGTTTAGCGTTGTAACCACTCGTGCTCCCTTTTACAAACAATATTCATTGTAGAACCAACGTAATTGCAGCTTTATTGCATTTTTTTCCATTTCTTTACTCCCTTTCGGCGGCGAACAGATGTTTCATAATAAGACACATTTGTTGGTACGTCATCCGAACGTCTGGAGAATACGAGATGCATGCGCGGGTGAGTGTGGCGCGCTGTAATCATTTGAACGCGGATGAGTTTCTCTGGAATTTCCAGGAGGTTTTTCGGTGTAGCCGCCTGTCATGTGCCTTTATATTGAATGCGAAGACACACGTTGGAGTTACGGCAGCAATTTTCCAGGTTTCGGGCTCAATTATATTCAAAAAGGAACATTTGACCGATGCTGCAAAGATAATCAACTCTCTCCGAAATGTCATCGAGATGGCAGAGGTATAGTATGTAGTATGTAAAGAGGTCCCGCCAATAAGTTTGCAGATTTGTTACGTAGCTATTACACCATGGGCTTAAATGGTATTCACATACTTCTGGTTATATATTTATCAAAGCCGTCTGACACTATTGATCTCATCATTGTTATCAAAATTGATATGGAGTATTCATGAATTACCGCCGTTTGTTTAAATATCATCTTGAAATGACCCTAATGCAAATATACAGGATGCTGTTATTACTCCCAGTCATGTTAAATGTTCAAATCAGATGCAAATTTATATTTTTATTTGGATTGTTTTGTTTTTTTCTTTCGTCAGCCCTGAGCCGTCAGCCTCCACTGATGCTGTCAGAAAATGTTAATGATGTTTGCGACGTCCAAAAGCAGACCGTCAAACGTCTCGAGGAAACGCTGAACAATTTAGCCGGCCCGATTGTTGTAGATGCACGACGATTCTTCTTTTTTTTCTTTTTTTCCCCCCCGCCACTGAAACCAGTTGTAACAGTGTAAAAAAAATATATCCCGGTTAGTTTCCACTCATGTCATCTGTATTCCAGCGCGGTCTCGGGCACTGACGCAGTCCCTTATTCGCCCAATCTCCCGTTTAGCATAAAGTCCCAAAATTCCCTGGGTGGTTCCGAGAGCGCGGCGTTCGATCGCGATTGAAGTTGGCGAGGAGGCCTTTCAATAATTACAAACTTAAGGACAGCCTGTCTTCACATCTTTTTTTTTTTTTTTTTTGAGAAGAACTCTGCGACAACTCACAGGGAAATTGTCAGCGCTTTGGGTGAACTGTGGTCTTTCTTCCAGATTGTAACAGCATGCCCACCCTCCCACCTCCCATGAGCATAATGGCATTTTTAAATGACCTTTTCTGTATGTTTTCACTACTGTAACGGTCTTTAAATGTCTGTAAAGCTCCCAATTGTCTTTCTACAGTATAACCAGCTTTTTTCCCCCCTTTCGAGGCGGTTTGCGGTCACCGAGCACGATCGGGCTGAGTTAAAGGTTTATAAACGAAATAAAACTAAAATGTACTTACAACAACCTTTCTCTTCTGTTGAGTTTTATGTCGATGCTTACATTTCCCCATAAAATACGCGAAAGCGACACCCTGCGCTACACCTTTTTTTTTTTACGACGTCCTTGCTGCTGGAGCTGCTTATCAGCGCGGAAGATTAGTTGAGGTTGACTCGCGCCTCTTGAGGGGGAGTTTGTCCGCGTATCTGCCCTCTCTGCAAAGTCTTCCAGAGTACGGGGGTTGGGGGGGCCCTTTTGTCGTTAATCTACATTTCATATCAGTCAAATGAGCTTTATTAAAGCACAGGACTCCTTTTCGGTCGAGGGATGAATATTCTCCCCATGTACCTGGTAGAACGCTGTAAATCCTCATCCATCAGATGGAGGCCGGCGCGAGGGCTCCTGGAGGGATGGCTGGGGGATCCGCCCACCTCCGTTTTCCAGTCAAGTCGGGGGTTTATTTTTTTTCCTGCGGTTCTTAATCACAGGACGGTCTCAAAGGTATTCACCTTTCACGTAGAAATCAATTCCTTGTCATCAGACAATCAATTGTCTGAAGTGGATGCAGAGAGGAAAGCTTTCAAGCTGCATCAGGATTCCAAGACAACTATGAGCTGTCAAGTCCACATGGATTTGAAACAGGAGTAACTTTCGCCCCAAGCCGAAACAGAAATGGGAAATGTAAAATTAAGATTAATTAAAGAGCTATTAAGGACATGTTTATTATGGTAGGGCAACCATTTATTGTGTGTACAGTATGTACCATTTGTATCTAAACTACTACTGTTACACTAATAAAAACACTACTACTACTACGGTAGTAATATTAAGAATTATAATTATAAGGTACCGGGGTGGTGGAGTGGGGCGATTTGTGACATCATCCAATTCCACTGAGCGGGGCGATTTGTGAGATCACCTTCCAATATGTGAAGTCTGGCAAGCAACGCTGCGCACACTGCTAACAGGAGGGTAGAGGAAGCGCTGGAGATGCGAGCCGGGCGCCGGGCGCGTGATCTTCAACCTCACAGCGAGAGGAGGAGTGCCCCCGCGCGGTGACCAAATCATCGGCTGAAGAGACCTGCACCCGACTGATCCTCCTGAAGTTCTAATATGCCAATATTTTCGCAATTGGTGCTTTTTTTTTTTTTTTTTTTTTTTTTTTGCGAAGTTGTCCTCACATTTTGTCCAACTGCCGTTTTGAACGGGAATGCATGCGCGGCAGAGCCAGCGGGGGGCGGGGCTTCATGGCTCTGCGACTGAGTCACAAAGGCTCTTTTCCCAGTGTATGACTAAGATGAACCAGTTTCACCTTCCATTGTGGAACACAGTACTGAATCGTTGACGTTTCGTTCAGCTGTTTCATTAAAATGTCATAGAAAGTCTTAGATTTTGACCATGCACTCGTAATAATGATAAGAATAATGTCTGTCTTTCTATATGTATGTCCTTCGATTATCTTGACAGCCATTCATCCGATCTACTTAACACTTGGCAGGCGTAATGCTGAGGACCCAAGGACGCGCAGACAACAGCAATAAACAATAACAATAAAAACACTACTATTACTCCTACTACTAATAATAATACTGTAAAAATAATAATAATGATAAAAACACTACTACCAATAATAATAATAATAATAATAATAATAATAATAATTGAAACCTGAATAAAAATCTATATTTCATTTCAGAAATCACTTGCAGGCTCTTCCCTGTATCTGCATGTTCGTCGTGCACGCCTGCATGGTATCCCAGGTTCATGAGAGAAAAATAATGGAATAGCCGACAGCGTTATTATGAAAACATAATGGAAATTCAGTGATATCCCCATTAACAACTTCTTCAATGTTTAGAGACGAAATTTTCAAAAAAAAACAAAAAACGAATTACACACCTCTCCCTTGCCTTCCCTGAGTGTTATTTGTGTGTGTGCATGCGTTCGTGCATGTGTGTGTGTTTATGTTTGTGTGTGTGTGTGTGTGTGTGTGTGTGTGTGCGCGTGCGCAGGAATTAAATTAGCTGGCTTTACACTGCAGGCGACTACAACTGTGGGCTACCGAGAATAATACGATCTGGTCACGGCTCAGAGCTCTGAGCTACTTGCTCTGTCTTTATGAGGGATATCTGGGTAGGAATTACACATCCCATAATTAAACGAGTGAATTGAACAATTTCCAATTTGACAAGAAAACATTAAATGGGCGATAATGACGTCTGTGTGAAATATTCAATGCGGTATTTGATTCAAATGTTATTTAAACGTGTTGAAGTCATGAGAGCCATACCAGCATGAGCTGATTATTTGCGATGAACAAAAGGAATCATATGCGATTGTAAAAATATTGCCGAAGGGTCCTCGTCCCTAAAGCAGCTACTTGAGATGATATTTTCCTCGTGGCAAAGGAACGGTCTAAATGCTGCAAAGACCCTGAGAGGCTCCATGATTACGTCACGTTGAGGTGGTTTTTAAACCCGGGCTCAGAAGTCTGCTCTCTGGATTCCTCAATTCCCAATCTACTGGCGACCCCGATTGAATGAGAATATTGTGAAATACCGATCCCAATCTGCTGTATCCAGCCCATATCTGCATGACCGCCAGGATACGAGTTTGTTCATACAGAAGTGCATGTTTGCTGTGACATTTTTGGTTTATAGGCTTATTGCCGACACTGTTTATTCTCAGGTTGGACAGTTTGGCGGAAGAGTGAGAGAGGCCAGATTGAGATGGTTTGGACACGTGTGTAGCAGAGATGAGAGTTACGTTGGGAGAAGGATGCTGAGGATGGAGCTGCCAGGCAAGAGGAATGGAGGAAGGCCAAAGAGAAGGTTTATGGATGTGGTGAGGGAGGACATGCAGGCGGGTGGTGTAAGGGAGGAAGATGCGCAGAACAGAAGGTATTGGGGGCGGATGATCCGCTGTGGCGACCCCTAACGGGAGCAGCCCGAGGAAGAACAAGATTGTATAGGACTGTATATATTATTTTTGACCTTTTTCTTTGTTTTGTTTTTTTCCATTGTATCTTTTTTTTTTTTCTGTTATTTTCTAGGTTGTTTATCATTAGGTTTAACTGTTTTTTGTATTTTTTTTGTATTGCTTTATTATTATTGTCCGTCCATCCGTCTGTCCATCTGTCTGTCTGTCAGTTTGTCTATCAATCAATATCAATGGCTATTGTGATTCATTTCAAATTGTAGTTATTAGGAGAATGATGTCACCATCTACATCACATACAAACATGAATAAACGATATTATAATGGTCAACACCTGGTTATCCTCTCTTCCCATCTCTCTTCACACCAATTTGAGCCTTGAGGAGGAAAACGCCGCCAAAATAAAACATGCCGCGCCGCGAGCATTTAAAACAGAGCATGTTTCCTCACCAAGCGCCGCCTCGCGTGGGCTTCGTGCTCAACCTTCAGATTAGGGTCACCTTATTTCCCAAACTATTTTTAAAGTGTCTCGTTTGGGTAATTGTGATTTACTGTCAGGCGCCATTAGAGTCAAACGACGCGGCAAGGCCGGAATGGCGCAGGGAGAAAATAACCCAGAGCGAAGCCGCACACGTCCGGGCAAAGCGCTCTGACAAGCCTCAGCCGCTGCTCATTTCACGTCCTTCACTTTGGGATATCGCGCTCACATTCTGTCATCCTCATTAATCTGTCACCAAACACCCCCCCCCCCCCCCCCCCCCAAAAAAAGGAGAAAAAAACTGACGTAAAGGCGGCGGCCGCGCCACAGACGGCATTAAGGAAAAGGGAAAGTTTTGAGAACCAGCGTCGCTTTGAAAGGAACCAAATTGAATCAAACTTGATGTGACGTTTTCTTTTCATCCCTTTTAAAACGGATTCACTTGAGTGTGTGTTTTTTTTTTAGTTTTCTTTTATTATATATATATTTTTATATATATATATATTTTTTTTTTGGTCGATGACGCGGACAGCGCTGTTCTTTGACATACTTAAACATCTCCATCTGCAAGTGGAACAGGCGGTTCTTTAAACCTCGCTGTCTGGCTGTGTTCCCGCCGCTCGCGTTAACCTTGTGAAAACGGAGCTCTCGTCGCTCACAACAGCGTGGGATCGGACGAGGTAAAACAAAAAAAATAAAAATAAAAAAATGTGTTTCAGGTGAAACCGCTGCGGGGACGCCGCTTCCGTCTCCCCGCACGAGAAGGCGGATCCTTCCTTCCTCCCAGTAGAAAACGCACTTATATCTGTGTCAGCTGAGTAATTACTTAACCTGCCTACATCTGGAATTGGCTTTTCATTTAGGTTTTTTTAGAGCCGGCGCTTTTATACGGAGTGACAATATTTTGTCCGGGCGAACCACGTGAATTACTTTACGCTGATCCATTTCCACAAGGTCAGTGAGCAAAGCCCATCAGCCAGCGCAACATATGGCTCACACACACACACACACACACGCACGCACGCTCGCTCGCACGCACGCACGCACACACAAGAAGATACTTGTCACTTTCATCTAGAAACAATTATATCAGGCTCGCAGATGGTCACAACTGATTAGACTCACATACCTGGAAATTAACCTTTTCTTTGCCACTATTTTATCTCTACGACGCGCCATTATTATAATATTATAATATAACCGTTCACAGGCTTCCCGTTTTTTTTTTTTTGTTTTTTTTTTTTTTCTTTAATCACACCCCTCGTGCACCCGCTCCTCTCTGACATAACTCGACGCGAGTGGAGGCAACAGACAGGCCAATTCTGCCATTGTTTGCTCGGCGTGATGAAGTTATTATTCCTTTGTGGGGTCCAAATGGCATGAAAGGCCCGGTGCTCTCAGCATGAATCATTTAGATGAAAGCCCTGTGAAGGAGGGGAGGAGGTGGAGGGGGTGGTGTGGTTTGGGGGGGGGGGGGGGGGCACCTGATGTCAAGTTTAATTAGAATCCAGTTTGGGTTTGTGCTGCCTCGACTTTGAAATCGCGTCCTGCCGGGCCGGCGGAGACAGTTTCTGTGTTGGAGGATGTGATGGGACTCAACACAGTGATATTCAAAGCGGAAGATTCCACAAGTACATATCAATCACTCTCACCTTCCCATTTGTCTAAGTGTTTGTATTTTTGTTTGTGTGTGTGTGTGTGTGTGTGTGTGTGTGTGTGTGTGTGTGTGTGTGTGTGTGTGCATGTCCTCATATCTTTTCACATGGCAAGGACTTTCCAGGGAGGGTGAGGCCTCAGAAAGGTCCCGATTTGTGTGTGTGTGTGTGTGTGTGTGAGGACGTCCCCTTCGCCAGGAATCATCTTACACACACACACACACACACAAAAAAAACCTTTGCCGCCTCCCGACGCTGCGCGGACGGCGGGAAAATCACGAAAAAGTGCATTGCAATAAAACGGCGGGACGCCGTCGGAGCTTCCTTGAATGAGCCGCGTCTCCGCTAGAGAGCCGTGGGAGCCCGGTGCATCATGGAAGGCGTCGGGCCACATCAGCGTCACTCCCGTCCCCCTCCTTCACCATTGTGCAGCGTGATGTGAGACATCAGAGGCTGCGGGAGCCGCCCAGAGAGCCGCTTGCAAGGCTGACAGGATGGGCTAGCGAGGCGGACGCGCCTCTCCCGCCGTCGTCGCCATCTTGTGCACATTGTCGGCATTCAGCGATCCCAATGCCGAAACGGGGAAACACCGTTTTAAACCCGTGTTTAGGTCGTAGCAGCCGGCAGCAAATGAAGTGAGTCTATACAGTATCATTTAGTTGTACGATTTTACCACGATGGTAAACGACAATGTATGGTACAGTATAAGCCGCAATTATTATGTGCAGACTAGAAAGCTTTTACAGTCTACGGTACAGTGGAAACATTCGGCTCTTGTGGTATTTGACCGCCGAGCGTTTTCGGATTTTGATTAATTATACCGATAGAGTTCCGATAAAGTAAGGTTTTATTTGTCGATGATTTGACAAGATATTATATTTTATACTGTTTTTTTACCAGAGGTTGAAAATTCCAGGTTCAGAAAGGGGGGAGTCCTCCCACGTTTTTGCTTGATTTCGCTCATCGCTTCAGCCCTCTGGGTTGGACCTCAACCACATTGACCCAAAATTGACCCAAAATCCTGGAGGGAAAACCTTCTGAACCCTGGATGTTCCACCTCTGTTCTGCGTACGTCCTTCACGCCTTGAGAGAGGCCCCCGAAATGTGTCTTTATGCCTTCTCCATAAAGACTTGCATATAAAACACACTGCCTGGACCTGGATATGTTTCCTCCTTTCTTCTACTCCAGCATTTCCCAGCAAGATTTCTCTTCAAATCGAGTCCCCACGCCACCTTGACTTTGCGTTCAACCGGACAGCGTGATGTAATTCGGTATCAGCTCAGTCTGCAGGAGAAGACATGGAAAGGAGCTACAACTGTGGGCTGTGGATTGATTTTTAAATCCTGTCCTGGCCGTTGCCTCACAAATAGTATTGATTGGAAATACCGCATCTGACTTCATAATGGCCAGATAAAACCTGACGTGACAGCAATTTTAAAGGACACCTCCAGTATTTTTATATATTTTGTTTTTGCAATTTAAGCATATGGCACTCCCCGCGGCAGTGTATTGATTCCACTGTCACTGCCACAAATGCTGCTGGGCAAAGACGTATAGCTTGCTCTGGACGTAGAAAGGAACTGTTTTTGATGCTCGCTGATAGCCTATCGTTGGTGAGAATCAGCTTGATTCATTTCCACGGCGATTCTTTGCTTGACCTTCTGTTTCGGACAAAATCGAGTGGGGAAAGTAGGACATGAAATTGACTAGAAGTGGCCTATAATGAAATGTGATTAAAGGTCATTATACCCCTGCCCCCGCCACGCCCCCCCCCCTAAAAATGGAGAAACATTTAAGATTAGATTTGCACTCGGGCTTGTTGCCACAAAATAGACTGTTAGATGTAGTGCTTTGTTGGCCATTTAACCAGTTCATACATGAGGAAAGAGAACTAGTGACGGAAACCGAGTCCAGTCCAAAATATTCATTTAATTACAGGAACAATGTATGTGATGAGATTTACATACCAAATGAACAAGTCAGTATACACAGTATTGTTTAAAGAATCAACGCAAATAAGGCATTTCAAGGAATAAAACCGAACCTACTGGCATCACACTTTCATTTTTGGTGACTGTTTTTTGGGTCGCCGACACGTTACCGAGAAACTGATCTGCTGGCGCGTTCGCCTTTAAGAGGGGAACGCGCGCACACGAATACCATACAAACAAAATGGAAAGCATGTACAGTATCAACACACGTGCGTCGCGTCGACGGAAAGCGCCTCCCTCCAGCAGTGGGAGCGCTTCCTCCGCGGATCGCCACGTGCCGCACCGATCTTCGCGCCGACCGAACTTCGGCCGCTCGTTGCCTAACACCATTAAAGGACGGGGGATGGGGACTCGACACTCCATATCCGGGGGACGCGGATGATTGGTATTTCACCACCACCATCAACAAACCTCCTATACACGTTGAAAGGACGGACAGTTTATGTACAATATTTTTTCCTCTTGCACGCGATATCTGAAGAAACCTGAGGGCTGCGGGGCAAGCTCATCGCGGTCCCTCAGCGTCTTTCTCTCCAGGTAAAAAGAGTCTTTTGTCTGCCGGCGTCAGGGGGAGCGGCGTCGCGTCCGATCCGCGCCTAAATCCCGACGCGCCGACAATCATTTTTTTCCTCTCGAAAGTACAAAAAAAAAAAATAGATGAAAAGAAAACGATGACAAACAAATTCATCGCGCAAGGTTTGCGATGATGGTGTTCCCGGCAGGCAGCTCGGAGTTTCTGTGTTCCCAACAGCCTTGAGCGGAGCGGTTCGCTGTCACACTAATCTGCGGCGGCGGTGGCAGCGGCGGCGGCGGCAGCGGCGGCGGCAGCGGCGGCGGCAGCGGCGGCGGCAGCGGCGGCGGTGCACTTCCAAAAGATGCTCCAAGAGACTAATGTTTTTTTGACGTAAATTGGTCCTGGGACTGTGCTGAAACGTGAAGCAAGAGAGAGAGATTCTTAGAAGTCGCAAGGATGGATTGATCAGATTTGATATATTGATAAATCCCGTGAGCGTGTGTGTACATTAGCAAGGAAATCGATAAATGTACGTCCTTGAGAGGCCTCTGTCAACAGTGTCAAGGCTCTGTTAATTTGCGTTTCTGGATTTGGTCCTAAAGTGTCTTGCAGGGTTTTATCCCCAAATCTACTCTTTCACACCTGATTCTATTAAGATAAGACAAGATAAGACAAGGACAAGACAAGGACAAGACAAGGATAAGATAAGATAAGATAAGATAAGATAGTAGATAGTGCGTGTGAATAAAGTGTGTATGGAGATACAGTACGGTATACAACAGTGCAACACAGCAATACAGTAACACCAAACAGATCAGCAATACAGCGCAGTATGCAGTAACCCGGATAGTACTGTATTTATACCCATGGGGAATTTCAGGTGTTGCAGAAGCTCAGTAGGGAACATGGAGTACACAGTAAAATGATAAGCACTAAATTCACTATATATACATAAAAAAAGTAATAAACAGCTCAGCAAGTAAGATAAAATAAGTAATAACCAATAGAATAATTGAATGACCACCAATATAGAGCGTAGTCTCGGTGAAATGCAAAATAGGATATAAACTATGAGGTGAGCAATGTGCAAGGCGGCATAAGGAAGCATGTAATAAAGTGACGGCAGCGTGCCTATCAAAAATTGATATAACTGTTATGATTGTTATTAAGAGGCTGTTATCAACTGAAGGAGGTGCTGAATCGGAGGCTGACCTGCGGAGAGACTCTCGGGCCGGATCCCACCCCCCTTCCCCTCCGAAGACGTTAATAGGTTGACGTCGTGTACGGCTGCGTGTTCTGCGGAGAGTAAAGTAGGTTGAGAAGAAACAGGGAGGGTTGATGTTAAACAAGTTGACCGGCGGCGGCGCGGCCGCTGCTTGGGCCAGGCCGTTCCCGGGCCCGGGCGGAGGCTCTCTTACCCTCGTGGTCTTGATCTTGTTCCCGGCATAACACATCCAGCCGGAGTTGTCAGGAAGCGTCTTGCATTCCTCCCCCTCCAGGCAAGGCTCCATCTCACACCACCACTTCCCAATTACTATGGACGCTACGGGCAACACAGGCAGGGGAAAGGGTGAACCCGGCATCCCGCCGTCTCAACGGGGAGAAAGAAAAAGTCAACTTGCAAAAAAAAGCCTGCGAGCCGCGGGAGGGTTTATCCATTGTTGGCGGGTACGTTAGGTGTGGTTATGGATACTCTCCATTAAGAAACGGCCAATAAAAAAATTGGAATGTGGTAACTTTGTTGAGATGGGGATACGTTTTACCCGCACGTGGAAACGGAAACTTTTGATTGAGTGGATTGGTACGGCGGCAGACACGGTGATTACTTGACTTTAATGGAGGCCATGGCTCTGCCATTAGAGTAGAAAATTGCCTTAAATATGGGGTAAGTATGATGTAAATGGGTTATAATGCGGGGCAGGGGGAACATGTCAGGACTGGAACAGAGCAGTCTGAAAATCCTTCACTCAGCTCATAGATTGTGGCAATATTTGCAAAGTGATTTCAGATTACTGCCACGCAGGTGAGAGTTTTTTCCTAAAGCCGAATATACATTTTAATGGGGTGCGTTCAAAAGCGCTCGATCCGTTCCTTCCGCCGAAACGGAATCCATTGTTGCACGCATTTGTCACAATGTATCTGTAAGACCATTATACAATGTCCATTAAGAGATTGTGTAATCAATAACCTTTTTCCCCTTACTCGCTTTCTCTTCTGTTTTATTTTTTTATTTCATCTCTTTTTTTTTTTTTTCATTTTTTCTGCTTCTCCCCTGAGATGTGTTACTCACATCAATTGTTTGTCTGCGTTCTGCCGTTTGCCGCGTACTGAAAACTAACTTGGGCGTGCACCTTTTTTCGGTGCCTGCCGGCCACAGAATTTGAATGCGAGGCTATCCCAGATAATGTTAATCTTATCTGAGCGGAGCGCATTGTTGGCTTTGGCTTTGCAAGAGGGGATTTCATAGAACTTATTCACGCACCTCAAGTTGACGTAGTCCAACATCAACTTTCTTTTTTTTTTTTTTGCTGTGGATTAGAGATTGCAGAATTGAACAGAACACCCACATAAGAATTGGACGCTTGTTTTTTTTTTTCTTCTCTCCATTCTTCACGTCAGTGGCGGGGAGTCATTATAGTTGATGCAGTGCATATTGGCTCGGGGACACCAGGACTCACTGTTTATTCTGCTGGAGGTGTCCTAGGTCTAATTCCACAAAACATCTGTGAAAGACGGCGCCGACTTGATAACCTCAGTGAAGAAACTCACGCCGCCACTCGCGGCCGTCTTGAGATTGGGTTTATGGAGATTTACGATGGCAGCGCCTGAGGCAGCGTGCGGAGTTGTTTGGCTAAACCGAGCTTCTGTGCGTGGCCCCCCTAATTATTAGCACGAGGGATTTAACATCGGATCAGGTGCATTACTTTATTGTATGCTCACGACACAGCAACGTGCGCTATGCAAAGGTAAGTACCGTACATTTTTCATACTACTCACCATCCACACATGAAGGTCTGTTTCTTGTGGTCCCTGCCACCTTGCCCGGCAGACAGGAGCACTTGACCGTCTGCGATCGCTCCTCGATGCGATTCTTATTACAGCATCTGTGAGCGGCGATGACTTCACATGTGCCGCCTTCTAAAACAGGGGGAAAAAAAAAGACAATACCTCATATTATTACTCGGCTCTGTGGATTATGATTGGTCAATAGCTTCAATCCGTG
Source organism: Zeus faber (assembly GCF_960531495.2). Taxonomy (NCBI): domain Eukaryota; kingdom Metazoa; phylum Chordata; class Actinopteri; order Zeiformes; family Zeidae; genus Zeus; species Zeus faber. Next base: position 18,740,248 of record NC_137194.1, on the reverse strand, counting down.
GCCAGTTATTTCTGAATAATGTAATGTTATTGCAATTTTAGTCGTATGTAAGGAGAAGGTTTTTTTGTAGGGCATAAAGTGTGCTATGTTGTTGGGGACTATTTTCCTAGGCAGAAGCTCATAAACTACGAGAGATTCAAGATTCAAGATTTTTACTTGTCACACGTATACAGGTAGGCAGTGAAACGCGAGTGGCAGTGCCTGCAGAGATTGTGCACATCTCTACTGCATACTACAGTAGTTATAAAATCATTTCAAATCAATAGTCTGTCTGTATTCATTTATATAGTTACTAGCCGTGTAATAAGCAGGGTATGGTGCAGCCAGACGGCCATTATTGCAAAATAACCCCCTTCAGATTGATTACATTACATTAGATTTGATTAGATTCAACTAATTGTCATTGCACAGAGTAAAAGTACTGAGGCAACAATATCTGATCACCATGTCAGGAGTTATTTCCAGCCGGCTGCGCGTTATCCCTTACTTAATTCACCTCATTTATGAAGCCTGTTTTTTTTCATTTGTTTTTGTTTTTTTTCTCGTGACGAATCACAATTTTTTTGACACAGAAAACCTCACATCACAACAATTTCCCACGAACAAGAGGCACGGCTCCCGTGCTTGACACGCCGTTGTTAGCCGGGGGCTCCCGGAGGGCTGTCGGATGTAAAGATATGATGGAGAGTTGTAAGGGAGCGTGCAGGGAGAGAAGACGGCTTCTATTAGCAGCAGGAGAGGCCTGTTGGAGAGCTATCGTGACTTCCAATACCGGTGCCCACCGCGCAATTATCACCCAAACTACGGACGCTGCCGCCGAGGGAAGAGAGGAGCGGAGTAAAACCCCATTAGGCGCTCGACCCCTCCGACCCCCGGCTCAACCACTGGTTTTCTCCCTCCTACTGCGCCCGGACTCTCCCCGGACCAAAGGACCCGGAATTATACCCATCTACATAAGTCAAGGTCGAGGGTGTCGTTCACCAACTCGATAAGTGAGCAGAAAATAGGGAGAGGTGGGAAAAATGCGGTGCCGAGGCAACGACCATGAGCGATTTGAGTGATCCTGTTTGACAATGAGTTGTGGATTTGCAAAACATCCACAGAGTCCTTGAAAAATTGCCAATAAACAATACAGCCCGCTGAGCTGAGTTTTTGTTTTTAATTAGATCCTGAATTAGATGAATTCTAGCAAAATCCACAATAATATGATTTCCATTTTTCTTTGTGGCAATCATATTACAGGTCAAGTAATTATAGTGAGAAATTAGGGCTGAATTGAAGGATGAAGTAATTTATCAGATTGGTCAATGGATAACAAAAATAAGCATCATAATAATAGTATTTATTATTCTTGCTATTTTGTCAGCCAGTATGATGTCGCATTTACCTCGATCGGACTGATTTTGAGACGTCCGAAGCCTGGTTTTCGGGAGTCAAAGTAAAGCTGCAAAGGATCTTTCTTCGGGAAAGAGGGGGGAGCTTGTCAGTTCCGAGACATAATTGAGCCATCCTTCGAGCCCCTGTGGGGATTAGCGATGACCCGCCCCCCTCTAGACCCTCTGGATGAAAGTGCCTCTCCTCTCCACTTTATTTGATCAGAAAAACTGATCACAGATACCTTGTTGTTGTTTTTTTGTTTTTGTTTGTTTGTTTTTTACCAAGGCATCCTCTATCAAACGCTAAGCCTCCTCCTGGGAACTCAACATTGCCTCTCCACTCGGAGATTTGTGATCCAACTAATTAAGGTTCCAATTGTGTCTCTTACCTCTAATGTAGATACGGTCCAGAGATGCTCCGGCAACAATGCTGAGCCGGTGCCAAACTGGAGGTGGCCCGAGGTGTTTATCTTCGGGTATACGCTGCTTTTTACGTTAACACAACTTTAATTGTGCGAGTTGTGTTCAAGGGGAGGAAACGTATGAAGCGGCCGGGACTTGTTGGCCGCCACTTCTCGCCGAGTCCGTAAAGTTTCCCGGTGCCGTCGTGACTCCCGGCTGTGTGTTCCAGAAAACATCAACAGCCTTTGGTTTAACTGGAAATATCCAGATCCCGTAGCCCGTCCGGGAAAGCGCTGCCTGCCGTCTGAAGCGCTCAACAAAAGGGCATGTCGGCGCAACGTTAATCATGATGTACCAGTGGAAGCAGTGGGGCATCATTTGGAAACAACAGCCCAAAGGGGTTTGTTCTCCTTAATGCGTCTCCTTAATTGCATAAGACAGCCCCAGATTTTTCTCTTTGATCTATTAAAAACACACTACTCCACAGAATTAACTCTCATTGCTGGTTTCCGGCAAACTGAACAACGAAACGCACCGTACTCTATATTTGGAAATGATCACCTCCGAAGAATACATTAAAATCAAATAAAAATGCAAATCGGCTCTGTATTTCCAGCTGGCAGGTGCACTGGATACCTTTAAACACAAGTAAGTAATGCAATACTGACGGGCGTTTTTCAAGTTCACCCGTGGTTTTTCCGAGCCCGCCAGTGTAATGCGCCGCGTGCTCCGAGAACCCACCTTTGCCGGATAAATATTTCAGTGGGAGACGAAGAATAGCATGGCTTGAGATGAATACTCTCATCAGGTGAAGACTGGAGCCATGCAAGGGTATAATTGTTTTCTCTATTTCCATTTTCCTCCATTATCAATGACTGTGAACAAAGCCAGTCAGCCAAATGACAAACTGTGTCAGAAAATGTGTGTGTGTGTGTGTGTGTGTGTGTGTGTGTGTGTGTGTGTGTGTTTGTTTGTGTGTGTGTGTGTGCGTGCGTGCGAGTGCACTTATGTTTGTCGCTTCACAACAGAGAAAGGAAATTAGATGGAAAGAAAAGTTATAATTTATATATATATATAAATAATGTGTGTGCGTGTGTGTGTGTGTGTGTGTGTGTGTGTGTGTGTGTGTGTGTGTGTGTTACCAGCGTCTTTGTGATTGATGGGAAGCATGGGTCGCGCAGATTGTTATTCGGGGGGGTTGGAGGTGAGGCGGAGGCCGGAGCGGCTTTGTGATTTTGTTGCCGCGATGCTCCGCCCGCCCGCAGCTTCATTAACTCAAGCTGTCAGGATCGGAGGTGACCGCCTCCCGCGGCCCTCCCGACGCAGCTCGAATTTTGGCTGCAGAAGAACTTAAGGATCTCGTTATAAGACTTTGGTATACACCATCGTAACTTGAGATAGCGCCTTGGAAATGTGAGAAGAACCGTGCTCACTGACACTAATTTCCTATTTAATTTTTTTTATTTCTATTTGCTATTTTATTTTCCTTATTATTAGTAATATTATTTAACATTATTATTATTATTATTATTATTATTATTATCATTCTTAATTTTTGTTTTATTCAAATTTTTTATGATAATTGTCTGGAGGGAAACCCACTCATCCTCACCGTGACCAATTCCTTGTATATGAAAATGTACTTGGCCGAATAACCTGAGTGTGATTTGATCACGGAGCGAGCCACTATCTTAAGTTTGCAGATTCCAAACCCTATCAGCGCCTCCATTGTAACACAACAATCTTTTACAAATCTCTACACCTGGCGCGGGCAGCCTATCAGCTGGAGAGCGAGAATACAGATGAGGAATCCGGCGTCCCCGGCGCCGTGACTCACTCCCAGAGGCTGCTGCCGCATCGGAATCAGATAGGGATCCCGAATGAGGTGCGGGTCCGTCGAATCATGCGTGACGGAGAAACAGAACGCGGTTTGAAGGGCGGCGTGTGTCTGGAGGTTCTGCCCGCACTAATGGATGTGAACATGTGAGGTTGAACATGTGGGTCCATCTGGGAGCGAGGGGCTGTTTTTTTTTCTTGTTTTTTTTTCTTCTTCTTCTCTCCCCTTTCCCCCCCACGAGTGATGAAACAGCCATTGCGCCAAGGAAAAATGGTCAGCGCGTCTCAATGGAAATGTCACCGTGCAATAAGTATGCAATGATGGCACGCCGCACACTGTAATGAACACGGACTGGGAAGGTGCCTCTGGAGGGGGTTCTGAAAACCTCCTTCTTCACTATCTGTTCTGAGCATTTGGCGGGAGTACACGGGTGAGTCGAAGTGGCGACGCCAACGCAGACATTTAAAATAAGCGTTCTTTAAAATGTGGAGGACTGTGCCAACTCGCCCGTAAATTTATTTACGGTAAATTGGGTCGATCTCGCTCTGAATCTTGGCACGATGGGGGTGGAAAAAAAGGCCGTGAAGGAATGAAGGGAAGGAAGGAATGAATGGAGGAGTAACGCTTAAAGTATTCCGTGTTGTTGTATTTCCAAACGCTATCTAAATTGAAGGTCTAGTGGACTCAATTCAACCCTTAACCTGGCTCTCTCCCGGGGCTTTGGATGAACATGATTGGCAGCTACTGGCACAGTCACACACCTTTTGCTCTGCACACGCATGCACGCACACACACACACAGAAGCTGTACTACAATGCTGTGTTACTATACACCAGACACCAGGACACCAGAATAACTCCACACTGGCTTATGTAGTCAATATTAGATGTGGTTGTTTAGTGTGTGTGTGTGTGTGTGTGTGTGTGTGTGTGTGTGTGCGTGTGTGCCCTAAAAGGCCCCTGTCGGGCTCGAGCGCCATAGCGATTGATTCGGAGGAGGGAAACAGCGGGTTCCCGATCTGACAGAGTTCTGGAAAGCTGCGGCGGCAGCGTGTTCCGAAGCAGCACGCCTGTCACCTTTAAATGGGAAATGTGTCCAAGGTGACCCGTAATAGGCCGGGCTCTCTCTGTGTTGTACTCCCTGCAGACTCCCGGTGCCAGCAGGCGGCAGCAGCCCTGCCACCGGTGGGTAATGGAGACAACCAGATTAGAGAGTGTCAAATTAATGCGGACGGGAGACAGCGAGAGGGTACAAAACATGCGCCCAAATGGTTGAAAAAATGAGCGACTGCTCCGCTTCCTTCTGCGGAAACAGTTGGGAGTCAACTCCGCGCCGGGCGGAAAAGTGACGGCGGCGACCTGGCGGATTTCGACTTCAATCGCAGAGGTGGAGGTTGAGGCGTGGGGGTGGAGTTTCCGATCCAAAATGAGAAAGTAAGCCAGCGCCGTGACGGAGAAAAATAGGAGTTTTAACATGAATTCTCTTGGGCTATTGTTGAAGAAAGAGTTTTCAAACTGGCGGCCCACGGGCCTAATGTGGCCCTCACGATACCATCGGAAAAGTTTGAAGGTTACCAATGAACTGAAGTGACGTGAATTTCAGAAATACCTTAAGAATAAAATACTCACGACCGACCACCATATGAGCACACGGAAGCAGTGTGCATTTAAGAATATGAAACCTATCTAAAAATGATTTCGTTCATTTTAAGCTTGATTTCGTGAATTGTGAAAGATCATTACGAGAACATGAACCAGGTGTTGCATTTTTCTTTTTTTTCTGTGGTTTAACAGGTGTTGAATTGAATTTGTCAGAAATATTGTCGTCGTCGTTCCGTAATACCGCGATAAGATATGAGTCGGGTTTAACTGTGTCTCCTTGTTTTCCCACACGTGCGAATCCCTCCCTGTCCCCGTTCACATTGATACTCAAACTGACTTCCACTGTGGCAGGAAAATAAATATCCCTCCCCGCACTCTGAACAAATCAGTGGGTGTGACAAAGGGAAAAAGAAAAAGGAGGAAAAAAAAAAATTCATGAGAAATGTCTTCCAACTTTGACAACGTCTGTAATGCGAGGCGGCCATTACATTGTCCCTGTGCAGCCGTCCGCTAAAGATTGGCATTACTTTATTGAAATGCAAAATGACGACTCAGAGCAGTGAGTTAGTGTTGTTTTAAGATGCATGAAAGCAGCATGGGAGGGAGCGGGCCGAGGGAGGAGTGAAATGGGTTTTCCATTTGCATGTGAGCCTCAAAGCTCGTCAGTTGTCACGCGCAGAAAAGGCCCAGGACACAGAGGCTGGTTCTGATCAAGGGCATGAAATGATATTCTGCCTCGCCAGGAGTGGGGGCCCTTACATGAAAATTGCCCATGGTTATTTGGTTTTCATGGTTGAGATATGCGCTTTGTTGAGCATGACAGCCAAAGCTCTGTACATCATGAAGCTGCTTTCACCTCTGTGGGGAAAAAAATAAAAATAAGAAAAGAAAAAAAACGCATTGTATCGTATGAGAATTATATTGCTGCGGGACACCTCGCATTACCTGTGGGTTCGAGTTTTAAAATGACAAAGGAAAGAACTAAAAATCATCTGCTTTAAAAAAAAAAAAAAAACCTTTTAAATTTTTTAACGCGTTGGCATTCACTTTTTAAATGTCAGGCTCCCTGCTCGCGTCCGTCTCTCCGGCCCTCTAGCTAATTGACAAATGTCCAGAAAGGCTATTTCGTGTTCGCCGATGCCCCGGCCTGAGGAAAGCATTGCTACACTCAGCCCCGGGAAAAGGACAAGACACGGGGCCACGGTCCCTCGGAGCCGAGAGGGAACAGCTGCCGAGCAAAACATGGGACACTAATGCACCTGCAACATGTGCACTGTGTTGAAAACACGACGCTAAAATGACTATTCATTCAATTTGACGTGTAACCTCATGAGTCAACGGCACTGATTATGTAAGAATGCTGCCTGGCGATGCTGGACTATACAGTTTGAAGGAGTCTTTGCACGCTGCGGCAGCTATTTCAGTGTCAGAGATTATATACTGTATATATACAATTCAATATACAAGACATATACTGTATATATACAATTCAATACACAAGACACATACTGTATATATACAATTCAATGAGAAGACATATACTGTATATATACAATTCAATATACATGACCTATACTGTATATATACAATTCAATAACAAGACATATACTGTATATATACAATTCAATAAACATTAAATATACTGTATATATACAATTCAAATGCCAAGATCATCCTTCCTGTCCTCAAGACCACAGTGCGTTTGGTAATAGCTGACTTACATTGAGTGTGCATATTTCTCCAAGACCATGACATCATCGTTCAGCAGATGCTTTTGTCCAAAGCGACTTACAATTAATCACACACCGATGGACCCAGCCATCAGGAGCGCTTAGGGCGTCGAGTGTCTTGCTCAAGGACACTACAGTGTGCTATCAGGAATGGGCCGGGGATCAAACCGGCAACCTTCAAATTACAAGACGACCCGCTCTACGCAAATATGTGCCTAGACCACATGCATATTCCAGTCTGCTGGGTCGGATCTTTACTTAACAAATTCCACACAGTGTAATTCCTTGGGGGAGGGGGTTAAAATCGAAGATAATGAACCCCATTATTAATTACCGCATTTATTTCCTATACCAACCTCCCCTGAGGAACCAATTAAGGAGTTGAGATGCTTCATTCAATTTATACGGTCTAGGTAATGGTAATGAATTTCATCATCCTGCCGAGCAAACCCAAATACGCCAGCGGAGCTCGGGAATTATTTCTTTTTTAAATTACATTCAATCAGAAAATTGAAAAGACAGAATTAGGTTCATTTTTTTTTTTTTTTTTTTTTTTTTCTCTCAACATCTTAAACGTAGTGGGTTAGGAATTGCTTGTTCCACGTGCTGACAGGTTTACCCCGGAGGCGGATTTGTACCCACTTCGCCGTGCGTCTCGGAATCCAGCCGCTCAAGTTTTTATCACGTCCGTGCGAAAGCGGCCGAAGTTGGATCTACATTTCGCCAGTAATGCCCTGCAGCCTCACGGGGACATTATTCCATAAATCATTTATGAAGAACAGGGGAAGAGGGAGGGGAGGGTCGATGCCTTCTGACACGCAAGCTGATGCTGTTTCCTGCTCCTTTCGGTTTTGTAGAAGAGCGTCTCCCACGCCCCGATGTGAGGACGACCTGCCCTCTTTCTACCTGTCGTCTCTGCCTGTCGCCGCCGCCGCACAACCCCCCGGCGAGCTGGGGGAAATTTACCGCGTTTAAAAACCGGCCTATCGAACAATGAAGCGTTTTCGGGGTCGCTTTCGAGCCCACCGGGTGGGAGCCGTTGTTTTACCGCGGTGCTGCCGGTTTTCGTCGGTGCGCCGCGTCTCTCTCCAGGAAAAGCATCAGAAAGCCCCCTCAATTATTCACGGAACAGAAGTTCGGGACTTAAGTCGTCGACGAGCGAGGGCGGCGCTCGGCACCCACGCTGTCGAGGTTTGGGATTTGACTCGCGCCGCGAGTGGAAAGGCTTGACCGCCATGCGCCACGCGTCGGACCAAATGGCCGGCCTACGTCTCCGGGTTTGTTAAGGACCCCGGAGCCCAGGAGCTCCTCTTCGTCCCTGCCCTCCGCTCGTCTCGACAAGACGCACCGCTCGGAGCGATGAAACTTTAATACTAATTACGGCTTACATCAACATTAGGAATTCATTATCATCATTCATTTATGCGATCCATAAATTCATTTAAGGACCTTTTCAAGTGTGTAAGTGCAGAAATTAGCCATTCATTCATCAGACGATTTCCCGGTGTTGGTAATGTAATACGTCTGCTGAGTTGAATCCTGCAAAGAAAGATTGATGTGTGTGTGGGTGTGTGTTGATGTCGTATGAATCCGTGGGCGATCTTTTCCCCCCGACCGACCGGCCGCCACGAAAATAACAACATATTATGTGATGGCCCGTGCATAAAATTTGCTGAAACCTAATAATGAGGCCAAATCAGATGCATTCTTCTCATCATTTATGTGTTTCTGGCGTCCGGTAACACGAGGCAGATCCACCACCACCCTGTGCAGGATCCAGGAATAGGTTCCTGCTCCCTGACGATGATTAAATAAACCAATCGGAACGGACATCCATTAGTTAAGTAATTGTCACCAACTTGTGAGGAAAAGCACGCAAGCCTCTTCGACTGTTTAATGGGCAAATTCTCTCACCGTCGTCTTCAGGTCAACGCGGTGAGCGTGTCTATTTATAAAAAAAACCCCAAAAAGCTTCCGTTGTGCCGTCTAGAATTGTGTTTGCCATCCACAACCTGTTCTCTTTCTGTTATATATCACTTATAACAAGCCTATTCCACTGGCTTCAAATGTTAATGTGAATATGAGGGGTAAAATGTGTCCCACATATTAATGCAGACGGGCCCTTTGAATGCATTTTAAGGTTAGCAATGAACTGTAGATACATCCATTTGAGAAACATGCAAAGCTCCCGTAGAGCTTAAAATGCCGAGCACAACACCACTGTGCACCAGCGGTTTGCATTCGAGAACATGAAACCTGAGTGAATATTATCTAGAAGTGTAGGAGTTCTTTTGTTTGTAGATTGCTCAGGTTTTTGAACATTATTTTCCTTTGTATTTTTTTAAGTCTAGCGTCACTCTCAACGATAAAAAAAATTGCCTCGTTGAATTTGTCAAGCCCCCTAAGCCGGGGAACAGGGTGAAAATCGGGCCCCCGGACGGAACGGAGTTGAATGGCGCTGACTTGTCAAAGTACACAACATGAATTTTTAAACACTAAATTGTACTTTACAAAACCAACACAGGATATAGATATGAGGAGGGAGCGTGGTGCCAATATATCCTTAATCCTATTTATCCGAAGCCGCGGGCAGCGTTGCGGTGGCCAGAGGTCACAGTGCGGAGACTAAACGTGTAGGGCGACGTCCCGGCGCGCCAACTTCTCATTGGGATTCCGAGCGGCGTTTCGGGCGTGCAACAGCTGGCACAGTGGTGAGAGAGGGGGAACTGGCTAATTAATTAAGCTGTGGGCCACAAAAATTAATTTTGCACATAAGCGCTGTGACCACAAACCATAGCCCCTCCACAGAACTGGTTGAACAGCTTCAATTAAACATGCTGTTTAAACAAATATCCACGAGCTGAGAAAAGCCCTCTCTGATGAATAATACATAGAGAGGAAAAAGGGGAAGAAATAAATGGGTTAGCCCCGTGGAATCAGTCTAAACCTATTTGTCGTGCTGATCGTAGAGTAATGATTAGGCTGCTGTTTGTCCAGGGTGGCATTTACCTAAAAACAATTATTTTTCCGGCCCTGGTAGCTCAGGGAAATGGAATATTATTACCAAAAAAAACGTTTGCCGAGAAATGTCTACTCTACATGGGCGCTTTAATGACCAAGCGAAAGGAGATGGTCATTGATGGTGATGAAGTTTGACATGTTTTAAGTGAGCGGGTGTGCTCACTGAGGTCCCAGGTCCCCGCTGTCAAAAACCTGGTGGTTCTTGGCGGTGGGGGATCCACGTGTGGGGATATTGGACGGAAAGAGGGTTCCGCCGAGCTCCAAATGTGGCGGCGGGGTCCCCCGGGGGGGGCGCAGCCGCACGCCGCTTCCCATCGTCGCGCTACAAGGAAGCGGGGAGGAGACGAGCCGGCGCGGGGCGGGAGAGGACGAGGGGAGGAGCGGAGAGAAATGTATGTCAAAATAATGTGCCTCCAGGACGCTTTATATAAGGCTATTAAACTGTCAGCGTCTAAAACCCTGCGCAGAGGGATACAACCTTTGTTTGTGACAGCCGAAAATCCATTTCTCATGTTTGTTTCATTGTGCGCGGCCGGCGAGTGGTATCCTTTGTTCGAGAGCATGGTGGGGAAATTTCCCTGATCCTCTGTTTTCCACTAGGGCTCGTGTGAAAGGGATACGTGCGCGTTTCAAAATGGGATTTTTTTTTCCGCCCCGGAAAAAGCAAACGGGGAACGGCCCCGCCGCCGCTACCAGACGGAGACGCACGGTTCTCGTGCCGAACGTGGCATCGTCAGCGATGTTTTCAGGCACAGATGTCTGAGGCCGGGTGGCGATAACACCAGGCGATCGAGATAGCCGTCGTGGCAGGTGACGGAGAAAGAAATGGAAACTGAAGAGAGGGAATGCAGAGGAGACGGAAGATGAACTTATTAGTTGATATCGCTGCTCATTTATGCAAAACTACCCGTTCGCACTATCATTAGCGGCTCCACATTCACATCAGCGAGATCTGCCTGCATAATTTCCCAGAAATGATGAACTTTCAGTCGTATCATATCTCTACCCTGCCAGGAGGACTGTGGGCAAGAGCAGTTTCCGGGCACGGCGGCCCCCTCCACCCAGTCCTCCACCTGCTACCATCTCACTTTCCTAACTCCTCACTAACACCTCCTCTTGATTCACAGCATCACCAATTGGACTCGTTCCCCCAACCCCCCCCCCCCCCCCTTTTTTTTTCCTGGAAATAGACGGCTGCCAGGTTTTCATTCACATTCAAAACACCTTTATCCGTCTAACAAAGGAGCATACATTACAGCTCCTGCCATACGGCGTTCGAGATAGGATTCCTCCTCCCGCTTAGCTCCTGAGTTAAAAAAAAAAAAAAAAGTGGCCAAGATTTTTTTATTTTTTATATTTTTACTTTAATAGGGGGAAAAGCTTGTTTTACCAAATATTGACGAAAGACAAAAAGTCTCTGTCATCTGAAACGACGTCACAAAGTGAAATACGTAAAATGTCATAGCCGGGAAAGGAGTTCATTCGAAGGTAAACCGGCGGTCACGTTCGCCGGGTGTGGCGACGCACGACTCGACGGGGGAAAAAAAAAATAATCAAAAAATCTCTGCCCGGCGCATTATAGATACACGACCAGCACAATCTGATCTCTTTTGTGCACCGTTCACGCTCCTTGCACCAAATAAATACTGCACCTTATGAATCATACGACTGTGCCTGTACCCGAGGAGCAGAGAACAGCCCTGAGCGTGTTGGGCAGAGTGGCAGGCAGCAATCTGAGAGTACAGCTGCAGGGGGGCAAAGCAGACCACCTTGTCCAAAGCACTAGCGTGCGTCGGGGGGTCATCCTGCTAATGGACTTTTGCACGTGTTGGGAATCGGGAGTTTCTTTTTTTTCATCTGTTTGTGGCCGTCCTCTGTCTTTCTGCGCTTCCCTTTCGTAACAAATGGGATCGGAACGGCAACGTTCGTTTTTTGACAGGGGCCGGTCGATCCCGCCATTTGCTTTGACGGAATCGTTCGGCGCCACGAGTGATTGGCTTCCCATTGATAAAAGAATATCTCCGTGCGGACCTTAGTCCGTATTGGCAAGGATACAACGGATCTCCTGCCCTTTGTAATCTCAATTTCCTCAAGCAATACCAGTCTCCGTGAACTTGTGGCATTTCGCCGGCTTTAATGATTGGCCCAGTGGTCTACAACCGCCGGCCTTCCCACCGCCAATTCATGACCCGTCAACCCCAATCCTGCCACCAATCCAACAGGCACGCAACACACACACGGAACAAATGTCCCAGTGTCAAAGTCAATCCAGATAGGCATCCCACCCCCTTCTCATAAAACTGGCATCTCATTTATCCAAGAGTGAGGACAAGGCACGCTACAGCAAATGGAATGACAGGGCATTTACACTGTTAGCGGTGGGGGCTGTTGATGGATCCAAATTGCAAAATCCCGCTTCCCCTTCCGAGAACGATACAATTGCATCTGGATTTGAATCCCTGATTCTATTATTCATTGATATCAGACAATTTTCATCAAAACACGTTCAATCAATGTTTTGCAAAGGGGGTAAGAAATGCAGTGTGAGTTGTGGAAGGAGGAAGTCACGCAGACGTTCAGACTCTCAGAAAATGGGAGTTCTGATGACACCAAGCAAATGTGCCGAAGGGTTCTCCGGCGTTTCCAGCCACAGACAAGACATCCAGGACCAGCTCCAGCTCCCTTTGATCCCCTGACAAGACTCACCTTAGACACTCTCTCTCCTTTCAAATGATAAAATCCTAATTATTCTCCACAGCCGCGATTGCACTTTATCATATCAGCCCCGCGAAGTCTGATTTCTGTTGTACAGTCTGACAAACATCCAAGCCAAAATCTCATTAAAAGACAAGTCTTTGAACGGTGTGTTTATTTACTCGATTATTCTCCCTGCTGCTGAAATATTGCAGCATTTAATCCTGAAAGATTGAAACAAATGTGACACATCTGCATTTGGAACGGGAACGGGAACTTGTAGAGTAATGTCCAACTGAACCTGAAATTCAAACCCATTTATTGTAGAGCTTCTGAGCTTCTCAAATAAAACAAAAATGACGGTTCCATTCTGTACTGTCGCGCTGTCTTCTATCTAGGTCGAGCTGACGGACAAAACGGACATCAAGACCCCCAAAGCAGGACTCACCGATCATGTGGATGGTGGTCCGCCCCGGCCGGGTCCCTGGAGACTGCTGGATGGTGTCGTAGAACGTGGCCTGACAACGCTGGATGGCCGTCACACTGACCCAGAGGCACAGGCAGAGCAGCCAGGACATGACAGGACACATCTGCTGAGGTCCGGAGAGGTGGAGTCAACACTAGTCACAGCATGGTCCCAACTCTGACCCCCGCCACCCCACCCCCCTCCTGCACAAACACACGCACGCACGCACGCACGCACGCACGCACGCACGGACACACACACACACACACACACACACACACACACACACACACACACACACGCACACACAGACAAACATGCACATGCAAGTCTACCTTTCCCTTGGATTGATCCTGGTATGTTATTGGAGGGTAGTGTTTGTAAAACACACACACACGCACGCACGCACGTACGCACGCACGCACGCACGCACACACACACAAACATGCACATGCACGTGCAAGTCTACCTTTCCCTTGGATTGGTGCTGGTGTGTTATTGGAGGGTATTGTTTGTAAAACACACACATACGTGCACACGCGTGCACACACAGACACACACACACACACACACACACACACACACACAAACATGCAAGTCTACCTTTCCCTTGAATTGGTGCTGGTGTGTTATTGGAGGGTATTGTTTGTAAAACACACACACGCGCGCGCACACACACACACGCGCACACACGCACGCTCACACATGCAACTCTACCTTTCCCCTCTCACTCTCTCTTGGACCTTGGGACGCACGAAAGTACGCACACGCACGCACGCAGACGCGCACGAACGCACACGCACACAAACACACACACACACACACACACACACACACACACACAAGAAAAGGAACGAGTACACCAATTAGACACAAAGTAAACACTGGTAAATAAAACAATATTTACAATAATAATCATCAGCATCATCATCATCATCATCATCATCATCATCATCATAAACCTACATCCCTTCATTGTGAAAGTAACATTGCCCCACCCCCCTCTCTCCTCATCATCCCGAATCCACCGGGGATCAGCGTGTGAGGATTCTCACCACTTCTCTGCCCAGACTTTGCCCTGTCTCGTCCCTGAGCCACAACAGCAGCAAATGTGGAGTGATCCCTTGGGGAGGGATTTTTTTTTTTTTAATGCAGCAGAGATTTCCCCTGACAGCCCCGAACGCCTCCCACTTCACAGCCGTGTTCCTGCCTTGAAACCAAATTTAACTTGAGACGGATAAGACACTGCGAGCAGCTGTCTCTGCCGAGCTTCCCTGTGCCTGTCACACTCCAACTAATGTGACAGTGACACTACAGCAGTAATGGGAACAGGGGGGGGAAAAAAAGCCCGATGACGCTTCACCAATAGATGATAAAAAAAAAAAGGAAACGGCAAACAGCAAAACAGGCTCTGGAAAACATGCTTCACAGGCATTAAATGTGAGAAATAATATATATTTTTACGGCTATCACATATTCAACCTCTCTGTGTACATCTTATTATGTCAATAAACAGTTAAATGCGTTGCCAATGTGTGTTATTTATTACTTATTAAGTCTGTGTAACATTATTATTATTATTATTATTATTATTATTATTATTATAACTTTCCCGAACCTGCCAAATGCAAAACTGTGTGTGTCAACGCACGCAAACAGAATCCATTGTGTTCATAAAGTAAATTCTCTCAGTGTGCTCGAAACGCCTTTCGCAGGAGACAAGATGCTACGTTGGGATCTCTGTAAGATTTCTCGAACAGAACTTTGTTTCTCTCTGTGTTTTAAGGCTCGAATGAGTTCAGACAAACAGAACGAAACGCCATCAGAGGCACTGTGTCTTGCGTTGCAGCCAACATCAAATGGGCAGCATGGCACGGTCACACTGTTCGAAATGGGTCTCATTTCAATTAGGATGTATTTTTTCTTTTTATGACAACGTGCAAAGTCCAAAGGAGTCTTTGAATTGATTCACACCCTAGAGATAAACACAAAAAAAAAAAAAAATCCAGCAATATCTTTTTTCATCTGACGCAGAAACAAAAAAACATAAAAAATTAAAAAGACAACAACAACAACAACAACAGCATGGACTCACCTGAGAATCCCAAGCAAAAGAGTGTGTAAGAGTCTCAGCAGATTGATGTAAATCCACCCATGATGCTGCCGCTTGGGTTCCCAGCCAACTGTGGACGGTGCCTGGTGGAGGGACCGCTCTCCCCGCTGCTCCCCACACTTTGATTTGATGGGGGGGTGACTTAAAGCTCTTCGAGTGCCTTGGAAATAACACTGTGGTCCCCGGAGGTGCCCGCGCTGCTCCTTAGTTGACTGCAGAGGAGGCTCCTTCCCCTTCTCCCCTCCGCGCGTCCTCCTCCCGGCGAGCTCCCGCCACTGTGTTCCCCTCGGCGAGCACCGACTGGCGGATCATGACGCCCCCCGCACCGCCCGGGCTGTCTGTGGAGCCTCCAGACGGGATCACATGTCCCGGAGCTCAGCCTGCCCCTGGAGCGCGGTGCGGCTGCGGCTGCTGCTGCTGCTGCTGCTGCTGCTGCTGCTGCGGCTGCGGCTGCTGCTGTTGCTGCTGCTGCTGCTGCACGTTGGAGCTCCGCTGCCTGATCATTAGGGCTCCATGCAAATGCAAATCAGCCCACAACTGGCACTGCTGCTCACATCACTGTGACATGTGCACATATCGCAACACACATATTCTGGGATGGAGTTCTGCCTCCCATGAGATAGGGTGGTTTTAGTGGGGTCGCTTTTTGATTTTTTTTTCCTATTTTGAATTTAAAATTGTCTATTATTATTATTATTATTATTATTATTATTATTATTATTATTATTCATTGTTATATTTTTTTTTTATTATCCTCTATTACCACGCACTGTATTTTTTTCATTGACATTGGGGGAAATAAAATAAAACAATTACTGACCAATTTATAAAAACAAGGATTTATTTATTTATTATTTATTTACGTTCTAGGGCAGTGGTCAGGGGACTCCCCGGGGGTTCTTCAAGAGGTTTCAGCCCCAGCCCCTAGCAAAAATCATTAATAGTTAAAGTTCACCATTAGAGAATGTACAATAATGACTGTTTTGATCATAGTTTCACTGTTATCGCCATAACTATTGATCAGAATCAGAATCAGAATCAGAATCAGAAATACTTGAATAATCCCAGGGTGAAATTACTTAGTAACTATAGTATAGACAGGACTAAATCATATCTAGGAATAAAAATAACCGCAGACTAGTGTCCCACTCTTCATTACTTATTAATCTCATCTCACCTTATCTTACCCTATCCAACCTTTGATGTCATTTTCTCACCGGTATATCGTTGGTGACATAACGGAGGGCAATATCAATATTTCCCATAGAGACAGGGGAAACGGAGGCACAATTTGTTTAGATCTCCTCCATAACGATCGCGTTCACGTGGCTGCGGGACACATTCCGACAGAGTGAGGGAGTTCATCAGTTCATGATGGAGATTTAATTGCAACCTGAGGAAATATTGGGAGGTGACTCACGCTAACGTGGAGTAAATCTAGCCCCGATCAGTATGTGCGGGAAGCCGCTCAATCCTCTTCGTTTCCCGACACGACTAAAAGTGATTTTCCTCTGTTGCATTGTGTCTGCCTTTTTTATCACCGGCACACAGAACACGCCCAGGGCCCACAGCTCACGCGGCTCTCACCACGCACGGCACAGGGACCCCACATCTTATTTCGACTGCTAGTTTTCCGGGGATCCAGATTCAGGTGAGGGTGAAGAATCGGGCTTCGCCGAGTGAGAAGGACAACGGCGAACTTGAGATGAATGCACAAAGAAAAATGACACCGCGATGCAATGGACTGCAACGTCCGCAGACTGATCTGCGACGAGGGAAAGCAGTGGAGGAAAAACACACAGAGAATGGTTCATCTTTAGCTGATCCTGCTCTCTGGAGTGACTCAGTGTGTGTGTGTGTGTGTGTGTGTGTGTGTGTGTGTGTGTGTGTATGTGTGTGTGTGTGTGTGTGCGTGCGTGTATGTGTGCGTGTGCCTGTGCCTGTGCGCGCACGCGTGCATGTGTGTGTGTGTGTGTGTGTGTGTGTGTGTGTGTGACCAGGCGAGGTTTAACTGCTTTGACTGGGTACATTTTGGCTGTTAGGGGAATGTAACCTCTGACCTTTCCGTTATAGGTTTTTCTCTCTATCGGCCAGTGCACCATGTCGGCGCGTACTTGGAAAGAGCAAGCGGTGCTGCATCGCAGAGGGTGAGACAATCATTTCTTGTAAATAGGTTATGTGCCCTTGTCAAAAGAGTTCTGTGTCACACTGGGGCTTTTCTTTTTCTTTTTTTGGGCGGGGTTGGGGTGGGGGTGGGGGTGGTCAGGGGTGTTTGGACTTCTTGGATGATACCGTGCCCTGAATCAGAAATCTGAAAGCAACCTCAACTTTTTTCTGGGCTGCCCTTCAATCTGAAATGCACAGTGTGTCAAAATGTTGATGGGGCAAAACTCTTGAATGCATTGATCATCGATCAATCTGACCACTGTATTTCTTCAAGTATTCAATAATTGTAAATGTAATCTAATGTAAATGTAAATGTAATCTAATTATTCATAATCCACCTCATTTTGCACATTTGACCTCATTCCACTCTTAAAAATGTTAAAATTTATATTTGTATGTTTTAGTTCATAGTTTTATGTCAATATTTTTCTTCTTCTTTCTTTCTTTATTTCTGTTAACATTGTTCACTGTTGTTCTGTAAGTGCGAGGAGTCATTGAGAAGCGGAGTCAAATTCCTTCTATGTGTGCACCTCCGTGGCCATTAGGTCCTGCTTCTGATTCTGATCAAGTTTTGCAATCTCACGAATCAGGGAAGATCAAAATATGAGTCACAAGCGAAAATGAAATACACCGCTTTCGTCCTATCCGTTGATGTCTACCATCTGTGCCCGTTTTAAAAGACACTTTTTCCTGATTGAAAGTGGTAAACACTGCGACAGTGTATAGTGCAGTGACCAAAAACCCCCTATCGACTCACAGGGGAGCACAGAATTCTAATTACTGTGATAATAAACCACTTTCTAATTGCATATCTTGAACCATGTATTTATCCCTTTTCCAAATGTACTGTCACGCTGAGCGATGCAAATTCCACAATATTTATCACGAGTTATCACATCGGGAGGCAACGCTTTACACCATTCCCAGCGACTGCCCCCGACCTGCCAGCAGCTGATTTACTGTCCGGATCAGGCTTTCGTGCGCTACTGAATTAAACGCCCCTCCCGAATGCTCTTGACAGCTGCACTCTGGAAAACCAACGCTATGTAAAAAAAAAAAAGCTGTTGTTTTTTTTGCGTTCGTTCTTTTAGTGTGGAGCTATGACTCCCAAGCTTGAACGGTCGGTACGGATGTAGCCACGGGGGCCGACTCTGCGAGCCCCCTCGGCGCTTTCATATCTCAAGCCGCGGTTGGGGCGTTGAGAGAAACTCCCCGAGGCCGACGCCGCTTCTCCGCTTTTTTCGACGGAAGGACTTTCGGGGGAAAGCGAGGGGAGCGCACGTTCCCAAGTGACAAGGCTTCAAGATAAGGCGTATTGGTATTTTGCGCCGGGATTGGTCAGCGCTGACGAAATGTCAATAAATCATCATGTTTCTGGCCGGAAGCTCGGTGTGCGGGAGCTTGTTTCTGCGAGACGCCCAGAGAAAGGAAAAAAAAACAAAAAAAAGACAAAAAAAAACGGGAAACATCTGATCATTTCTCCTTTTACGCCTTTGGCTAAGCTGGACTCGTCATGACAGCAAACACAAAAGGTTTCGCCAACCGGAAAAAAAACGTGTGACATTTCGAGACGATCACGCTGATTACGACGACGCGGCGCTGCCCGGCAGCAGCAGGGGGGGGGGGGGGGGGGGGTGGCGATTGTCATCGGAGAACAGGGACCTGCCGGAGAGTCCGTCAGAAATCACCTCCTAGGCCCGAAATTCCCGGCCTAGGAGGGGGGGAGAGGACTCGAAGGAGACGAGTTGGAGACAAGTTGATGTTACCGCATTTAAACGGGAGTTCCACCGCGGTCCTTAAACTCGCCGCTTCGGCCCAAACCTTCATCGCTCAAAGAGAGAATGTGAAACGGCCCCAAGGACTCCAGAATGGAGCTCGAGATGTGATCCGGCCGACACGACTCATTCCAAATATCCCCCCCCCCCGGTGAAGTTGATAAATCGCCGCCGATAAATTACTTTTCGGCGAGTAGGTAGAATAAAATGACGAGGGACGGCTTCCGAGTCATTCATTTACATTTTCATTCGCCGCCTTGTGTTTCTCCATGCATCCTCCGCCTCCATCTAGAAAGGTCAATGCCAAATGCTCGGCAGCTGCTTTATCTGCATGAGCCCCTTCTCAAGTTCAGCCAAGTAAGAAATGAGATTATCTTTCGTGGGAGGAGGAGTGGAAAAAAAAAAACGGCCTTTTGAATCTCACTCAGCTGAGTATTAATATCTAAGTGGGGTAGAATCTGATCAAACCGCCATTAAAATAACCAAACTCCCGAGCCTTCAGATCTTCCCCCCCCCCCTTCTCCTTTTTTCGAATTTCTTTCCCGATTTCCCTCCCTCCCGTGTTTAATGGAAATGGCCGCGTCTCACCTTTTACACCGGTTGATCTTAACATTTAATAGATTCTTCTCAGGATATGAATCTTTCCTATTATATGTTGTGGATAAGAGTGAAGGAAGTATCTCTCTCAGAAGTAACACGCCATTAACTTTCCGTGCACAGCCGCTCCCGCTGCCGAGGCGTGGTACGGGGAAACGGAGGTGAAGAGCGACCGCGTATAGAATTCTCGAATATTGCGGAGAAATATGCGCTTTAAAATTTAAACGACATACGGGGTACGGGGAAACAGAGGTGAAGAGCGACCGCGTATGGAATTCTTAAATACTCGGGAAAAATATGCACTTCCAATTTCAAACGACGTTATTGGGCCGCTGTGGCGTTCGTGCCGTTTGAAGAACGGACAAAAAACTAAACGGAGAATTTCAAGTCATTTCAAAATAAGTAGCCATTCTTTTAGCCCAAAATACGGATGACAGTCTCCAGAGGCGGCAGATGCTGTTGCCTTCTGGCTCCGAGCCGCTGCATTTTATTCCAGCAACTGCCTGTGCTGCCTCTTTCTCCCCTGAGATTTGCCGCCGTGAAAAACTGCACTTGCTGACAGCATCCATGTAGAGGAAGAACTCAATTCTAATCGGCAGGAGGAATGTTTTTCTGCCTGAAAATGACATATTCAGGAGAGGCTCCGTGAGGGGGATAAATCTGTCTATCTATCTATCTATCTATCTATCTATCTATCTATCTATCTATCTATCTATCTATCTATCTATCTATCTATCTATCTATCTATCTATCTATCTATCTATCTATCTATCTATCTATCTATCTATCTGTCTGTCTATCTGTCAATCCATCTATCTATCTATCTGTCTGTCGGTCTGTCTGTCTGTCTGTCTGTTTGTCTGTCTCTCTATCTATCTATCTATCTATCCATCCATCTATCCATCCATCTATCTATCTATCTATCTATCTATCTATCTATCTATCTATCTATCTATCTAGCTATCTATCTATCTATCTATCTAACACGTCAAAGCTTTTATTTACCGTTTTCTTTGAATTGTTTCAAGGGGATTTTGCAGAGCTGGAGTTCTTTATTCATCCGTGCAGTCAAATGTATTCCTCTCCTGGTTCAAAAAGCTGATGTTCAATTCAATTCATGTCGCCGTCATGACATCGCTTGACGTCCCTAAAATGCACGTAATGAACCTGTCAACCCTTTTAACGCGCATGTGTCCATCCCCTGGAATAAACTCTGGATTCTGCGATGCCTTCAAAATGGTCGGGGCATAATGTGGTAAACATGATCACTCTGTCACATTTATCTGACATGTGCCGGTCACCGCACCGGGGACGGGTGTGCACGCGACGCAGCCGAGCGGAGTGGAATGGAATGTTATTTACCGCTCGGCCATTGTTAATGGACACAATGACACAAGCCTTATGAAAGGCAACGTGACGCAACATGATCAATCCAATCGTGGCCGCACATGCGTGCAGTATTGTGCGGCCATCCACGCGATGCGCGGCGCGGGAGGGAAATCAATTAGAGGTGTTTTGGCCGTGACAGGGCCGATGCACATCGACGCGTCGGATATGCACCGCTCCACTCTCCGGATTGACAGGGATTCCAAGGACATCTTCGATGTCCGTTGCTCCTTGCAAGGTCGGGGGACCTCGCGCTCTCACGCCGGCCTTGGGCGAGAGCGCGTCCGATCGAAGGCACTCGGCTCCGCCCCCTAGGCCCCGCGCGGCAACGATCTAACGGCAGCTGCCCGCAAAAACCCCCCCCGAAATGATCGGTTCTGAGGGCCCGCGATGATTGATTTGGGTTGAAGAGCCGGAGAGAGGCTTTACTGGGATGACTGGGTGAAGCAGGATGTGGGTGATTATGATATTTGTCTCAAGACTGTTTGTCAAGCGTTCATGTCAAAGACACTCAAGCGACGGACACATAGAGTGTTTCTGCCGGAAAAAAAAACCCACGAAGGACGTCCTGACATTTAGACACAAAGAAGATCCGACCGCATCTCCGACGATAACTCGCAGCTCGACGTACGTAGGTGACGTGCTCTCGACGAATCAGTCAAATACATTCACGATAACACTTTCAGAGTAAAAAAATAAAAAAATAAAAAAAAAAGCCGCTGTGGGATTAATAAGAGCGGTTTGACTTAAGAAATATATACGGCAAAAACATGTTACTTCTTTCTTTCTCCCTGATCTCTTCAGGCGAACTAAATTACAGTACTTGGTGTTTTATTATTTATTTGTTATTTATTTTTTATTTTTTCCCACAACCTCCACAGATATAATAGGGAAATGACTAATATAAAAGGCAAAATTGTATTCTTTCCTCTCTAAAGGGAGATGATTGCATATCAAGTCGGCCGGCTGAAGTATCTCCTGTGTACGACTCCTGCGAGGCAGGGAGCATTTTTCTTCCAGCCAATGGAAAACTGAGTCAGGTTTATGACTATGGGGAGCGCACGGTGGCCTTTATTTCCCCGAGAAGAGTCATTATTATTGCCCAGCAAATGTATGGCTTGCTTCTTGAGAGAACCTGCAGAGTGCCTGTCATTTCTCTTACCAGCTTATGCATTATTGATAAGTCCGAGGTACCGTCATCTGCCGTACCGTACGCCCGCGCAGTATATCAGCTGCCGAAAGACAACGGCACGTGGATGTATTCGCTGTTTGTTTGTTTTTTTTCTCTCTGCCTTTTATTATACGCCTGCAGGTTACAATGGTAATCCGGAATCACAACAAGAATAATTTGAGCTCCTTGTCAAAAGATAATTTTTTTTTAAGGGGGTGCCCAAGTGGCTCACCTGGTAGAGCACATACAGTACCAAGGCCTAGTCCTTCCCCCCCATAGCCAGCCTGGGTTTAAATCCAGCCCAAGGCCTCTCTCTCCACTCTGTCCTATATAATGTTACAAAAGAAACTGATCTTTAAAAAACATCAAACTTTTAGTGGTTTCCCACTTCAAAATATCTTTTATAAATTAGACATAAAACGGCGCCCGTGGAAAGAATAACTGTTTACACGAAGGAATAACAATGCTTATTATGGGAAGATGGAGCTAAATAAACAACTTTCATCCATCCCTTGAACACACTGATTCGCTGTCGATCCTTTGGAGTTGATTCCTTTCAGCTTTCTAACGGCCACGAATGGCTTGTTGTTTTGACAAAACGAGGAAGATCGAACTGAGACAAGACCAATCCTTAATCCACATTTAGATGAACACTTTAATAGATTATATCACCAGAGGTGGGATAATTAAAACGTTAATATTTCGAATTCTTTAAGAAACACACACAAACACCATCTGCCTTCATGTTTTGTTTCATTAATGATTTTTTTTTCACTGGCCGCAATATATCGAATGACAAACGAGGCTGGTGCAATTCCATAATTGCCTGATTCCATGAATATGTCACCCAATAATTGCCTAAATAATAGTTATAGCTATAACGTTCCATATTCCATAGCGTGCCAATTATATTTGGACATAATTAGACGGATTAGTCAGGTTGCAAATCGCTTAAAATACTGAAATATGACTGTCCTGAATTCCACCCCGAGGATGAGAGTCTTATCTTATCTTATCTAATCAAAAGCAATGGAGGAAAGTCAAATTTTCAAACACACAACACAGCGTAGTGAATGCATCTCTGCACATGCGTGTTCACTAACAACCGACACACACACACACACACACACACACACACACTCACACACACACACACAAACACACACACACACTCACACACACACACACACACACACACACTTACCCGTGTACACACTGCACTGTGGACCAAACAAGGTAATCAGCGATGTCCTTTTTGTCGCTTCCCACGTGTCCTCCACAGCCTCCATGGCTGAAGGACCCTTCAGATCAGCAGCAATCATCCCATTTAGACTCTACTCTCTGTAACAAGCTACTTCGTTATTCTGTATTGCCGACCGTCCTCCCCGTCCCGCCATGATAGGTCAATTTTTAATCTTTTTGTTGGAAAATAAAATGTGTGCGTGGAGTGTAACTCAATAAATAGGTCTGTAATTGATTTCACTGTATGAATGTGACAACTCATGAAAAGCTTGTTTTAATTAAGGAATAGATGCGGGATTCAAAAGAAAAACAAAAAAAAGGGCAGCGCAATAATCCTAAAAGATGAACAATCTCAAACAAACTCCTTCAAACAAATTCAATCCAAATATGTCAATAAAGGTCCTCTCCCTGTGTATTGTTCATCCACCCACCCAGGCACTACATTATAATGCGTTACAAGAGGGTAATTTGATGTTACGAAAGGAAAACCGGTGACCGGTATGGTTTGTATTCTGCATCAGTTCAACGAATCGGGTCTCAGTGGAAGCTGCAAACACACCACGCTGTTTCAAATCATTCATCCATCGTTGATCCTTTTCCTTAAGCTCTTACTTCTGGTCAGGGAGTCGTCAGTTCCTACTTGTGCGGTGCATTACCGTGAGATGAACACCCGGATAAACAATCCAGCTTGTAGCACCGGCTTGCAACACTACTTTGCTTGTTTTTTTGTTTTTTTCCTTCTTTCTTTCTTTCTCTCTGACAAACAGGCACAAGCTGATCACACGGAGGCGAAAACTCTATTTTAGGCTTCGCTAAATACACTGGCACCAAAATGTGAGTTTGCATGAGGAATTTGTATTATCGTTTCCTACGTGCGGCGGAAGGGGAGGGGGCGGCTTACCTGCGCAATGTCTTTCTGATGCACACACACACACACACACACACACACAACACATTCAGACACACACACACACACACACACACACACACACACACACACACACACACACACACACACACACACACACACACACTCAGACACACACACACACACACACATACACAGACACGCAAACAAACATACACACACAGACATAGAGAGACACACACAAACACACACACACACACACACACACACACACATACATGCAACTCTACCCTTCCCCTCTCGCTCTCTCTCACGGACCTTGGGACGCATGAAAGTACGCACATGCAAGCACACAGACAGACACACAAGCACACACACGCACACGCACACGCACACACACACACACACACACACACACACACACACACACACACACACACACACACACACACACACACAGCTTGTTCAACTAGTGCAGTGTCCTGTGGCTGACCCCCTACATTAATGTAGTTATCTACAGTAGTTATCTACAGTCTAGGACATATTGTGCGTAATCACCGGGTGCGTTGCATTGACATTTCACTGCATATATGCATGAAAGTATGTATATGTATGTGACGAATAAACCTCTTGAATCTTGAATCTTGAATCTTGAATCTAAATAAATGTTCATTTCAAACAACTGAAGGGACGGATTATCCTGAAGCCGTGCTCCAGTCCCAAATCGCGTCCAAGCATTACTTTATTATTTTCACCCCTCAGACGGCACTACGAAATTGCCGCTCGCGAAAAATGAGAGCGACCGGCAATAATTAGCGACCAGTAATTCCCTCTAAAGAAAACACGTCATGACACCATCCACCGCTGGTCACGCTGCTGGAGCTGCAGGGGCTGAGTCTGCGCTCACCTCAGTATTTCACAATTCACCCGCGGTGCTCGGGCCTTTCCGCAGCACTCGGGACTACGCTGCTGTGATGCTTTAAAAGACCCGAGATTAAAGCTCGCCGCGCTCAGTTCCCTGTGTTATTTCGGAGCCGCAAGTGAACTCGGGTTTGATTTGTCATAAAGATCCTGTAGTTCAGCGCCGTTCGGGTGTTAAACGGCGGACAAATCGATAACAGTGCAAAGTCAAAACACAAAACGCAGCGGAGGAGCGCGGTTTGGTGCAAACGCGACGCGCGGATACGCATTCCATTTTGTGCAACTCGTTTGATTTCGGGAGTCAAACGGAAAGGGCTTCGTGGCGAATGCCTTTTACCAGTGTTATATTCACTTATATTCATTGTGACTCCAGTGTCTCTAAAAACACTAAGCTCATTGTGATCTTGATTAGACAAAGCCCCGCCATGTATCCTACCCTCCCCCGAGGAGCCGGTTTTAACCACCGCCTCTTCCGAAACGTGCCCATAGGGGCGAGTTTTCAGCCGTATCAAAGACTTTTATTGCCGGCTCGCCCATCTGGCCCCCGCGCGTTCGTGGCGGGCGCCGCATCTTTTCAAGAAAAAGAATGAAAAGTTAATGACAAAACCTTCGGCGGGGGCTTAGCGATGCAGTCGTCACAGTCAACAAGCTCATCACGTTGGTCTGAGACTCAGGAGAGACTGTCCTTGAAACACAAAGAACCTCCGAGGACATTGATTTGCTTCAGCTACTGTGACGCTGACGGAGGATCATAATGACCCGTGTTCAAAATGTCTTTTACCGCACAGTCAGCGTGACAATGGAGTGCCATTGTGCACATTCCGTCAGGTGACAAAGGTGCACCTTCCATCACCAAAAAAATAAGAATAAACTCCTTATCGGCACCAGGGTTGATGATGGTTGATGATGGTGATGGTTTGTTAGCCTTCATCCACTGAAATTCCCTCTTCATCTCCCATCTTGGCTCGTGATAATGATATATTAAATGACTCGGGGCTCGGCTGATATATGTGCATACGACACGAGTATGGTAACATAATCCCAGTATTACAAGATTTCTGATACGTAATTACACAGATGTTAAGACTGAGACGGGTATATTGGCCTGCAGTTGATTTGTGCCATCATGTTTCATTCTGCTTTTCATTTTGGGGTGCGGACGAGCCGATACGCCTCGGTGGCTTTTATAATTATTTCTGCCCCGCTCCCTTTCCCGTGCCCAGTCTCTGTGTCATGCTTCCAGTCCAAGCCAAAGCCTGGGAGTCTCTCCCCGAAGACTCGGCACCAGGACGCCTATCTTACGCGACTGCAAATGGGGATTGGGAGCTGTCTCGGGTTCCGAATTATTTTTTCTCTCTCGCGATTAAGATATAGGAATAAAGTACATTCGAGATTCAAGATTTAAGATGTTTATTTGTCACGTCAATATACATACGAGCATACATATACGTAGTGAAATGACATTGCAACGCTCCCGGGGATTATGCACAATAAGTACAAACTGGCACGTAGCTAAACTAATTAACTAACTAACTAAACTAACTGAACTAACTGATTCCTAAAACGTTATTCAGTTAGTAAATAGAATAAAATAAGAGTAAAAAAGGTAGTATATACAGTGGGAATACAAAATAAGAAAAAAGATATACAGATATGTACAGTATATACAGATATGTGCAGTTGAAGTAGCATGTGAATAAAATGAGGTAGTGTGGGCGGAGATATACAGTACAGTATACAACAGTATGGCACAGCAATACAGTAACACAGAACGGAACAGAAATACAGCACATTATACCTACACATTATAAATAGCATTATAAATAGCATTATAAATAGCATGCTATAATGCTGTCGCCACGCTGAGGGACAAGTTTATCCTTTAACATCCTCACGTTACAGATTATATCTGTCCCAAACACATGTGTCTCAAAAGCCATATATCCAGAGAGAGGGGGGGGGGGGGCAGAGGCAGAGATCCATATATACTGTACAATTACATATATATATATATATGTAATTGAATGTGGAAGTGTATCATTTTGGGGTAAGATCTTAATCCATCACACAACCAATTCTTCCTACTGTATTATATAGACACAAAACAGCAGCATCATCCCCAGAAACAGGAGCTTTAGTAATGGCCTGTGTTCACCAGATAAAGAGGAGGAACAATGGCTCTAATAGGCTGCAGGGAGACACGAGCCAGTGTTTCAGTCACATTTATTTGTTCTCACAAAGGCTCCATGTGTTTTGAGTGACAGATTAAGGACATTGTGAATTCTGAAAAGTGGAGTAAATGTGCGTTTGGACGATAACTCGATACGATAACTAAGCGGCGGACAAAAACAAAAAGGCCAAACTGTCCTCGGTTCTTGGAGGGATGGGTTTCACAGGGTGTTAATTATGTGTCCCGTCGTAATCTCATTAGCTCATTTGGTTTCGCTTTTTCAATTTCTTTTACAAGTGTTTTTCATAATTGAGCAGTTGGAGGAGTGGGGGTGGTTTGAGTTCTTCTTTTGTCCGAGTTCAAAGATCTGCCTCTCGTAGCCGTTTTATTTGCCCCTGTTCACGTTTCACAAAAAAAAAAAAAAGCCCGACGTGCTGGATGTACCACCAATATCCACCTTCGCCTTTGCTTGGATTCTAGGGACCTCTCAAAAAAAACCATCAACCTCCATTGAGATGAAGAGCGTTTTGTGACTATCAGGCGATATTTATGCAACTCTTTCATGATTTTTTAACTGATCACTCAACGAGATGAAGCCCTTGTTTGGCATATTTCAACTTCAAGATGAACAGTATGTGTTTGAAACAGCCATCTGGCTTTCATGCTGTATGGGTCTCCTCCATCTGGGCAATAGATGGATTCTGCCCTGTAGGGATTTTTTTTTTTAAGGTTCAAAAACTCCAGACCTCGTTAGTATTTTATATATTGTTTTACTTTTGTGACTGACAGGGAAAAAAAAAATACCTTTGTGGATATCTTTGTGGATAGTGGTTATTTTATTGTGAATTGACAGTATATGTAAAAGAAAAGCAAATGGCAGAACATGAATCAGTTACATGGATTAAGATCTTCCTCCAGAATGTATATACACACATACGCACAGGATATATATATGCACATATAGGCCTTATCTATGTTCTGCCCCGGACCACATTGTGTCAGAATTAACAGCTCTGTCCATAGGGCGACAGAGTAAAGTCTTAAATCTCGGGCATTCACATGACGTTGCCCTCTGCCAGAGTGTAAACATTGCGAAAGAGAGATTAGTGCTGCTGCTGTGGGTAAAGAAGATTAGCAGAGATTATTAACAAACATGTTGGATTAGACAAGACAGTATCACCACCTACTTTTCAGACATCCCAACCGTGCAATTAAAGCACAAGTCGGGGGATAATTCCTCCAACCAATAACAATTCATTTCCGCAGCTCTGACTTAATCGGTCCACGGCCGCATCATAAAACTGTTAGTAGTGTCCCCAAATGGAACGTGAGCTAAGAAAGGCAATTCCTAATTAAGGAAATTAATATAGGGCTTGGTTTTTGACTCGATATAGATGATGATGTGCTCCAATACCTGAAGATACAGTGTCCATTATAGTAGAATAGTACTATATTGTTGTTATTGTTGCAGTGAACACAAATCAAGCATTAACGTATAAAATATATTCCTTAGAATTAAATATTTGCTTGAATTGTGCATTTTTTGCTGGATGTGCTTTATTTTTTCAAGCTGCAGTGTGGGAGTCAAACACTTTTTTTTCACACCTTATTATTTTATTCAGTCTTCTGAGTGTCAATCAATGTCAGACTTCCCGACATCACTGCCAGTTTGGCACGGTGATTACACTCAATCTGTTTGGTAAAGAACAGCTTAACAGCTACAAATTGGAGGCCTTGACTTCTCAACTTCCGCCTGCTGATTGAACTTCCTCGTGAATGCCGCTGGCGCTCGGGTCGACTCCGTCTCCGGGGGTAAATCTGTTCCCTGACCGCGCTGAGACGCCATTGATTTCTTAATTTGCAGTTCTGTGTTCGTTACAGTCAAATTGGACGGCCACGAGAAAAGGAATCACCGGCGTTATGTTATGTACCGGTTTGCATTGGTTTTGAGTGTTTATGTGTCTTATAGACAGTGTTGTCAAATCTCATTAATAAACCCATTGATTCCTCACAGCAACAGAAAAAACGATTTACCTAACATCTGGAATATAAGGCTAATGGTTGCCTCACAGCAACATAATAACGATGGCTCCTTCAAGGATCTATCTCTAAAAACAGCGCTGATCATCCCCCCTCAGGGCTGCCGCATGTTACATGCATTGGACAACCTCTAGGGTCACCGCTATAGAGCTTGTAATCATAACACACAATTGAATTGGAGCTCTGCAGAAAAGTGACTGTATGCTTCTCCTTGGGTGTGTGAATGTTTGAATGTGTGTAGGAGCCGTGTCAGCGGCGAAGCGCCTTCACCGCGTTGCTACAGGCTCCAATGGTGCAATACAATCGCAGTCCATTTACCATTTACCAGCATGCCGTAGTTTACCCGGCGTTTCCCGAATGTCGCCACGGTGGCGTCCAAACACGACC